>NW_001884560.1:162651-629465 GCF_000146915.1 Parastagonospora nodorum SN15 | reverse complement strand
GGTGTCTAGGGTCACGGCGTAAACAGTTGGGCCATATTCCTCACCAATCCTTGCTCATCGCGACAACGCTTTCCTCCAGACCATCCCATCCCTTGCCTTTCACCCAACGCAATACCTCCTCCGCCCTCGCCGTTGGCGGCGTTGTCCTGTCCTTCTCCAAGCCTTGTACCTTCTCAGGGAGCGCCTTCTCTGGATGATGCTTCCGGTATATCGAAAGCAAATCATTGACGTCCCAGCGCTCAGCATAGCCAAACAGTCGCTCACTGTTCACATCCTCATGGATCAAAGCTGAGATGTGTAGCAGAGCGGTGTCGAGGACCGATATGAACCATTGGGGAGGAACGTTGCTGACATAGCCTTCAAAGTTTTCGCCGGTCCATGCCGCGCGGGCCCAGTCGATTGTCGATGGGTAACCTTGGTGGTCGGGAATGAGCACGGGGCCGAAGTTTGCGTTCGGAAGCTAAGTAATCTCAGTAACGCATACAAAGCAGGAGAGGAATGCACGTACGATGCTATTCATGACAAACCCAGGTTTATTCTCCTTCATCCACGCCCACATCGCCTTCTCCGTCTCACTCTTCATTGCCGCATAGATCATGAAATTCCTCTTACTCGACTCCTCCACTCTAGCCTGTTTCAGGACTTCGTCGTTGTACATACTCTCGTCGAGTGGAAAGTCGTGGTCGATGAATTTTGGCATACTCACGGCAGCGGACGAGGAGGTGTTGACGAAGCGCTTGACCGATGTTGTCTTTGCTGATGCTTTGAGAGCATTGATACCTGCGTTCCGCCCAATATCGAGAGCTAGGTCGAGATCCAGTATGCCGCCGACGGGTGAGGCGACGTGGATGAATCCTTCGACGCCTGTTACTTTTAGTCAGTGGCCGCGCTTCAGTTGTGGAGTGAATTGAATTTAATTACCTTCGAGGAGATTATCATAGCACCCTTCAATCGTCATGTCCGGTACCTCGACCACTTCGAAATTCTCACTCCCGAATTTGCTGTCGAAATACTCTTTCAACCACTGCGTCTTCTCCACGTTCCTCACGGCGCCGCGGACCTTGTATCCTCGAACAAGTAGCTGATCCACGATGTAGCTACCAATTAATCCATTGACTCCTGTTACAAAGACAGTTGCGCCGGGTTTGACGACTACTGAAGACATTGTGCGTGTAGCGCTCAGGGGGCGGGGTCGATGATGAAGTAAGCAAAAAGGGGTTTGCGATAAAGTCTCGTAAAACGACCCAGAAAATTTACATCAGGTGTCGCAAGATGTGAACAAGTGTTCTTGAGATGGAGAGATGTTTTCCACAAGTGGGTGAGCTGAGACACGAAGGTTAAATAGTCGTGGTGGGTGTTCGAATGAGACCCGGATCTAGCTGGTTTGAGTAAGAAGCGCGTCACAAGCGATAGTTACAAGGTCACTTGCGAATTAGTCAGGCTTGGAGCTCATGTAGGGTTTGTAATGCATCCTGCTTATGGTATTAATAACTGATACGCTTATCTCCACCTCTTAACTTCGGTCAGCGAACACACGCAGAAGATATTCTCAGTGCTTCTTGAGGTCTTGCTACGACCTTACAAACATGCAACTTGACTCGGTATGATTTCAGTGAATGTATGCATGAATAGGTATGACGGGTATGCATCTTTTGCTTATTTGCATGTGTTGCTCGGCCCCGATCACTCATAGATGAAACAAATTGCGCCAGAACTCATCCGCGTTGTAAAGACGGGGCACGAGAAACGAAGCATCCCAATGTCAGTGACAGTCATCTCGATAACCTCTACTACAGTGGACAAATACAGCATGTTAAGACGTCGATACAAGTCACATGTACGTATTTGTGATGCAATTACCACCTGTCACCGATCCACATGATATGAATATATAGTCCATTAGAAGGAACAGCCATGTTCATTATCGTCTAGCATTTCGTTCTTTGGAGCAAAGAGTGTGGGTCTAAGTTAATGCACCAGAGTTTCGAGAAGCAGAACTCTTCTAGTCCCGTTCTAACAGCAACACGACATACACTGTTTTGGCCAGCTATTTTGAGCACTTGCTTCCAGGCATCCTGTACCTCTCACTTCTTTTAAAGAAGCCAGACCATTAATAGACAATACTTGGAAGTAAATAGCAGTATACCAGGCGTATGATGGAACTACCAGGTACAGGAACTTGGGGCTTTCCAAAACGATGCGTCAAGAGAGCGTCGCTGAATTTCCTAAAGTCGGACTCTCACCATTCATAGCAACCGATTTGCGACGCGCAATGCATCCATTTTGAAGTGAGCTTTTGAGAATAAGAAAAGGCAAACATGGAACGTCGAGTTCCAAATTTTTCGTATTGGATGCACAAAGCGTGGATGTAAGAAGATGCGCTGGAAGCTGCAAGAAGTAGAGTTTTTATACTACGGTTCTGACCCCAACACGGCATGCAGTGTCGATGACACCTTTTCGGATATTTGCTTCCACATCTATTTACTAAACCATATCTTGGAGGGGAAAGCATGTACAATACTTAACAACATGTTGTGTCCATTTGAGGTTTTGGAAAGTACATACCATCGAATGGAATGCTGTTTGTTTTGGAGTAAGCATCCTTCTGGCGGGGAAAAAGAGCGCAGACATTGAGCAAATGCTCGAGTGCTTCGGAGGTCGGTATTGTGAGGTGATGAATGTAAAAAGAAACAGAACAGGTGAGGAAGCTTTTATACACCATCGAGCCACATCTGCTGTCTGCATACTGACAAAGATAGTAGACCATTGACACTCATTTCGAGCCTTGAAGGCCAAAGCCATGCGCATGTACGCTGACCTTGTTCGCGCAAGACCCATCGCACATTCGTCCGCTTCTTTTTCGACCGCGGCCCTGGCAGAGACGCTCTGCTGCCTTAGTGGTCACTGATTACAGCCCAATAATATGCAATATGATACTGTCTCTTGCAGTGTTTGGAACATTAGAGACGCAGATTTTGGACCGTCGTGAAACCATAAGATACTATCGTCAGCTATTTTGCAACATCCGGCCTAGCTATGCGCATTTTGTACATTTTGGATGGTAGCAAGGCTATAAGGTTCGTGAGTAGATACTTTTGGAAACACCGCGGGCACTCGATATAGAATTCTTCCACATACTTTTTGGATGCACGCTCAGAAGCACAACATGTACTGAATTCTAAGGTCTTTTCGAGAAAGAGCCAGAGCAACACATGACTGTGATCCACGATAAGCAAAGAGCTTTCTGAGACATGTAGTTGAACCCGAAGCAATTTGGTGAGATTTCGTACGGCATGGGGGTTGGGAGGGGAAAAAAAAGAAAAATTGAGGGTTGCGGAGGCGTATGTACTCCAAAAGAGGCCAAGAGACGCACATTAGGACTCAGTGTGGCAATGTAGAGGCTTTGCAGACCAGACGAAGGATTACGTACACTCCCTACTCGCTCGTCGATTATCACAATACATATATACATCATATAATTTCCATTTACACTCAAAAGTACCCTACAATCATAATTTACAACTTTCCTCTACTCTTCTCCATCTCTTCCTTCAAAACCATCCCAACCGGTCCACCCCGACTCCCATCCCCCTTCCATTCCTCCTCGGGCACCCTCTGCTCGGGCCACTCCCACTTCCCCTTGAAATCCTCCGGCGTTCGTCCCTCAATGCATTCCAAAATACTATCTCCAATGACCGGCAAAAACTTGAACCCATGACCCGAGCCGCCCGTAGCCACAAACAGTCCCTCATATTTCGGATGGTAGGATATCAAGAAATCGCCATTCCGTGTATCCGTGTACCAGCATATCTTCGACTTTGTGAACGGACGCGACGGCGTTGCAAGCGAGGGATGGATCGAGGTGAGGAAGTCGCGGCATTGTTTTTGGCCTTCGTACGGGACTTGTTGCGATGGGTCGTCGACGTGTGTGTACGGTAGGGAGATCGTGATTGTCTCGTTGGGGTCTTCGGATTCGGGATGGGGGATGGTTGTAGGGTTGATGTAGCCATGGCCGTGACGAGCTACTTTGAGCAGACCGTTGGATGGCGGGATCATGAAGAGGCCGTGGGAGAGGTTGAGGACCGTGGGGCGCTTGGAGAGTGCGGCTTCTTCGGAGGGGGAGATGGGCATGTAGCATAGGACTTGGCCGGTCGCTTTGCAGATGCCGCGCAGATCGATGAGGGAGGCCGACCAGGCGCCTGCCGCGAGGATGGTGAGGTCTGCTTTCAGTTCGGTAGAGTCGCTCAATCGGACGCCAGATACGGTACTGGTCTTGTGGTCGATCAGGAGCTTCTTCACGCTCGCCTCCACAAACTTCACCCTGCCCAGTTTCTCGACCAATTCCCGGAGCCACATCATTGCGCCTTCAGCGTTTGCCCAACCGGAGCTCCAGTTGACATATCCGGTGCTGCCACTGCCCCATTCGTCTTTCCCTTCTAGCCCACATACTCGCCTGATGTCCTCTGGTGACCGCAGCACCTCAGTCTTATCCGAACCAATAGCATTGACGTTCGCCAGGGACTCTGACACGTACTTCTGCTCGGGACCCCATGCCGTCACAGCGAGGCCCACCTCATGGTACTGTTCTGGTGCGAAGTCTGTTCGCCAACGTTTTTGCGCAACGGTCGCGAGGCGTGTGTAATGGGCAGCGGCGTAGTCGGGACGAATTATGCGGGACGTATCGATCTGCGCGACGAATTGAGCTCCTATCGCGAGCAAAAGAGGATTGCGTGCCAAATTGTAGGCACTTCAAAGGCACAACGTTGAAGCTAGGCACAATGTGAGATCTTTAGACTTACACTTGAGCCATCCGGAGTTGGGAATGGCTGGCGGTCTACAACAGTGATTGTGGTATTTGCATATCGACTATTTCTACACAGCGCCCATGCTGTGGACAAGCCAAAAGCGCCGCTTCCAACGATTAAAATGGATGAAGGTATCTCAGACGAAGACGAAACCATGATTAGAGTACAGGAACAGAAGAGATGGAGTCAATTGAATGGCAGGACACTAAAGACATAAGAAATCTACTCACCAAATCTACGCACCGACCATTGTGCAAAATGTTATCTCAGGTGGGCCGATGTCGTTCTCAAGGCGCGTCTGCGGCGCGTCGGCTGGGCACGGTTCAAACCTCGTGGCAGGTGCAGGAGCTTGGACGCGTACCAGGCGATCGGTTCGCGTGGGACAACCTACCTAAGTAGGCAACTCTAAACGTGACCTAACCAATATCTACTTCCACCCCAACCTGACTTCCGCTTGCATTGAACTGATCGTTGGCTAAGCTGCTCTGAAGATCTCAAAGTTCAACATAAGCTTCTTGATGTCGAAAGCGAGACTAACTTCTAGGACACTCACCAGATCTTTCTGCCACATGAGGCAAACTGCCACGATAGACTTCTCGTTGTCGACCGTGTAGCTCCTATACAGTTCGGCCAACATCTGACGCGACCCGCTATGACCCAGGTCTTGCATAAGTTGTCGGAAATCCCTTGAATTTGACTATACCGCCAGAAGAGGCGATTCGTGCCCGCCCTGTATCATGTCGATCAAGATCGATTCTCGGGGGAGCATTGTTACTTCATAATACTGCCTCCTCACTTGGAAAGTTATTGCCCAATAATCATGGTTTTAATGGCAGTGGTGTCAATTTGTACTTGAAATGCCCTTCTTAGGCAAGAAAGCGTAGAATGAGAGTACCTTCGGCTTCAATTGTGTTTGATGTCTTATACATTTTGGTAATGCCCGAGGTATTGTCGCTAGAAGCGCTCTACCCTCTTATTGTGTACCCCTGGAAATAATATCGAAAAAACATGGGTGCTCTTTTGACAAAAAGCTGATCGATACAATTAATCAATACTTCGTTGATTGATGCCACAACTTCGTGTCTACCCAGGTAGCTCGAGGATGTTTCGCATCTAATTCCCGTTCACAGAAGGAAGGCATAGATCGTTATTTTCTCCTTCGTACGAGGGTAAAGAGTAGCGCCGAACAGGAGTCTAGAACTGCTCTTTATTCTGGGGTAGCTGAGGTGTAGCAGTGCACGCTGATCGAAGGGAGATTCGCTTAGAAACGGTCGGTCGCTAACCAAGTGGGGAAGTGTAAGCGCAAAAAGTTTCCTGGAGATTCTGCAACGCTTTCGACAACATCGCCGTTTGCACAACTACACCAACAACTCGTTCCGCAACGAGTCAATTGCACGCCATGGCCAAAATACCAAAGCCTCCCAAGTCAATACCAACGAAACGCACACTTCCAACACCGTCGACACGCCGACAATTGCCCCGAGGGCAGTCCGCCGCTGAGCCACTACTACGCAGACCCGAAGCTACACCGAAAGAAAACTGGCAGAAAGTGTGGTCAGAGAGGCCGAAATTGTCGGACTTGCAGAGGTTATCCGACGAGGAACTCAAGTCAGCACAACACCAAGCGAAACTGCGGAGATGGCGACAATGGCCCATGTTTGGCATTGGGCTGATCGCGTTTGGATTGGGCACGTACGGCTCGATGCTGTACGTGTCGCTGACTCATGATGTCGAACTCAAGAACCTGCCGGCAGACCTCTCGGATCGCTTTGACCGGGAAGCCGAGGGCTACGACGAGAAGGTCGATATGTCGGAAACACTATTGCTCCTCACATCGAGGCGCAAGAAGCTCACGGCCCAGGCAAAGGGTCATGTGCTGGAAGTGGCGGTTGGCACGGGTAGAAACATCCCTTACTACAACACAAAGCAGTGTGCGACAGTGACATTGCTTGATGCAAGCGGGCCGATGTTGGCAGTCGCGAAGCGGAAATGGAACGACACTCACAAAGAGTACTTCAGCCGTGTCTTTTTCAAGCAGCAGTCCGCGCTGGAGCCCATGGTCCCGCCGTTCGACGCGCAGCAGGGCTACGACACAGTGATACAGACCATGGGCCTTTGTTCGACGCCGGAGCCCGTGAAGCTGTTGCAGAACATTGAAGCGGCTACGAATGAAGACGGCCAGATACTGCTGTTAGAGCACGGCAAGTCGCACTACGATTGGCTGAACGGGCTGCTCGATAAGACGGCGCCTGCACATGCCGACGAGCACGGCTGCTGGTGGAACAAAGACATTGGCAAGATTGTCGAAGAGAGCGGGCTGGAGGTGGTCGATATCAAGCGCTACAACTTCGGTACCACTTGGTGGCTCCAGCTGAAGCCGCGGAAGGGCATGCGGCAGAGGCTTGCCGGTACACTTGCGGTCGACCAACCGCCCGTTGCGCAAGCCGAGCCCACGGTAACACAACAGAAGTCGTCGTGGTCGCTCTGGCGATGAAAGGCGTCGTACCACTCCACCCCACAAGTTTAGCCTGCTGCACTGCACCGCAACCAGTAAGGCATAATCTAAACAATGAACTCGCAGGCAGCTGTGTTCGAATAAGGTTCATGTCGATGGTGAGGTGCGACCGCGACGTCAGATAAGATACGTCGTTATGATGTTGTACGAGGGGTTTCGCCCGAAATGGTCGATCCCCAGAAATGGGTTGCTTGCTCCGCAGAAGGTATCCCGAAATTCGTGGATCCACGGTCAGGATTGCGGAGAACGCACCATCGATTCGCTTGTGGCACGGCACAGCAAACCAAGTATCAAACCTTGGGCAAGTCAGCCTTGGGTAGTCCACCACCAGCTTATCATCTGGGCAGGCAATATGGCGCTTGCGTGTCGAGAGATGGCAACTTCGTATCGTCGAACGATAACGCAGGGCAACCGCAATGCGGAGCTCCCAACGCTCTGTTCACCGCTGACATGCATTCAATTCACACCTTGCTCGGGCGGCTGCATGGCAAACGTAGGACAGCAAACAGAAGTCTCACCGTCTCTCTGAGCAGCTTCCTTTTCACGCAAGGCTTCGTCTGGGGAAGGCGGAGCGCTTCCGCAAGACTGTGTGCCAACAGCTCGAATCGCTCAAGTTCGACGCGCGACCTTCCTGCTCCCCACAAAAAGTGACGCTTCCTGCGCATGCATACCGGACCTGGCGTTAGGCGCCTGGCCCGAAGGAGGAAAGACAGGCGTGCGTGCCCTGCCAATCATGGCGGTAGTGGCACGTCGCGTGTGTGGTGTTCGAGAATCCAGCCGACGGCGATGCGCTTGTCGTGAGACAAACATCAGCAAAAGCCTGCGCGTCAACGTCTACTAGAATCAGGGAGGAACGAGAGATGACTGCAACCCCATCACTCCGACGAACCAATGCGCGACGAAGTAATTCAGCGTTGCCGAGGCCTTGCCGAATGGCAACACCCGGACAAAGAAAAAAAATCTAGAAAAAAAAGAGTACTCACCGCCCCAGGAAGGCCCTTGCAGGCGTTGAGGCTAAATCCACTTGTGATGCTAGGCGAAGCAGGGATGCCTGCATGTTGGAGCAAGATGCCATGCACGCAGCTTCAGATCACGGAAGTCGTCCAACCACTCGCATCGAGCGTGTATGCCCGCTTGGGGAACGGAAGGCGGTCAAGGTGAAAGACAGCTGGAGAGTGTTGGCTCGGCTCGATTGCAGATAGAGGAAAGGAAGTGCGCGCATTAGATTAACGACATAATGAGGTCACCTTGATCGGTGCGCCCGTAAGCTGGCAAAACTTTCGACTTGCACATGCAGATGCATTGGCACTGGTACTGGCGTTTTCTAGTAAGGGCGGGTTGGTTCGTGATAAACCTTCGCGATGGTGTCAGAACTGTGTACATCACAGCACGATCCCCACGGTGTTGAGTTTCGCGAGAGCACGTCTGACGCTCGGGGCGAGGTTCATACTGCGCCCAATGCTCCACGCAGCCAGCGATTCAAGATGGATGCTGAGGGTGCAGGCGCGCGGGATTGGTCGGGCGAACGAGGCATGTGCCAGACGTTGAAGCGGGTGTCCGGTGAGGCCATGCTTTTGCCCGTAGAGTCTTTTGCTTTTCAGGACCTCAACGTCTGCTGCTTGCCGCCAGCCACGGCAGCGTTGATAGGACCGTCGACTTCTCTAGCCCCTGGCGACCCGAGCCAACATGGCAGAGATGGCTCTAAAACGAGTCTAAAAGTAGCATGGCATCATACCCCTACACATTCACTCTTCACGCACGGTCGCCTAGCCAGGCCCTAGTCGGGCTTCTTCACGAGTGCTCCACCTGAGACTCCGTTTCTTCCCTCATCGTGCCCCCCTCCATTCTTCACTGAACTCTCCCAGGGACCATTGTCACCTGTGTTCATCTTGCCTTTCTGCGTGCACTTTTTGTTGTGGTTCTGCAGTTGTCTAGAGTGCTTGCCATCGCTAGCTAGGCTCCCGTCTGAAAGGCAGCCCAGTGGTCATTGCGCAGTTACGTATTCACTGCTCAGGAGGCGAGTCGCGCAGCTTGTGAACGAACGAGTGTCGCCGGCCTGCACCGCAGCTTCCTTCATCCATCACCTCCGCGGTCAGATTAATCGGACGCCTCTTGCAAAGGCCATCTCGTGCTGCAAACGTCGCACGCTACGCCTTGCATACATAACATCCGGCTTCTGGGTATTTGCTGCACAGTCGCTGCGCCAGGTGCATTCCGGGACCAATCGTCGACCCTGGCATCCCATCCATTACAGCAACAACGAATTTGGTTGCATCCCTCCTGCCAGCCTAATAATTTCTCCCTTTCCTGCGAGCGAGCGTCTTTCTTCTCTCGCCATTTCTGCCGTTATTTGCGTGCGACACATTCAACATGGGCTACAACACACGGCGCAAGTCGTTGTCGCTGCCGTCGCTCGGCATCCACCTCCCAGGAGCCTCGCGATCATCCGCGCGCTCACCGCCTTCAACAAGCGACGCCCACCACCCGGCGAAGAAGGTCAAACGCACACACTCCAACTCGACATCCGCCATCACATCGCCGTCCCGCCCAATCGCCCTGCGCTTCGATGAGTCGCGACCAAAATCCTCGGGACGGGTGGCAGACACCCCGCCACCATCGCCCGGCGGCGAGTCCAGGCAGGCAAAAGTCGACACCCAGGGCATCGACGATGAAATCGTCGTCGGCGTGATCGAACAGCTCGAGAAGACGGGCAACCGCCCCCACCTGCTCAAGGAACTGGCCTTGGTTCTCTCGCCCACCATTCCCATTGTCGAGAGGTACGTACCTGCACCACAGGCTGCATCGCGCAGATGGTCTTACTCATGCTGACATGCAACAGCTCTGCGAACCCTGCCGCCATCATCTCGTCTCGCCTCGCGACGTACCTGAAGCGCAATTGGACAGCCCTGTCGCGCTGCCCGCTCGATAAGAAACTTGTCGGCACCCACCCGAAGCGCATCTACTACTTTCTCAGCACGTGCCCGCACCAGCCCATTCCTACAGATGGCGGCAATGCTGCAGCTGCCGCACGGATCATCACGCCGTCGCTGTCGTCCGCTGCCTCCGAGGAGGAGGATCTCGATGCGCGGTCGCGGGATCGCATGTCGCCCTCTCCCGAGCTCGACCTCTCCGACTACGATGAGAACAGCGTCGACCCGTTCTCGAACCAGTCGCATCCTCCGACCACTGCGAACATTGCAAACAACCGCCGCGCACAATCGCCGCCTTTAGAAAAAGACGAGCGCGAGTTTACACAGACCGCCTCGTTCCTCCAGCAAAGACGGAGAAGCCAGGAGCTCGAGCGCGAGCGTTCTGCCAGTGCTTCCGCCTCTGCCTCTGCCTCTGCTTCCGCCTCCACCGAATCTACCACCAGCAGCGATGTCGCCATGGAGGAAGTACACACGAGCATCGAAGAGACAGAAGAGAGCGCAGCGCGGAAGAACTCCGAGATTGCTGTCGCACTCTTCGGCCACATGGACCCTGCTACTGCTTTTGCCCCGAGCAGCCCTGCATTAAAGCCAGTGCTACACATCGAGATGCCTCCCCCGGCTTTCAAGCCTCAGGCGATACAGCTTGACCTTGAAGACCTGGACTGGACCATGAAGAGTCCCGAGACCATTGAGCTCGATGAGCTCGATGTTCTATTCGGCGAATACTAGGTCGCTAATTTCTCACTTTTCGGACCATCTACTCAGTATACGATTTACGAATTTCCTGCACGCGTCTCGTTACTCCTTTCTACGAACTGTTATTACTATCTCATCTTATTCCTTTTGCGCGATCGTCCTAGATTTCGCCGCTCGCGCTGCATCATACACTCTGGAGTGGTTGTTGTAATACAGGCTGGAGTTCAGTGGCTGGTGTTATGGGATCACTGGCGCTGGATGATGACTACTTGTACCATTAGCTATGTTTGAGTGTACGAATGCTGCGTCAGGGATTGGACTCGAGACACTGGCTGTCTGCTAGACACAATCTTGACTGGCGTTATTTGTTTCTGGACTGGATAGGCTAGGCGGGAAAAGCGAACTAAAATGCTCGTGATGGTTTCGCTACAGAAAAGCGCTGAATAGTCAAATTGAAAAACAGTTTATATCTTCATACACCGCACATTCTAGTCCGTCTATTTCATGAGGGGTATTACTAGACTACCGGTACGGCGAGTAGCTGGCGAGCGAGGATGGCCCTTGCATTCACCGCAACTCGACCGTATAACAAAGCGCGACATTATGTAGGCGTCTTTCCTCACTGCACCTAACGTAAAGCTCGATGCACAACTCATCAAGAAAACTGGGGCCCTCACCGGCTCGGAACCTTCGCGCCCAAAGGCGTTGTGGAGCCGCATCGACTCGGTGAACAGATCATCCTTGACTACCAGAGCTTGGCGCTAGGAAGGTGAGGAAGTTGCGGTCGGGGATTACTGCCGCCTCACTTTGGAGGAACAACTGCAAAGGCCGCACAATGCCATTTTAGCGGTGCGCACGAACAGGTGATCTGCCAGACATCCATTGACAATGACTTTGAAGCAAGCCAGCCACACAGTTCGCAGAAACGAATCTCATCTCACAGGTGGCTGGGTGGTCAGATCGCCTGCTCGCCCAATGATCTGAGCCCAAGCACAAACCACAACAGGACGACGCCCAACTCGCATGTAAGAGCACGCCGGTGCGCATGCGCGCGCGATCATTGTTTACATTCTTCCCACTTGCAAACACATGCGTCATTGACGGTACTCGAAAACACTCCTGCACTGCGTCGTGAAGTTGCCGCAGGTTCCCGCGGCTCACGATTTCGCTTACCATAGCGCTGCTACCCGGCTGAGGACATTCGCAATAGTAAAAGGAGAAGGCTGGCGATCGAGAAAGAGCTGCGTATAGGAGAGAAAAAAAAGTCATCGAAAGACCATCGCGATACCAAGACTGGACGTTAACTAGATTGGTCTGTTTTGCATACGTGGTCAACGGCAAGACGACAACCTTCGTGGTCGGCATCGGACAGCGCATATCATTACCGCCTATCTGCCGACATCTGATATTCGACTCACGCCCACACCCACGCCGCAACAGTTTTCACACTGTCTGACGACAAGCTCGGCCACGTCCAGGGGTGGCTCGACCACACTGAAGTGGCCTCTAGTAGCGAAACCGAGTCCTTCCGCACTCGATCACCGCGATCAAGTGTTTCCTCAAGTATCTCGAAGAGGAGCAAGAGAAGGCCTCGCGCAATGTCTGTCGCACCGTCAAGAGTATCAAGAGCAAGGAGTAGGAGTCGGGCACCGAGTATGATGGCTCCGATGGGTCCGGCGCCAGTGATTATAGATGCACCGCCTCGGCATGCAAAATCACCACTAATTGTCGATGTTCCGCCGAGTAGGCCGAAGAGTCGAGCACGGAGTCGAAGTGTGGGCAGGAATGGACCGCTGGCAATGGAAACGCCAGGCCTGAGCGGCGGAAGAGGCATGTTCAAGAGGTTGATTGTTGCATGCGACGGCACGTGGATGGATTCAGATGACGGCAGCAAAAATGGCAAAATCGCGGTTCCGACCAATGTCACGCGGATATCAAGAGCTATCAAAGCGGTCAGTCAGGACGGTGTTCAGCAGATTGTCAACTACCACGCCGGTGTTGGGACGGAAGGGTCAAAATTATCTCGCTTCGTAGGAGGTACGGTTGGGAAGGGCCTCTCGGAAAACGTCCGAGAAGCATACTCTTTCCTGGCGAACAACTACCACCACGGCGACGAAATCTTCCTCCTGGGCTTTTCAAGAGGCGCGTTCACTGCTCGTAGCATCGGCGGTCTTATAGGTGAGATCGGACTGCTCACAAAGAAGGGCTTGAACGCACTACCAGAGGTTTATAACGATGTCCAACACCGCCGAGACGAAAACTACGTTCCAGCACATCCCGATATTCCCTTCACACGGAAACCCAGCGCATCTGATCCACGATACGCACACGAGCTGGAACGAAGAGGCCTAACCCGTCTCGATATTCCTATCAAAGTTATCGCTGTTTGGGATACTGTTGGCTCACTCGGTATCCCACGCATCGGATTCTTCCAGCGCGTTGGCCTGCAAATGCGCGAGTCACGTGCAACGACCTTTTACGACACAAAGCTCGACAACTGTGTAGAGAATGCGTTCCAAGCGCTCGCTCTGGATGAATCGAGGTCGTCATTCGCGCCAGCGGTGTGGGAGAAACCTGAAGGAAATCGCACAACGTTACGGCAAGTTTGGTTTCCTGGTGCGCATGCCAATGTAGGAGGTGGATATGACGATCAACAGATTGCGGATATCAGTTTAGCTTGGATGATGAGCCAGCTTGAACCGTTTTTGGATATGAGGGATGAATACTTGTTTGAGCAAGATGAGCAAAATGAGAAGTACTACAAGAAGACGGAAGGAATAATACGGCCTTGGAGTTTTGGACGCATATACAGCGAACTGACTGGCCTTTTTGCCTTGGGCGGTAGCACCGTAAGTCCTAAGCACATTGACACGGCGTTTAGCGTCTCTAATAAACTTTAGGTGCGCAAACCAGGCCACTACACCGCAGTAGATCCGAACAACGGTAAAGCCACAGATCGCCCTCTCCGCCAAACAAACGAATACATCCACCCTTCCGTCCGGACGCGCTACAAGCTCGAAGGTCCCGGTGTCCAAGACCGCGGCGCATACGAAGCCCGTGGCCTAACAGAAAACTACCGCCTCAACGTCGACTACGGCCCAGACATCGCCAAAGTATCATCCGGCGACCCCGAAATCTTCTGGAAAATCCGGTCCCGCGACACATACGGCGTCCGCACACTCCCCGAAGCGCCCCTCTGGCGCCTCGAACGCGAACTCGCGCGCAAAGACCCCAAAATATACGACTACTACAAGCGCCCGCCGGCCACGCAGACTACAAAGAAGTCACGACGCGCCCCGCGACCCTTGAGCGCGGATATGGGATCCAGAGTTGCGAGCACGTTGGTGAGTCCAAAGAAAATTGGCAGGAGGGAGACGTTCAGTCCAAGATCGACGTTTCCGGCGGAGGATCGGGGGGCGAGGCGGAGTAGTGGGATGGTGGCGGAGAAGAGGACGAGGAGTCGGGCGAGGAGCGCGAGCTTTGATGATCGCGAGACGGTGATTCGGGAGGAGATGCCGCATCGGCGGGAGAAGGATCGGGCGTGGTGGGAGGGCATGGGGAGGAAATAGAGGGCGGTTGAGGCTGGATTGAGAGTGTTGGTGGGATAATAGATGGGGAGGGGGGGTTGTGTAGAAAGAGATGGGATAGTGAGGATGGAGATGAAGATGTTGGGATACCCTTGTGTTTGGCACGACTAAAATTATAATTTTCATGGTATTTACTGGGTCGAAGGACTTAGCAAACGGGCATCGATGGGACCAAAATTTCATTTTGAAATCGTTCAAATATGTTTTCTCATGCTCCAGAGTTATCACATGACAAGCACGTGCTCCAACTTGACGCATGTAGATACCTCCCTCTTTCTCGCCTCTTCTTCTTCCCCATCACTGACAATACGTTGTTCCACTTACCAAAATAGGTTCGTCGGCAAGCTATGTCCTGTCCTCCTTTCCCGAAACTCACTGAAACCAAGGGTATGGCAAGGTCCCGAGGTCCACTTCCCCAAGACACCACTTCCACCCACTTATGCTCCCAAAGAACAAGAGGCACCTATAATCTGCTGTGACTTGTCTCTTTCCAAAACCAGCCAGGAAGAGAATGATGGCTGCGCTGCTGTCTGTCGACTCTATCTAAAACGTTACTATGATGCGCCTTTGACACTAAAAGAATGGAATGCACTCATGATGTTCTGTGTCTCCCCTTTCCAAAACTACATGGAGAGAGACGCATGTGTGTGTGCTGCTGTCTGTCGACTCTTCTACCTACCTCCACTTCTCCAAAACGACACTACACTGCACTTTGCCCTCTCAAAAAATTAAAAAAATAAAGACCACCGACCTGAAATGTTATCTGTTTTTTTTTTCCTGCTAAAACTAAGGAAACTAGGTAATGGTGACGTGGTCGCGTCTACACGCCTGAAAGCAAACAACATGGACGTATATTACTCGAGTTCAATCTCCAATACAATGTGTATGAACCGAGCGCCCAGCGCTACATCAAATTCACCAAGACCGAGACATAAAACAACCACAAACATTCAAAGCCAAAAATTATATACAAGAATCGTGCCAAAAAAAAAGAAAAAAAGAAAAGCGAATGGAAGTGTTTGTGTGTGTAAATACAAAAGCAATACGAGCCAAAAACCGTGGGATATCCAGAGAAGCGAAAAACCATCCAACCCAACCCAGCCACTCACCAACGATCAATCGCCTTCTGCGGCAACAACATATCAAGCACACCTACAAAGCATTCCAAATTCATCATCCTCACCCTTACTTAAAACGTCCCCTCCCCATCCCCACCCTCATGCATCAAAGAATACAGTCCCATCGCTCCTCCAGCTCTCCCTCGGAATGCGATCCCGCAGCCACCCCAGCACCGCCTCCGTCCCCTTCTGCAGTACATTCCAGCTCGGCACGCGGAACTTGTTACCCTCGACGTTTAAGCTGGTCAGACTGCCCTGCAATAAGCCGATCTGCGGTTCAAGCCGCTCGATGTCGTTGTTAGCCAAGTTGACGATCTTGAGGCCGTCGAGAGAAGGCGCGGGGACTTCGCAAATGCGGTTGTCGGATGCGATGAGGGAGATGAGTTGCGGGTAGGTGCTGCGTAGAGGGGGCAGGGTGCCGAGGAGGTTGTTGTTTGATACGTCGAGTGTTTGGAGAGCGGGGGCGGCGAGGAAAATGATTAGCGGGTCGAGGGAGGTGAGTTTGTTGGCGGCGAGGCGGAGCTCTTTGAGTTTAGGGAGGGAGAGATGTGATGTGAGGGCTGTGGCGATGGAGTTTCGCGAGAGGTCGAGGACGGTGAGGAATGTGATGTGCGATAGGGAGGGTGGGATGGAGTCGAAGGCATTTTGCTGGAGGTTGAAATGACGAATGGTGTCTGCGAATGCAAGGACAGCGTCTTCGTCTAGCGAGCTCAGGGTCTTGGATGAGAGGTCGAGCGTACCGGATGGGGTGACTTCCCAGCCGAGTACGTTCTCGACAGCACCTTCGGCCGTGAATTCAGTTCCGTCCTCGTCGGCTTCAGCAAGATCTGCTGGCAACCTGGAAGCAAGATCTCGCTTTATGTCTTCGAAAGCCATGGTCAAGAACTTGCGCTCTCGGAGTGGGTTGGCAGCAAGTGTTAGGTGCTCTAGAGACATAAGCGCGATCCTCTCATCGATTTGTGATATATCGTTGGCCGTGAAGTCAGCAGTACGGAGCTGAGATAATGTTGTGAAGCCCTCTGGGAATGCAGTGAGCTTGTTCTCCGCGACAATAAGGGCCTGCAGATTGGTCCATGACTCAACACTGGGTAATGAGGCAAGCCGGTTCATGGAAACATTGAGCGTCTTCAGAGCGGACAAGTCAATACTGTCGCCATCGCACAGTGTCTTCAACGAACAGTTCGAAATATTCAGCTCTTGTAAGCTGGTCGCAGAAGTGACCCTGAAGAATGAGCCCTCGAAGGGGTTCTTGTTCGCAATGAGCTCCATCAGAGCAGTCTCAAAAAGCTCCATTGGGACCCTGGTCAGCTGGTTGCTGGCGACGTTCAACAGACGAAGACTCGTCAGTTGTCGGATCTCATTTGGCAGACTTGTCAACTTGTTGTTTTGCAGCTCCAGAATTTCTAGCGAGGCCAAGTTGCCAATGTTTGCTGGCAGATCACCTTCCAGCTCATTCTCTGCGATCCTCAATTCGCGAAGACTGGTGATATTTGATATGACATCAAACACATCCATAGAAAGTTTGTTTCGTGTCTACACCCAGTCAGCAAAATAATGTTTGTGGCTCAAGGACAATACTCACAAGGTTCAGTCGCGAGAGCTGCGTCAGACGTGTCAGGCCCATAGGCAGCTCTCGAAGGATGTTTCCATGCAAATCCAGATTCTGGACTGCACCAAATTGGGGGCCACCGTCATCCGAGTCGAGCATGGTCTCAAAGTCGACGTCGGGAAACATGGATTCAGGCAGTGCTTCGAGCTCGTTATCGGCAGCAACAATAGTGGTGAGGTCGACAATTTCGCCCCATGCGACAGTCGTATCATTTGGATCGTACTTGTACATCTGAAGTACATCATCAGGTATCTCCTTTAGGTTCATGGCTGCCATGTTGAGACGTCCATCAATGCGGGCTCCGTCAATTCGCTTGCGCAAAAGAGACTTGCTGCCCTTGGCACCCTGATTGAAGGGATCGTCCAGGCCAAAGTCGAAGCTTGCAATCTCGTTGGGGTCTGGTAGAATTGGGTCTCGTGGCGGGGTGCTCGTCCGCTCTGTCTCGTTCTTGGCGCGGCGCGCTGCCTCTCTGGCTTTTGCGATCTGTTCCCGTAGTGCGTTGGAAGAGCTTGCAGCCTTTGGTGATGGCGCAGCAGGCTCGTCTGCAGCCTCGGACTTGCGTGTTGCCTTTGCCTTCACTATCTGCTCGCGGAGAGCAGCAGATGAGCTTGACACCCTTCGAACTGTACTCGGTGTCCTCTTCACCGGCATTAATCGGCTCTGAGACGGAGTGGCTGACGCCGCGGCCGCAGTTCCTGGAGGTGAGATTGCTTGACCAAAGGTGCCATTCAGCGAGGGACGAGATCTTGGTGTGCGCGCAATCATGCTTTTACTATCAGACAAGGGACGCGCTTTTGGTGCATTCTGAAGATTCGAAGCAAGTGACAGAGGCTTTTTCGCAGTCGACACCGGACGGGCAACCGATGGCGTTCTGCTCGGGGTGGCGGTCGGCGTGGCGACACTGGCGCTGATGCTCCTCTTTCCAGGAGCGGTCATGGAGAGCCTGCTGGAGGATGTCCCAAACCTCTTCGGTGTTGCTGGTACGGACTGAAAGGAGCCGTCGCTTGTGGTGGGCCTGCTGCCATTGCTCGACATTGCTGAAGCCGGGCGCAGCGGCGGCAGCATGTTGTTGTCCGCATTGAAGAAGCTCGACCTCCGCCTTCCCTTCGACTGCGCTGGCGATGAGGGCAGCTGGGACAAGCTCTCTATCGTCCGCTCTGACAGGGACGGTCGCGACTTCTTCTTCGTGGCCACCTCCAATTCCGGCTCCTGTTCGTTCACGAGAACGTATTCTGACTCTGGGTCATTCTCGTAAAAGCCAGCTCTTGATCCAGCCCGTGAGGACGCCCTCGACGCCGAGCGGAACCCATCGAGACTGCCCAGGGCATCATCCTCTTTCGCTGCGTTCCATTGCGCTGGCGGTGGGGGTGCTTTCGAAGTCTGACGAGATGGTGGTCGGGCAAATGGCCGCTTGAAGACAGGCTCATTGCTTGCGGGGGCTTTGGGTGCAACGCCCGGGATGCCGCTCACTCTTCTACTGGAGGGCGCGAAAGAAGTCCTCCGAGATGGTGGTGCAGGTGCCGGTGCAGTCGTGGACACGGAGCCAATGAGAGACGCTCTCGACGACTTCTTCTGCAGCGAAGACGGGGGCTGGCTGGGGCGGGATAAGGATGATATGGATGGCTTCTTGCGCAGCTGCTCGGTGGAGGCGGGCGACCGCAGCTGGGACTGGCTGCCGGTGGACCTTAGGACGGGAAGGCGGGAGGATGCTGGCCTGGGGATACCAGACGGGCGTGGAATGGCCGAGGGCTGCTCCATGGTGATACGCGAGATCAATGCGGTGAGGATGTCCGGGAGCGTCAATGGCCAGCAATGCGTTTCGCCCACTGTCCAGACGCCAGACGCATGTCGATTCGGAATTCGAAACTCGAAACACGTTTCTCTGCTCGCGACAAAATGACCCTGACGGGCTATCAGACTCCCGAACGTGGTCTAAGCGTGGCGGGAGGGCGGCAACTGTCAACGGTTGCCCCGTGAACACTGGCAGTGACAGATGGAGGTTAGCATCACAGAAATCGAGGGCCGAAGGACAGCCCTGGAGGGCCGCCGCGAACCCACCTCCCTCCGTGTCCCACGAGCCCCATCGCACTCCACAACGAACAAGACGCACTGAAGAGCTCCCCGTCTGAACCACCACCAGATCGCTTGGAGACGCATCCCGACCGTGGTCGCATACACGTCGCGACCTCTACACGCTAAGACGCGCATCGACGCGCTCCCCTGCTGCCGCCGCAGTGTCCTTGACCGCCTGCTGTTGACGTCCCCCGCCCTCAGACCACCCACTGCCGTCTTGGACTCTCCTGACTGCACCTGTCGCGCGCATTGCTGTTTGACATTTGCGCATATTGACATTGGCTACCAACGACTGAATTTGCTTCCGCCGCGCCCCGCACCCCAACGTGTCGCGCACCGCTTGGACCGTTTGCGCCTCAGGCACCATGGACAGCCAGCCGCCTCTGCACCACCCGTCGCCAGACGTGCTGATGCCTACCACTGAAGTCGCGGGCCCGGAGACGCCTAGGTATCGCGCTCAATCGCGTTCCGAGTCGGCGGCGCCTGTCAATATGTCAAAGCTACCCTCGCCCGACCGTGTCAAGTTCACGTCTCCCCCACCTCGCACCACGTCCTCAATGACGCCGCCGCCATCGTCGCAGTTGCCAAACTCACGTGCTGCCATGCGCACGCCCACGCCGCCCACTCCCCAGCTTACCTCGCCGCCCCCAACGAGCAAGCTGCCTAACCAGCCCTCTGTGCTCACAGATGCGGCTGCAGCGCTCTACTCGCAAGAGAGGATCGCACCATACTGTCTCATCGTGCCGCGCACGAGCTCAGGTCCATGGTCCACAGCCTGTCCGACATCCTACGCGACGTGAGGTTGTCTGCTGCGCATTACAAGCTGCAGTACAACATGGCCGCCATGGAGAGTCAGGAGTCGGCTAGTCGTATGGCTGTCGAGCTCGCCATGGCCCAGAGAGAGATTGACGTCCTCCAGCAAGCTGAGGAGAAGCGAAGGAGCTCGATGGCTCCACCCGAGCCAACCTACCAGGAGTCTGCCAATGCAGCTAATGCCATCATGATATCCGAGATGAACCGCCACAATCAGATGCTGCAGAGCGAGAACGAGGAGCTCCGGAACGTGTACGAGCAACAGAAGCGCTTGACTGAGCATCGTGAGGGCGAGCTTGCCAGCCTTATCGAGGAGAACGACAGGCTCAAGACTAGGATTCGCATGAACCGAGACCACATTGCTCCGCTCCTCGAGCAGATTGGCGAAAACTCGCCGCGATCTGTGTACGGAACTCCACATCAGCCAACTCCTCGTCAGCGTGTGTCGCGGGCACCTACATTGTCTAGTGATGCGCGGGGCCAGAGCAACTTCGAGGCTCTTCTGCTTGCCGACAAGATGCTCAGCCAGGAGACCGCCACCGCTCCCACTACTCCAGTCCGAGCAAGCATGCAGCGATCGCGATACGGACACCACCGAGGCGCCCAGTCAATGTCATCGCTTCCTCAAACCCCAAACCGCCGCATTGCGCAACCTAGGGCTGAAGTACCGCGCACTCCCCCTGCCTACATTCCTGCCACTATCCCTCAGTCCGCACCTCCTGCGCACTATGGGCAGAAACCAGCGACCGCTCGCCGTCAGAGTAGCAACTCTACCATCACTGCTTCGAGCGTGGATGAAGAGGAAGCGTATACTGACCGGGAAGAGGATGAAGTCAAAGAGTCTCAAGCTAGCCAGATGGCCACGAGTATGCTGCGCAAAGCCCCAGCTTCCAAGATGTCTGCCCCACCTCCCACATCGTCGAACCTAGTGCAAAGCAAGATTTTCGGCCAAGTCAAGAAAGGACATGGTCTTACACGCCCGGGCGAAAATGAGAAGCGAAGACTTCAGTCAACCCCATCCACGGAGCAACTCAGCAGTCCGATGAAGCGAGGACGAGTCAACCCTGGTGTAGGTCTCGGCATTGGCGGTTTGTTGCGCGACTGAACTGGTCCTGATCATTGAAGCAGGGCGCTTGAGTTACGACATCACGACATGTACTGGTATGCGGGGTTGGACTTTTGGATGTTTATGTTATGTTATGCGATACCTGGATTGATACCCTTCTTGCGCACTGCGCTATTGATATTCACACTTTATGGATGGTAAAGCTGGCTTTGGATGGACCGCAGGAATGATTTGTAGTAGCTATAGAACTTTACTCAATGTACATGTGCACGTCTTGAACGTCTTTCACAGAGCGTTGATCAATGCCTTGTACTTCATCATTATTAGCATTCGGTGCCATCGTGCATCTCACTACCCTCCAGTCGTGGGGTTGTGGGTCTGGAGATATGGCTGCCAAGAGTCGTCGGCAAAACGTTGCGCCGCCCACACGCTAGCCCCGTCGCTCTTTCGAAATTCGCAGAACCTCAAACTTCGACTCGTCAGCCCGTACTAACAAACAGGTCCGCCATCAGGTACGCACACGACTCTACCTCTACTGCGCAATCGAACGTCGCAAGACTAATTGTCATTTAGACAACCGCAGCAATGGCGATCAAGCACAACCAGCAGATCCAGAAGAACCATTTCCACAAGGACTGGTATGCGACCCTCAAAACTTTTCGCTGCATCGATAGGCTAACATTCGCAGGCAACGCTACGTCCGCGTGCACTTCGACCAGGTAATTCCCCTCTCACTTCGCTGAGAGTTGTGGCGCCTGTGTACATTTGCTTACGACCCCCATAGCCTGGCAAGAAGAAGTCCAGACGCAACGCCCGTGTTGCGAAGGCTGCCAAGGTCGCTCCTCGTCCCGTCGACCTCCTCCGCCCCGTTGTGCGATGCCCAACTATCAAGTGTATGTGGATGCCAGGAAGTGCTGGAGAAAAAATTGCTGACTTGGATTGCAGACAACCGCCGCGTCAGGGCTGGCCGTGGTTTCTCTCTCGTTGAGTTGAAGGGTATGCACCACAATATGTCCAGCGCAAGACCTCACTGACACCATGACAGCCGCCGGTATCCCCCGCAAGTTCGCCCGCACCATTGGTATCTCTGTCGACCCCCGCCGCCAGAACCTTTCCGAGGAGGGCCTCAAGGCAAACGTCGAGCGCCTCCAGGAGTACAGGAAGCGCCTCATCCTCTTCCCCCGCCGCAACGGCAAAACCAAGGAGGGTGACGCATCCGCTGAGGACGTCAAGTCCGCCAAGACCGCCGAGAACGTCGTTGCCCGCGCTTCTGCCGCTCTGCCCATCAAGAACATCGTCACTTTCGAGGAGGGTGCTATTGGCGACTACAAGGGCGAGGAGAACGCCTACAGGAAGCTCCGTGACGCTCGCTCCGAGGCCCGCCTTGTTGGTGTCCGCGAGAAGCGTGCCAAGGCCAAGGCTGATGAGGCCGACTCAAAGAAGAAATAAGCTATCCATTGAGTGGTGGTTCGTTTCTTTGCAATGCCTTATGAGAAGAGTTTCAAAAGTCAGGCTCACGATTTGGTCATGGGTATTCCCAGCATGGGCGGCGTCAACGGTTAGGTCTGTCGATAGGACAGCATGTGAATGATACCTACTTTGCAAATGCAAGTCATTCGCCCGTGTCAAATTTCGTCCACGTACATCTCTAGTTTCGTGACTCCGTCCGATTCCCCACGGCTCGTTGGTGCAGCTTGATACTAAAACTCATAAAGTGGAAGAGCACGAGACAATTGACATCGTGTTTTACATTCATCGGGATCGCGTATACTTGCACCGAGTTCTATGATTGTGTGCTTCGAAAGGTTGTTGTCAGCTTTAATCCGAGAGGCTCGTTGCCATGACGTTGCGGGGTACCTGCCATCGTTCAAACAGCCCCCACCTCTATCGCAGTTCGATCGATCTCCACTCCACCAACTGCTCAACATCAATTATAGTCAATCGGCTTCGGTTTCAAGTCTGAGCTGACGTGATTTTATTATTTCAGAGGTAGGTTTGCAGCAGGCTTTGCTTTTCAACTTAACATCTCCTTCAAACCGCACGTCTTTCACTCTTTGTCAACAGTCACTCATCCAGTTACTAGTCTACCCCATCGTCTCTGTCATCATCAAGCTCAATTCTTTGTTTCACACATCATACGGTAATTGCCAATTGTTGGTCTCTCCAATTCCCATTCCCTTTGCCACAAGGACCAAACTCAACTCCGCAATGGAACCCAAGGATACAAGCACCGCGGAGCCCGCCACGCCAACAAACACAAACATAAGCCCCATCACCTTGAAGAACAACAACGAAGCGGACGTCCTCTACACTCCACCTTCCTCAACTACAAGCATGTCTTCGGCACCCACCACTTCCACCGGCCTTATAGGCGCAGCCAACATCTCTATCCGCACATACATCTACTTCCTCCCTTACCCGCTCCCTCCCAATACCCCAGTCCCCTACACCACCAATCTCCTCACAAACAACCCCCTCAAACTCCCCACCACCCTCTTCGAACCCACCTCCACCCTCGTCCTCACCAGCCCCGCCAACACCTTCGTCGACCTCCGCTTCCTCAAGCCGCTCACGCCCTCCCCCGCCGTCGATGAGCTCGAATGGGGTTTTGCAGGCCACTCCTCGTCGCGCCCCACCGCGCTCCCCGGCGTCAGCCACTCCACATGGACGCACTTCGTCGACTCGCGCTACCCCGCGGATTCCAAGGGCATCCCCGTCGATGAGGGCGACATGTACGCCTTGAACGACAATCTGACACTCGAGCATGGTCACGCATTCCATCCGCATCTCAAAGCCGTCAAGTCGCACGAGGAGATGTGGGAGGACGAAGACGTTCTTTCAACCGACGCGGGGGGTACGAAGAAGTGTGTTGTGCTGGGCCTGCAGAACGATAAGAAGGGCATCAGGGGCGCGATTGTCCGGCTCGGACAGTATGTGCAGGGTATTGTTGTTATGGGCAACGAGGTCACGGCTGAACAGTGGGAGTGGACGGAGAAGGAGAGTTGGAAGCGCACGAAGAGGGTGGGTAGGCAGATGCTGCCTTGTGCGGTTTTGACGGAGGCGATGGGGATGGGGGTGGGTGGGGTGGTTAGGTTTGGGGAGTTTGAGTGGAGCGTGCAGGAGGTTTGGGAGTGGTAGATGGGCAAGAGGCATCTTGGATTGGAGTTGGTGAGGGAGAATTTTGAGCACCAAACTGGCATGTATAATGTCGAGAAGAACTGCATTTACCTTCAGGCCTTCAGATGAGTGAACCATCATTGTGCTTCCACAGACTTTGTCGCTGGTGTCTACTGACTTGACGGGTCAAGTAGCTGTCTGGCCCTTGGAAGTCAATGGTCTTTCCTCATTCACATCATACTACTTTCATCGCTATGATGATCAACGGAACCTCTTCTTGAAATTATTAGATCGTTTGTTCGACATAGCCTCTAATAGCATGTCACAGGTATCGCCTGATCGTTAAGTTTGGTTCGCGGTTATGTCAGGCTAATTTGAGTTAGCACGAGCACCCAGATCAATACTGCTACTTCATGGAAGTCGGATATTCCAAGCTGATTGCGCTACCCAACAAGCTCTGCTTATCGATCATATAGCTTAATGCGAGCTCAGCAGTTTTTCGACCCCATAGGTGACGCCCGCGCCAGAGCTCGAGGCTGATGACTCTGAGCGGCAAAACGAGGACCTTAAGCAGGTCGACTTTCCGCTGCACGAAGAGGAAGAGGCCGACGACGACTACGAGCTGACCAAGACAAAGAAGAAGGCAAGGTCTCTAAGATACCAGTTAGGAGCAAGACGCCTGTGCAGGGTAGGACGCCTGTGCGAATGCTGACAATTTGGCGAGCTCGCGTACAGGATCACAAGGCGCGCTACTTCAACACCTCATTTTGGTCAGCATTAGTCTAATGTTGGTCATACCGTTCAGTGCCCCCGGTAGGCCAATCTCTGCATGCTATTCGATAGGCTCCAACGCTCTTGACCAATCACGGATATTTTTTAGTCCGATAACTGGTGCGATTGATGACTTGGCTGAGAGTAACAGTTATGTTATTGCGCACGCTTCCGTCTCACATCAGACCTTCTTTTCAAGTAAAGAAGTACTGTCAGAAACTTCATTCTTCGTTTTCAAGCAACTCATTTGGTGGGCAGATACCATGAGTTTCTTCGAGGGCATCATGTCCCCAGCCACGGTCGCGATAAGCGGCACGGTGCTCGTGTCCGCCTTTCTGTTCTATCGATGGCTTCTACCAAAGCCTATTCCTGGCATTCCATACAACCAGGAAGCCGTCAGATCGGTGTTCGGCGACATTCCCTCCATGCTGAAGCATCTCCAAGGATCAAGAACGATGATGGACTGGTTCTTAGCAGATCACAAGAAACATAACTCCCCAATTATTCAAAAGTTCATATTGCTATTTGGACCACCGGTGGTGTTCATCAGCGATTATCACGAGGCTCAGGTAAAGCATGCTTCTTTACCGTCTACTAACGGCACTGACTTTCCCTAGGATATTGTTATGCGCCGCACCAAAGAGTTTGACAAGCCAGATGCTATCAGTGATGTATTCTACGGCATCGCTCCTGAATTTCATGCTGTGAAAGTAACGAGCGAAGCCTGGAGGAATCAGCGCAAGCTACTTCAAGATCTCATGGCACCTGCATTTCTTCACGGAGTAGCTGCACCCCAGCTGCACCAAAATTTCATGGACTTGATCAGATTATGGTCCGAGAAACAGCGACTTGCTGAGGGTCGGCCGTTCGAAGTTAAACAGGACATTTTTGACGCTGCGTTAGAAGCGATCTGGGCAGCTGTTTTTGGCAACGCAGGTACTGCCACAGTCACTCGTAACCAGATCGATCTCCTTTCTGGTCAGAAAAATGTCAGTCTACCTGCCTCCGTGGACCAAGCGGTGGAGTTCCCAAAAGCTCCAGCTCCCGCAGAGTTTCGCGCAGTGCTCGAACTCACCGAAAGCATTGAAGAAGTTATTAAATCCCCCTTTCCCCTGACAACAGGCTTCATACAGCGCTATCTTCCATCCGGTCGTAGGAACCTCCGCATAAAGGCTCAATTCACCGCAAGAGAGATTACAAAGGCCGAAGCTAGAATGAAAGCCAGCGACGGCAAAGAGACAAAGATCACAAACGCTGTCGACCATGTCCTGCGCAGAGAAAAGATGGCCGCTGAGAAGCAACAACGCGCCCCCAAGTACCAATCCACCATCATCAAGGACGAACTCTTCGGCCTCCTCGTAGCTGGCCACGACACAACCTCTACAACACTATCTTGGGCTATGAAATTCCTCGCCGCCCACCAGCCCGTGCAAAACAAACTCCGATCCCAACTCCGCTCTTCGCTATGTGTAGCACACGCCGAATCCCGCGTCCCTTCCGCTCAAGAAATCGCTTCTTGCCAGAACCACTACCTCGACGCCGTCATCGAGGAGATCAATCGTTGCAGCAACACAGCCGCCCTATTCAGCCGCAGGAGCTTGGTTGATACTGTGGTGTTGGGCAATTTCATACCCAAGGGAACGTCAGTCTACTGCCTCGCCGGCGGCGGCGGCGTGCTCCAACCCGCCCACTCTATCTCCTCCACCCTGCGCAGCCCGCAATACCTTGCCGCCGGAGGCGGCAAGACCAAGCCTTGGGACGCTCACACCATCAAAGACTTCGATCCCGAGCGCTGGCTCGTAGCGGACAAAGACACCGGTGAGACAGTGTTTGATGCGCAGGCGGGGCCGCATCTTGCGTTTGGGGGCGGTCTACGGGGGTGTTTTGGGCGGAAGTTGGCGTATTTGGAACTTCGGCTGGCAATTGTGTTGGTGCTGTGGGAGTTTAGATTGGGGGAGGTAGAGGGGGAGTATGGCGGGTGGGAGGCGATTGATCAACTCACGCATAATCCGGCACAGTGCTATGTTAGGCTTGAGAAGGCTTAGATATTTTAACGACCCTTCCGCTGGAATATTCGCGCACAGAAAACTTGATGGTCCTCCATTTGCAGGTGAGTGGATGAGTGATGTTTTAACATCGATGTTTGGTTGTCTTGCCATCAGATCAACGATAATTCTTTGAACCTGAGACGTCGAGTGGGTGAACCTGGGCTCGACTGAACCATTTCAACCATCTCAAAAACGTCTTCCCATCTTGCATCGACTTCCACCTCATCCTCATCTTCATGTACGTCGATGCCCATCCTATTCGCGGTCAACCTGACATCCGCCATCACTTCGTCCATGCTCTCATAACCCGCGTTCCACGCTTTCAACAATACGCTGCCCAGCCTCGCTTCCTCCAACTCCTGATACAGTTTCTGTTTCTGCCTATCCTGCAACCATGGCCGATGATCTCTGTTCAAAGTCTTATGGCCGTCAATGGTGAAGCGTCTGCATCCACCTTCAACAGGACAACACGGTCCCCAGCAGTATGTCTGAGCCGAAGGTGACCGCTCAGTGAAATCGTTCGTCATCAACCTCCAGACAAACGTGGCCCAACGGAACAAATCGTCTTTGACACTTCCATACGCGCTATCGTCAAGTTCGACATCTTCGTCACATACCGACCCTCCTTCTCGGTAATCTGTCTTGTCGCCAACTATATCAGCGCCGATGAAGCCCGTGAGGGCGAGCGAATAGTCAGACCGCACCCAAACCATTTGAGCGCAAAAAGCGCGCAAGAAGACGGACCGCGAGTGTGCGAAGTCAAGTGCTGCAAGGCCTTGTAATGCCCAGCGATACTACAGAGATAGCATCACCCGATCGTTCCTCGTCTGTGTCTCAGGCACAGGCACCTCCATCGCAGGAAGCTGGAAATTAAACACACCGGGCCATAACCTCTCGATAACAACATTGCCGTCTGCCAGCGTTTCGGCGTAACTAACTTGCATAAGCCAATCCATCAATTCCGTGCAAGATTCAGCGACTCACCTCACAACCCTCTTATGCTCCTCCCCCAACCTCTCATAAGCATTCCTCAACTTGACCGCCGGCCAACCATTCAATTCCCGTCCATTGTCATCGTCGAACCACTCGACACAGACGATGATGTGCTTCCCATCCCGGTGCGGCGCACACCACGCCAGGTCGAAGAAGGCCGCATACCAAGTTTCCGAATCTTCGGGTGCGATGCTGGCTTCCAGAGGAACTTTGTTGCCGTAGTATGGTATGTGTTTTCTCTCCTGTGTATGCAGGTTTACTTTTTCTTCGTCGATGAGCGCACTTGGGGTGTGTGTTCTGCCGAGGAGGAGGTAGGAGAGGAGACAGCCTATGTTGCAGCCGTGGTGGTCGTCCATGGTGGGAAAAGGAGAATTGGACTGCGGAAGTGATGGTGGTTGGTATAGTAGGGCTAGCCGAGAACGGTTGCCTAGATAGGCAGCATCCAGCGCGCTAACTTTGTTTTTAGTACACGGTTCGGAGAGAGGAACGATGCATTGTGGTATCACAATGGTGGTGTGATCGGAGCCGAACGACATATCCCAAGATGTAGGGCTATACCTATACTATAATAATTCACAATGCGAGAGACGAAATTTCTCACCGGAACTACAAAACACGATCGTATATATTTCAACACAACTATTTCGGCATATTATATTCAAACCGAATTATAATGGTATAGTCAGTTCGTCAAGGTCGCGCCGTGTGGCTGCGCGAGGCACAAGATGTTGCCTTTCACGGACCTGATCAATCCACTTGATCAAGCCATTGTGAACAATCAATCTTGCCCTTGCCCTTGCCATGTCACACGAGACACATTACCAGTCTACATCACAAAATCCAACACTTCACATCTTCAGAGTTGCCTCTCTAGATATAACACCTAACACGTCGTTCCCTGAAGACCACCCACACTACTCTTCCAACAGAAACCCTCACCACAACCAACTTGCGAAAGCGACACTAGCTTCACTCACACCCTACGGCACAAACTCTCGCAGACTTTCCAGACCAACAATCATGGGCATCAGGAAAACATCTAACAGCGCCGATCAGTCTCGCATGGAGACTGAGGCCGATAGGAAGAAAATGATCCAGAAGAGCCTGTTTCTCCTGGAAGCCGAAAAGGGCGAGTCAACCGATGGCGAGTCATCCGATGGCGAGTCATCCGATGGCGAGGGTGGTGAGGATGATGGCGGCTTTGAAAAGGGCATTGACCTCGGCGATGACGATACGGATGAAGAGAGCAGCGACGATGGCAACGAGTATGAGGAGGATTCGGTGGTGGAGCTTGTTTTCGAGGAGGAGAGTAAGCCGTCGGTCGATGAGGAGCCTCTGCGTGCTATGAAGATGATCAAATATGGAGGACCTGAAATCTCTCAGAAAGCAATTGAGTACCAAGTCCCTCGAAAAGAGATCGAGTACGAAGCTCCTAGGAAAGCGATCGAATATGAAGTCTCTAGGAAAGCGGTCGATTACAAAGTTCCTAGGAAAGCCATCGAGTATGTCGTTTCTGAGCGTTCGAGCGACGGTTCCGAGGTGAAGCAGGTATACCATCACCAGAGCTACAAGGAGTACGCCGGTTATTTGGGCGAGAAGGGGGACGACGATTCTGACAGCGAGAAGGAATACCATGGGTACCCGAGCGAGGAGGACGATGGTACGGACTCTGAGTAGTTCACAAGGTCTCAAGACCTTCTTCAAGCGACTCGTAGTATGTTGTGTAATAATCTACCTCGCGCGCATGAACTCGCAATAGTGTTACTATGGATCGGTTAGCTGTCAAGCTATACTTTCCCAATAAACTCATTCGAAACACCTTATCTAATTACGTCCTTGAATACATCTAATGCAAATCAGACCCATGAGTTTCTTAAATACTGGCTTATAGAGTGGTGTTGATTTGGTTGCGATGCTTTGTAATTGCCTTGTCACGTCGTGCCAGCAGCGTGGATCGAATACTTGTTTACCAGTGCATGTCATGTCACAACACAAAGATTAATGCCCGCTATGTCCCGTAGTTACATACAAACCTCCTTGCCCTACATAGAAGAATATACGAATATCTCAGTACATGTTCCGTGCCGTTTGTGCTCGCTCTTTCCTCTTTCCTTGATGACTAAGAGCAGCTCGGAGTGAAGGAGAACGACAATGTTTTCTTCTAGCGTCTTCCATCCGCGTTGAAGCTTCTCTTCCTCTCTACTTTGGGAAGCAGCAAGAAATGCGCCTATCAAGTATTAGTCATGCAGCGTCATGTAAACAAACAAACCTCGCGATCCAGTTTGTTCTCTCCATTTCACCTTCCACAACGCATGCACTTCGCGCTGTTTGCACCGCTTCACATCTCCATGATGTCGGGCTTTGCTAGGCATGATCTGAGGTATGTGTTCTTCCATCTGAAGTCACTTGAAACAGGCCCTCACATTTTCAGACCAGGAAACTTCCAGAGTACGACTGCCTTTCCAGAGAGTGCCCGCCGACAAGCTGACATGTGGATCTGTTCGTTTAGCTCACTTATCTAGAAGCCTGAAGGTCTATGCGGTAATTTGTAGGTCCAATCATGCTTGTTATGTCTCCTCGTGAGTACAACCTCTAGATGCACAACAATCAACACAACGACCGTTTATAGGTTTAACAGCGGTGAATTTCTATCACAGATTTTCTATCACAGATAATCGTAACATATCTCCGACAACATCCAACTTCCCACCATCCACACCGCCGTCTCCTAGCCCATCATAATCTATTTCCCCCCACCCAAGCTCTTCCCCAACGCCTCCAACTCCTCATCTAGCTGCTTCATCCCATCACCCACATACTCCGCCCGCTCATCCCCACCCAGCATATTCTCCATCGCGCGCCTCAAAACCGCCTGCGCATTCTCGTGGCTCGCAACAAACGCATCGCGCGCCATGCGCAACTCCGTCCGCAGCCGCGAGCGCGTGACCACCGAGTCCACTTTCGACAGCTCCGAGTCGAGAGCCGCGGGGGTGCGCTTCTTCACGGACGCCACGGTACGCTGGTATGTGAGCCATGCGGTTAGGATAGTGGGGAGCGCGATGGGCACGACGGCTAGCATGAGGTGGGTGGAGCCGAGCTCGATGTTGGCGAGGAGGGATTTTGAGGAGTACTTTGAGCGGACGTGGGGGTCGAGGTAGCGCAGGAAAGCGGTTGTCAAAGGGCGTGAGTGAAGCATGCGTCGTCGGATTGGGTCTGGGTCCTCTGTGTATGGAGCGATGGGTGCGGCGGGCTTCTTTCCCTTCTTCCGAGGGTTCTCATGCGCAATGGGCTTCTTCTTTTTCTTCTGAGGTTGCTGCATGGGCCGAGAATGGGAGGACGGGGAGAGAGCGCGCTTTTTACGAATCGTGAAGTTTGTGTGCCTATGCACGTGATTGAGCTGTACTGATAGTTGTAGCTGCATCACGCCATTCTGATCACCGGATGGTGGCACTGAAGCGTCCGCATGTGCTTTATTGATTGCTGCGCTGTCCACAGGAGCATCTGAGACGGGCTTGTGAGGAATTCCCTTGTCCTTCCGTAGCCCACGCTTCTTGATACCCGCGAGGACCTTCTCATTGTACACCGGTGTCTTCCTGCGTGTACGTCGTCCATCTACAAGTCGCTGTGCTACCGTTGATACGAACTCATCTGGATCTTCCTCTGTCTTTTGCGCAGTTGGAAATAAAAGATTCTTCAAACCCGGTGCAACATCCAGTCCATTTGTTGTCTCTTCCAACTCTAAAGCATCCCTGGCGGCTCGGAGGCGGGCAAACTTGTTTTCAGCCGTCTTGATTGCACTCACGTACTCTTCATGTCGCGTCTGAGTGTTTTCCGGTGTCTTGGGACTGTCTTGCACTTCGTCAGATGGAGTAGCTAGTCTCAGTGGCGATGGGTGTATCTTATTATAGCGTGAGAAAGCGTTATTGGCTGCCCTAGGTATCGGAAGTTTCGCTCTACCCAGACGGAAAGCCATGATGAGACTGGAGCCCTGCCATCTCACAATCCTCACGTAAGGATGTCGTTCTGAAGGATTTCGTTCTGGAAGACGGACCTTGGTGTGTCGTGCCTCCTTGCCAATCGCAGGTGAATCCGAGTCGTACGCGTCGAGTTCGCGATCCAACTCATCATCAGCCTCGGACTCGTCCATGGACTCCTCTTCCTCGACTTCCGCCTTCACAGCAACCTTCCGATACTTGACGTAGATCCGGGTATTGACCGCCTTGAGTACAATCCAAAGACGCAGATACTCCCGGATCAACTTGTTCTCTTCCTCATCGTGATAGTGCAACTCATGAGTGTACTCCCCATACTCCCCCAGCGTCTCCAACCACTCCTTCTCGCCCTCTGCGCCCCAAATCTTCTCTCCGAACTTCTCCATCAGCTCATCGACCTCCGCCACCAGCGCAGCCGGGTCGACAGCGACATCGACGACGTGAGCGTCAACTACCCGCGCGTCGTCACCGTCGGAGATCTTGTGTGTCACGACTCGGAGGGCCTGGGCAAGTTTGTTCACCGTCTTGTCCTTGAAAGAGAAATTCGTGCCGGTCTGATGGCGCTTCAGACCGAGATGCTCGATGACGCTGCCGATGCTGAAGGCGCCTTTGGTCGGGTATTTCACGCGCTTTTCCCAGAAGGCGCGGGAGAAGTTGGAGTTGCGGGCGGCGAGGGACTTGAGTGCTGCAGATGCGGCCGATAGATCTTTTCGGGAGACTTTGGAAACTGATTTGGAAGGAGAATGACTGGCCTCGTAATCAAAGTCGCGCATCAGGTGGTCGTTGGCCATGTCATTGTCGGCATCAGATATCTCTACATCCATCTCGCCATGCTGATCGATCTCAAGTTGGTTCGTGGCTTGACTGGGTGCAGCAGACATATTGTCTTCTGGAGTGGATATGGCTTGCTCGATGTTGGCTGGTCGATCGCCCTCAACTGAACTCCCGGCTGTTGTTGTGTCGAGTGCAGCAGACTTTTGCTTTCGACGACGCAATCCCGCGGAAGGTGAATGTCTAGCCTGTGAAGGCAATGCCTTTAAAACAAGTCTACCGTCCTCTGAGATGATAATCTTGCCTTCGCCGTTCATTGTAGGTAATTGATTCTCAAGTCGTCGAGTTGTGTTGAGAAGTGCGTTGTCCAAGAAATCTCTGTTGGGAAGATTCGTACTGTTGACCTAAGATATAGATCTGTGCCGAGTATTGCGTCGTCCAAGTAGTCAATGCCGAGAATTGCGTCGTCCAAGTAATCACTGCCTGAACTGTTATTCCGATGATTCGAATCCAAATTGCAAGCTGCGTAGTTGAGTCAAGAAGCTTGTTATGCCCAAAACCTCTGCTCAGCAGCTTCTCACAGTAGATATGTATTGCAGCATGATCGCTAGCGCATCGAGTGTACCATCGAAAATTAGGCCGTCGCATCTTCTTTCGCGCTCGAACTAGATGTGCACACTAAAATTCCACAGTGCTTCGTCCACGCCTAGGCTTCAGAGTACTCGGAAGACCCTCGATTCACTATTGATGTTCCATGCTCAGGCTTCCTCGAGGGAGGAGAGGTTTTCGATTCACTGCTGGCTGTTCCGTGTCTATGTAGGCTTCCTCGAGGTGGGAGTAACTCGCGAGACTCTCAATTATCTGCTAATATGAGTCGACGCGCCTGTGCTTCCCCGAGAAGGGAGTAGACTCTCGGTTCACTGTTGTCGTGCATCGACTGGCCATCTCGACGTTACACTTCGACATCCCAGAGAAGAGAGAACATGCAAGCTTAACTGCACACAAAGAAACGAATCGTGTTCACACTGCAGAACAGGGCTCGACGGATAGAAGCGGACTTCTAAACAAAAAATTGAAAAAGAACATGTAAGAGTAGGTTATGTTTTGCACGGGCTGAGAAAGCTAGAATGGCTACAAAGACGGGTATATCAAACTTGACGACGTAAGAGAGAAAAAGGAAATCCTTGCCTCCTATATTCAAGACTTCCCTGCCTCCAATCCACCGCCATCTTTCTCGGTCTTCTTCTTCTCCTCCACCGTCTTAATTCCCACAACCTCTACAGGCACCTTCCTCGCCATCGCCCTCCTCCTCGCCTTCTCCAATTCCCACACAACCCCATCAACCGCCTTGAGCAATATCCTAGCATCCTCCAAATCCCGCCTACACCTCTCCCTCTGCTGTTCCGTATGTCCGGGCTCCGTCAGAAACTGCTCAAACATAAATACCTCTTCTTCAATCTGCACCTGGAAATTTTCCATCTCTTGTATAGCCAGCGTGGGATCGTGGGTTTTGAAGTCGATCGTGTTTGATTCAGGGAGCCAAGAGTCTAGCGAGTCGTTCCCAGCGTCAGAGGCGAGTTTGTGTTGGAGCGATTGGCGCCATTTACAGAGTCTGATGTCGATGCCGTCTGCCATGGAGCGGAGTCTGTTGTAGGTTATTTCGCAGAGATGTATTTCTTGACGACGGCGCTGGCGTTCTTCTTCGTCCATTTCGGGCTTGTGGCAGTAGGTATATTGCTGTTGTGCGTTCATGTAGAGCAAGTATTCCGCTTCTTTCAAGAGCGTTTGCTTCTCGGCTTCCAGCTCTTGCATCTTGGCACGTGTGGTGCCCACGTGTATGTTTGCAAGATTCTCGACATAATCGATGGGCGTGACATAGTATGCGCCAATCTCCTGGGGCGGTTCGGTCGGCACGGAAGCGCCTGGGTTGTCTGTTGCTGTTATTGCCTGGGGCGCATCCACTGCATCATGCCCTGGCTTCTCATACATGTCGAATGCAAAGTGCGCCGCGTGCAAGACGCCATTGTGTCGAATGAAATGCTGCATCACCGGATCGAACTGCGACATAAGCTCAAGATCGCTAGCCAGGCGCCAGAACTCGAAAGATCTAGCCCTCAGCCTGCGCTCAAGCCGCTTGTACGCCTTCTGCCGCTCGCCGTTGTATTGCAGGTATCCATGCGCTCCCAGCAGACCCGCGCATGCCCCAATGTTGGTCATGCCCAGGCATCGCGTCCAGCGTGGTATTGCAGGGCGGCGCATGAAGAGCGTTGGTATGGACGCCGCGAATCCAAGTGCTGCCCCAGCCAGCGCGCCATCGTCGACTGTGCGTGTGTCTGTCCAAGCATACAATTTTCTTGGTATGACCTCAAGACTTTTCTCCGATGCCACAACGCCTAAGAAAGCATTGTAATAGTACCAATTGACAGCGGCGCCAAGTGCGCCAGCCCACAAGCCCAGTCTCGCCGATGACCGTATGAACAGCGCCGTCTTCGAAATCGAGTGCGAGGAATGTACTCGCCGTGCGTAACTGGACGCGAAGGAGGTATACGTAGCGGCGAGTGCGGTAGATCCGATGACCGAGTATTGAAGCGTCGCATTGGCACCAAGCGGGTCCGGACGTTTCGGTATGAGTCTATACTGCCCTTCCCCTGCAGCACATGTCAGCTCCTTCCTCGCTTGCGGCCTGTGAATGATGCGGGGCATACCAGGAGGTATAAAGAGGTTCAGCACCATGGCTCCAAGAGCCTCCGCGGCTTCGTAATGTCGTACCAAGTTACCGGATCACATGTGACGGTTTTGCGACAGCAGCTTGCGTGGGGTGGAATCAGTCGCGTTCGAGCAGGTTGTCAAAAGATTGTCCATGGCTGGGGATATGCTGGTTGTGACCGGTGAAAGGCGAGGCTGCGGGTAGTCATGAGGCTGACGACCGCCATCGTTACACGGGACAGCCACGCGAGGAGCGGCTGAGGAGGCGCCGCGGATGCGACATTGTAAGAACCTCTTTCAGGATAGCGTACATCTTCTACGAATTGTGAAGCGACATCCAAGTCAGGGATGGCGGTGATTTTGCGACAGCGGTCGTGTGCATGGGTTCATCTCGTCTCAACTGGGATGCAGGGTCCACCATACTCAGCGTCGCGCCAAGCTATCCTGCAGGTCAGTATCACTGTTCACCACCAAATGGACATCAACTCCAATGTGTCACATGATCGAATGTGAAACATCTTCATTATGAGCTCTATCTCTCTACGGCTCCTTTCCAATACCTTCCAGTCCCATCCTTCCATTCTCATTAGTGGTAATACATGTATCAATCTACTAAGACAAGCAATTTCGAACCAGCGCAAGTGCGCCAAAGCTTTTACAAAAACCAAGCCCAGGACAATGAAGTCCATACATGAAGCAGTACTAGTCTCTCAAACGCCATCGCTAATGTGACCCTCGTGCGGGGTAAGGAGAAACCCAAATGATGCAAAACAAGAAACAAAAACAGACGAAGCGAAAATTGGCATCTACTGCCTGTGCAAAACAATCTTCGCATCCTCGGTGCGCAGGAATTCGAACACGGATCTCTCGACTCTGTTCAGGCCCTCCTTGAAGAGAAATTCTGTGTGTTCCGTCATCGTCATCACGCCGAACGCGCGAATCAGAATATCTTCAGGGCTCATGCCGTCCACGGGGCTCATATTCTTCCACTTCAGACGCATCGCTCTCAGGTCGTTCATCGCCAGCAACCGATCAATAATCGCAGCCGAGCTGGTAGGAAGGCCGGGTTGCGTAGCCAGCGCATGCTGGAGGCTAGAAATTGCGTAGCGCTCTTGCAGCCAAGCAGTCAGGATATGCGTGGTGAGATCATAGTGAGAGCCAAGTTCGGGACGGAAGATGGATTCTCCGTGATACCAAAGTGTGTTGATCCGGTGCAGGAGGCCTGGCTCATCGGGCGGTGCTGACGGTTTCGGGAAAAGCCAGTGCAGAAGCATGGCAGTCACCTCACATTGCAAAGCGCGGAGCTCCACCATGCTGACCGCAGCAGGCCTTGCCACCACTTGAGGAGCTTCGACTGGCTGGCTCTTGAGCACAGTCGGATGACGTGGTTGGTGAGTTGATGGAGCGGGCTGTGGAGCGGGCTGCGACGGAGGTTGAGAATGTGGTGGATGAGTGCTTCGTGGTGCAGATGCGGGCGCAGGTGCGGGCGCGGGCGCGGGCTGTGTTGGTACCAAAGTCATCCCATACGCATGTGCAGTCTGCACGGCTGGTGCTGGTGCGATAGCTGCGTTGGATGTCGGGGGAGGCTTATGAGCTGCGGCCGGCGCGTGGGGAGTAATAGATCTACTAGGTGTTGAAGGAGCCAAAGATCGCCCATGGTGAGCAACGGGACTGCTGGTTCGACTGGGCCCGCGAGCTTGAGCCAGCTGCTGTGCTCGTGCTTGAGCTTGCTGGGCAAAATGGGCATACGTATTAGGTGGATGTTGCTCATGTGCATAATTAGGAGCTGCGGGTGCAGGATGTGGGTATGCTTGATGTTGAGGTTGAGGAGCAACAGGCGCCTGGTGTGCAGGTTTACTAGCTGGAGATCCGCGATGTCCATTTCCATGGGTATCAGTAGATGGGGTCGCAGCTTGAGGTGCCTGGGATGTGGGAGCAGTGACCGGGGGTCCAGCTGATGTCGGGGCAGACGATGACTCTGGATACTGTCTCCCAGCAATAGCATTAATAGCAGCAGAGTCATAGGGGCTGGTGTATGTCCGGGCATCGCGCATGAGTGGTGAGGCATGCTGTGGCCCCCTGGATGGTGGACGTGAACCATCACGTGAAGTCTCTTTCTTCATATTCACAGCAGTAAAGCCGCCGCCGCCACCACCATTCACTGCTTGAAATCCACCAGCTCCAATGGAAGGCGGGGCGCTGGGCTGTCGAGCCGTGCCATTCAGTTCGTTGTTAGAGAGTGGGCTGAGCTGAATCCTAGCAGGTTCAGCGCCATTGGCAGGCGATGGTGATAGATGGGACTTGTGAGTCGGTAGCGGCGGAACATTTTCCATGCTACCATTGGCACCAGGAAGAAGGCTGTGAAGCGACTTGCGCGGACTCTTACTCCTCCTGTTGAGGGGCATCGTGCTGTAGGGACGCTTGTGGGGCGTCCCCGAACGTTCCTCTCCGTCCGATAATGAACCAAATGCTTCGCTCTTCCTCTTCCTGCCATTTATAGGCTTTACTTCGAGATCAGCACCAGGCGTCGCATCATGCCCTGGTGGGGTAAGTGAGTGAGGGGTGCCATGGGGTGACTAAAATTACATCAGCACGTGACCGAAAAGTTTAAGTCAATCAACATACCAGCTGCGACTCGCCGTCGATATCAGCAAGCGTATCGTAATCATTTGCACCCGATGGCCTCTTGAGCTTCATGTTGCGAATGTAGTAGCATGCTTTGATGATGATCCAGCGGTGCAGGTGGATCTTGAGACTGTAATAGGCTTAGCGCGAGATGCATCACCAGCGCATCATCTGAACTTACATTTCTTTATGCTCGGGCTGCTCGTAGAAGAGGTCTTTTGTGTACGTCTTTTTGGCTGAATCTGGTGTAAGCAGGCAGGTCCGATCCGCGTCCTTGCTCCAGATGGCTGGCCCGTAGGTTCCGAGCAGCTCCTCGAGCTCGGTGTCCAAGCTGCGCGGATCCGCGGCAAAGTCAAGCAACGCATCTCGCTCTTTGGGCAGCTCTTTGCTCAGCTTGGTGACTTCACTCGATAGTTTGCGATAGTCTGGGTTGTCGAACTTGGGAATTCCGCGGTTCGTGGTGCTGCTGGAGGCGGACAAGCCCAAGCCCAAGCACTCTGTCACTTCGCGTATTGTCGGATTATGCGAACTGAAAACACTGATCCAGCGCGCGCGGTCCCAGCGGCGCACGCCATGCTCGAGGTCCAATGCTAGATTATCTTTGGAGCTCATGATGACGCACCGGCGACAGGACGGAACAAAAGGAAACTGATGACGATGGCGATGGCGATGTAGATGAGTAGAGGTAGAGGTCTGGGACTGAGATGGCATGTGATGGCGTGGCGCCAAAGCGCGGATGATGTGTTGGGAAGAGAGTTCGGTAGAGGTAATAGGGGATGGGCCACTGTCGAAGTACGTTGGACTAGCTTGTCTTGGAAAAAGTTTCTTCTGTACGAAGCAAGGTTCCAGTCTCAGACGCCCGTCGTCCTACACCGATCCTCCATGCACGCTTGTGCTGTCGGGTGTGTAGGGACGTGCAGACTCCGCGTATCACTGCGAGCGGTAGTCGTGTTCGGTGCGAATGGTGATGAGAAATGTATGACCGACGAGTCGCTCCGTCTAACAGAGCGCCGACGAACTCACGACCAAGAAGCAGCAATGCCGCAATCTGCGCTTCAACCCAGTGCTGCCAGTTGCAGCGGGTGCGAAACAATCCTGCTCACTGGGCCGGCGCATAACCCTACATAGAATACGCGCCCACACAATCCGCACGACTCGGTCCCAATCTTTCTAACGAGGGTAATCATAGCAGCCCGCGCCGCACTTTGGTCCCAGGGGTGAGTGAAAAGTGGGGCCGTGACGCCTCCTTGCTCAACTCTTGTGCGACGCTTGACCTTTATTTGTTGTGATAATGCCATGCCTCCGATAGTCTATCCAAGCGCTAGGTCACCAGTACAGATTCCAATAACTTCGGAAACCTCGTGTGAAATTAATGCTACGCTAGTTACCAAGGTGGGTTAAATGACCCGGGAAGACGCCACCAGTGCCATCAGTGAATAAGCGAGGCTATCACGCTTTTGTAAGAGTCACAGGGATAGCCGCCGTCTTCTATGACGCGGTTCCAAAGTCTTGCACACCATGCACAGTGAACTAGCTTACCTCAGCCGTGTAATCCGGGGCCTGGCCATGCAGCTGCGTACAAATAGATGCGAGTAGACAGTGCCATACGCTCGCATGCGGCGTGGTAGGGCGACTTGGCCCGAGTTTTTTCGTGTGGCGTACGTGGTATGTAATCTCCCTGTCTGTGCTTCTCGGAAGTGCTATCGATGTGACTTACGCGGTATTTAATTACCCTAGCCAGATTTACTCCGCTTCCTGCCCATGTGCAATGAAATTTGTGAACCTTAATCCTGGCCATCTGCTGATGACATGTCAGCAGTCAGCGTCGGCATAGCTACCATCTATAATTCCACCGATCTGACTCTAGTCTACCAATTGAGTATGCTCTCGCGTGTTGCAGCCAAGTTTAGGCACCCGTAAGCCAACGGGCCTGCAGTGTGGGGCCTCGGTCTAGTGTAATCATATGCGAATGCCTTAAAATTTATGCTCAACCTCGCACATGCTGGAGTATTATTGATGTTTGAAGATGACCTATACGATACGCGCCACAACCGTCCCACCAACGCCTCTCCTAGTCGATCCTACAATTCTGCCAGGACAGCTACCTTTAGCCAACATACCACATTGTGCCCCTGCCCTCTTCTTCCTCGTCCTTGCGGAATGCTTCGAGGTGCTCACCGAGCCATCGTACCGTGGCTGTAAAGTCAATGTTCTTCCACTGCATTTCCTTCGCGTACTTTTCGCCGGCTAGCATGACTATAGCTTGTCGCAGAAGCTCGTCCTTGTCAACCACTAAGCCCGGTGCAACACCAAATCCCTGACCGACATCCTCGAAATTGATCAGGATGGTTTCGGTCGCGCCCATCAGCGTGCAATACTGCTGATGTCGTCGTTCAAGTTCGGCGTTTGTGGTGCCTTCGCTAGCCCAGCCTGTGGTGATCAGCAATGTGTGATGCAAATTTGGTCATGACTTACGCTGCTCTGCACGCTCGAATGCTGCCATATGTCTTTTAAGTTCAATCCATGTCAGCAGCGCACGCTCTCGTGCTATGAACACAGGCACGTTCTCGAGCATTTTCTGTGAGTCGGCTCGCACCAGCTCTCGCCATATTCGCTTCCAGTTCTGTTCAAGCAGCACTTCTTTCTTCGACACGCACGGCTCCCTCCTCGTTATAAATATATGAGCGCAGCGCTCTCAAGCTGTCGTAGTCTAGTCCGCGATAGGGAATGCTTGCGCCTGATTGTGGAACTTTCTCTGGCCCTACATCACCTGTCCGAAACCCTGCAACTAGTTGTGCAACGCTTTCGGTGATCTGCCGCTCTGCAGCAGCTTGCTCAGCGAGAGCATGTGCGGGTGCTTTGCTGTCCGCGGAATGCCCATTGGTCGCAGGCCATAAGGAGCTGGCTCCCCTTGTTCCGTTCCTCTCACCGGGAGCAAGTCGACTCCAGACGCCTTCAGCAATATTTTGGTGCTGCTGACCATTTGATGTTGCGTTCGCGCCGACTGAGCTGAAGCCACCGACCGCGTGCGCTGAGGCTCCGCCGTTGATAGCGGAGAACCCGGCTCCTTCGCGAGGCCCCACTATAGGACTCTCACCCGACTCTGGGGGTGTAAGCATTGCGCTCGACGACATCGGGCTGCCTCTTGAGCCTGTGTCAACATCGTGCAGCACTGAATTGGGTGCAAGCGCAACAAATGAAGCCGGGGCTTCACCATTGAGGCTGTTATGTTCAGCTTCAGCCCGTGCTTGCCGGTTCTCTGCCTTCTTCCTTCTTTCGCGATCCAAACGCTCTCTAGCGAGGATGACGTTGCATGCTTTGAGGCCTATCCACCAGTGCAAGAGTTTGTGAATGCTGCAAGGACGGTCAGCCATTACGCCCGCGACAAAACATTGGACCATGGAAATCCATTGAAAACTTACAGCTTTCTGTCTTCCTCAAGCTCGATATATAAGTCCCTTGTATAGAGCCCTTCATCGACACCAGGCTCGTTCGCTGTGATCAAATGCTCTCGATCCCCAGCTCTCCCCCAAATCTTGCCTCCGTGCTTTTCAAGTAGCCCATCAACCTCCTCTTGCAGGCTGTCTTCTTCACTAAGAAACTTCATCAACTCTTCCGGCTCTTTCGGTAGCGTCGCGACGACGTCACCCATGTCTGCAACCAATTCTCGAACTAGTGCCGATTCGAAATTTGTTTTGCCGCGCTTGTTGGATGACCATTTTGCGCGCAAGCCCAACCGCTCGATCAGCTCGTGCATGCGCACTTTGCTACGATTCTTCATGATGTCCAGCCAGTCCTTGGACGTGGCATATGTTATTGATGTGCCATCCATGGCGAGTGCTGTGTCATGCGCATGCACAGTAAGGGGTGGCAGATGGAAAATGCTTAGGCTCGTAGATATGTTGTACCACACTCCCTCAATGCGATGCGCATAGGATGACCATTACGCGACCAAAGTGCCTGTGATGTATAGTGCTGATTCCGCTGAGGTTACATGCAGTTGCTGGAAGTACCTAGGTATGGTACCTACTCGATCGGAAAGTTCCTCTTGTCAGTCGCAATAATCGTGACGGCTGAGAAGTCCGCGAGGTACGCTCTGAACCCTCTAAAGATGTATAATAATACAGAAATGATGAAGAGAGTGTAGGGGATGAAACGGTGAAACCAGGGTGGAGCGACGGCAACCTTGGAAGGGCTCGGTTACAGATTTCATCTGCAGCTAGGCCCAAAACAGTAAGGCCGGGGTAGGATGGAACGCTACACTGATTGGCCACGCGTTGACTTACCCACGACTACAAAATCTTTACGCAGCGTGCAACGTCTTGTCCACAATGCCTGGCCTATCTTCCAATGCCATGTTATGCAGTCTTCATATGTCCGTGGAGAGATTTGCACGTGTTTCAAAACACCGCTTTGCAAGAATTAGCAGTATCTCGGAATGAACACGTCCCCAAATTTTCCACAATCGGCGACTGTCTGCAGGGCTTCAGAATTTTTCGTTTTCATTAGCTCTTAACGCTACGCCTCAAAACCGTGACCTTGATTTGCCATGCACGTGCCATCCTGGTGAGCTAGTAAGGACTGTTGAAGCTATACACTGCTTGATCTCATCAATTCCGTGGGGTTTGCTATATTAGCAGTCTTGTGGTATTGATGTCCATAGCATCTTGAATCCGAAACTTCGAAAAGTGTCCACCACGCAACTACCAAACCGAACAGCCTTAGACGGCTCTCAACTCCACATCCAAAGTCCCCCCAACGGTTGAAGAGGTCTTAGCAAGATCATCTCGCATCCGGTTGAACGCCACTTCAGTTCCCTTGCGACCCAACTGCGTCTTCTTCGCCCCCTTCGGGCCCATGTACGTCAATAACCACATATTCGCGTTTTCGAGGATCGCAGCCACATCAGGGAAGGACTGGACCATGTCGCGTAACACCCCTAGCATCTTGCTGAAGGAATGGCACTCTGCCATGGTCAGTGGGAAGTCACATGCTGCCCCATCAACGTCTACCGTCCAGACGATATTGATGTTTTGGGCTTGCTCGTCTGTCAGATTGATGGCTGTCACAACGGGCGGTGCTTCTCGGTTTAAGCTAGCTTGCAACTCGACAACTTTCTGTACCTTCTGCATAGTCTCATTGTTCCCGATAAGAATCGGCTGGTTCTGTGGGATGGCTGACACAACGAATGGTGTCTCTCGGCTCAAGCTGGCTTGCGACTCGACGACTGTCGGTATCTTCTGCGCAAGTTGAATGTTGGCGATCAGAGCTGGCTGCTCCTTCGTGGAATTTGGAGGACCCGCGGCTTGTAGCTCTTTCTCCTGGTCCACCAAGGGCGTCTCAAGGCTACGGAGAGCGTCTTGGCTGATCGATAGGCGCAGTGCGCTAGTTCCTGTTTTATTGCGCTTGCTTTTTGATGGTTTCCGTTCAATGGGTGCTCTGGGCTTCCGCTTCCGAGCTGCGCGAGGTTTATCTGACAGGAGTGGCCCGTCTGTATCATCCTCTTGGTTGACGACCTGGGCTGAGAGGGTCTTCATTGGGGCTTGAAAAGTGAATGTATTTGTCCCGGAACGTGATACTAAATTGCTCTTCCCCGGGGAATGGAGCGTCGCTCTGATTGTCTCAATAGTACCTATGTCGAGACCGGTATATCGCAGCGTAAGTAGGGCGAAACTGTTGCTGAATTTCAACCCGTCGCCGCCGTTGCCTACTTCGTATGGCCTCCACACCTGGAGATGCTTCGTTGATCGGTCCATAGGCTGAGAGATCAATATGCAGAACATACCCATCTCCTCATTACCGTCAAGGGGCATGATGGCCAGACTCTGTAGATACCTGGTTAGCACTTAGATACAGTCTTTGGCCATGTATGTCTTACTCGATCCTTGACGAAAGCCATCTCACGCAACGTGAACAGTCCCGACTGCGCCCCGAAACAGCCTCGACAAACAGCATCACGATTCATACCCGAACTCCCTAGTGTCGATGGTGGGAATGGTAGACTCATATCGCGAAAATTTGCCTGCAGTTCTCTGAAAGATGGCAGTCCACGATATGAATTTTTCTGACTCTCGGGTGACAAATAACCGATCCAAATGCCACGAGCATAAAGTTTGGGTGCCGAGTAATAATGGCCACTTCCATTTGAGAAGTGGCTGAAACACTCGAAGTCCAGCGGTATTGGTGCCGTCCTAGAAGCTACTGATCTCTCGCGCATAACTGACCGTGGCGAGCGAGGTCCACCGAGAGAGTTCAATCCAAGGCTTGAGTCGCGGGGAGAAGAAGGTGCCGAGCTTAGGGGACTAGAGCTACCGTCACGTGTGGGAGTGGTGATCGTACCCTGAACATTATCATCGAAGTCTAGGCCGACCTCAACTTCGAGTGACCTGTACTGCGGGTCACCTGGGAATTTCCTCGCATTGCGGAAGATGCTGAGGACTCGTTGGAATGTCGCATCAGAATCAGCTGATCCGCGATCCAGGCGTATGCTGCCTGCTTGGTACATGTCTTCAGGAAAATGAAAAACCATGAGATTGCAGTCTGTCGAGATTCGCTCGCAAACTCGATGAAAGCAGTCGTGTGATGTGGTGCCATCAAGCTTCAGTAACATCGATCCGAATGCAAAGACGGGGCCATTGGTACCAGAAAAACCGAGTTTAATCTTGCGGTAAAGACGAAGCTGGACATGGGAGAAGCCAATGTAGGAGCTATCGGTCTCCATGATGGTTTGCTGTCGCCTGGTAGCCCCCATCACAGAGTCATCTAAGGAAGGGTGATCATTCGTATGCGTGTCTTCATTGAAAGTGCGGCGGAGGGTCCTCATGGGGGTGGTCTGGGATGAGGCTTTCGCTGTCGTGAATGCAGGCGATTCGCTGCCGCCAGCGTTCTCCATCTGGGCTTGATAATCGACCCCGTGAATTATCTTCTTGACCAGTATGTTGCGACGAAGCCGACTCTTCAAACTAAAGATCATTAGCTCAAAACGGTACACGACTTCTTACAGGCGTACGTACACCGTGGAGTCACGGGGGTAGACGAGATCCGACTCGTATGGTGTGCCAAATCGAGCCGTCAGAAGATGGTTTCGACTGCCTTCACCTGGCCAAATGAGTGGGCCGTACTCTCGGAGTAGTTGGTCGAGCTCCTTATCAAACAGTGCAGGGTCGTCGCGATCGAGAGTGGAACCTTGGTCTCGGACGAGGATACGAAACAACGAGGGTAGCTCTTCCCTATATAGACGATTGACTGCTTCATGCTTGAAGACCGCGCGAGCGCTTGTAGTGTAGCTACGTAGTCCAAGGCTTTGCAGCTCGGCGTGCACACTTGGGCCTCTCCATGACTTGCGTGCAGCCATCGAGCATGTGATCGGGGAGGCGCGGATTGTGTCTGGTGCTAGATACGCGATAGCAAAGGCGATGTCGCAGTGTGAGGGTAAAGAAGATACTCACCTTGCACTAGTCAGGAAAGGACGGACATGCAACAAAGGTCACCTGACGGCGTTTGTTGAAATAGACCAGCTTTACGAGCACTGTCGGTGAGTGCTGGAGGGCTAGTCAGAGCGTGCCCAGGTGAGTGCGGGCGAAGTGCGAGTCGAATGACGCGATGTAAACAATGGAAGCAAACGCCGCTTCGCTCCAGCCGTTTGAACGCTACTTGTGCGTCAGGCATATCGTCCAATAAGAATTGTCTTTACAAGCTGCTTAGAGTAAGTATGATAAACCCCGACCCATCGAATGAGTTTTACGGTCGTTTTATACCACGTTTGCCTCTGTTCTACATAGCAGTCGCATGACTATGTGTAGTGTACCTGGAGTGTCTCACTAAACGTGACATGTAGTAGTGAAATTGGTCTTCGACGGAGTGCAAAGCTTGTCCAATCACAAATGATACGAATATGCGTGCACCCGTACAATTCTTGTTTTCTCCCACCCCGGCTCCTAGGCGTGTCCTCGAAGTGATAGGACGTACAAACTACCGAAGAGGATCTCACACTTGAACTTTTCGTACTGATAGAGATGGTCCAAGCTCTTGTACTGTGTAGGCGACAAGGCAGCTTTTGAGCGTGCTATCGGTTACGGAAGCCATCTGAAAGCTCTCGGTTTCATCTAAGAATACTGTTAACCTGTCTAACTTCAACTTCTTTTGGAAACGTTATGGTGTGCTAGCAAGTCATCGAGGCTATTCGGGTTCGTACAAGAGATGACAGTTGCTCTCTAACAGTAGATCAAAATCACACGGGGCGCGCACGAACTATTGCAGTACGTAGTGCAGAAAACGCGACAGCGGGGACCAACGTTATCTTAAACCTTCTTCCTCGTCTCTCCATCATGAACGTCATCGCTGACATCCTCTCCACACACAGACACGGAGGCTGTACCCTCGTTGTTGATCGTTACAAAGAAGATGGCCATTCCCGCCCCCAATCCTTCGTATCCAGCGCGCCGACTCCGCCAACGGGCAGCAGAACGCCATGCGGCGTGGACATGGTATTTTTAGCACAGCCTCCCGCGACACAGGACGACGGCATGGCCAGCTCGAGACTTTAGAAAGTCTTCAAAGACATGATAAGAAGAGTCGGACGTCAAAGTAATGCGATATTTGCAAGCACTTAGTTGGTTGTCGATGTCCTGTCACTGTCCAGCGCATCGTCCCACCAAGTCGCGTAAGATGATCATTTCGCGCCTCCGCGAGTCGCGCGATTTGCTCCGCATGCGCCAACCCACCGGTCAAGAGCTTGTCTCCACCACATTCGCTTCCCCCAGTCACCAACCGCCAGGTCGAATGTTCCGATTCGGAGCCATGGTCTGCCTCCAGGCTATGGGATTGGTGCGAAGGCGACCATGGTGAGGCTGAATTTCGGAACGCATAGGCTGCGAGGCGTTCCTCAGCCGCAGAGCGGGTGCACCATATCTCGTGCGGCTTGACCCTGTGCTGGGTACTTGTACCTGCATTGTAAGCAGCTCCCGTAGGTTACAGGCCTGACCTTCGTCATAGTCGTAGTCGTACCTACGCTGCTAGATTGGCAAACATCATTCTCGACCACTAATACGGGCGACGGCGCGTAGCGGTCTCGAAGCCTACTAACCATGGCGGGGGTACCACTCCCGCTACAAGTTGGCTCCCCAAAGACTAACAGGCAGTCTTCGGTCGACAACGTACCAGCTGCTCTGCGCGCGGGCTCGCCCACAGTTGGTCCTCAAGCTCGACCGTCCCTCACGCGCAAGAATACCTCTGGCGCTTCTGGCGCTTCAGACAGACTCTCCCAGCTATTTCCGTCCCGGCCGTCCTCAATCGTATCAATATCTCCTCCGGTTACCGCCGCGCATTCTCGAAGAACGTCTCTACCGTCTCCGCTCACGCCAGCTGCCGAACCGACATATCGCATACCGCGCGCACCAGCACCACCGTCTTTCGCCGAAGACACTTCATATAGCCCTACAGCGAGCGCATTCCATCCTCAGGGATCAGCACAATCACTGCAAAGCGGCAGTGGAAAACGGAGGCTGCTGAGTCGACTATCATCACTGGGCCGTGCGAGCTCCAAAGCTGGGAGGTACAACAAGTTGGAAGATGAAGAGTCTCGGCCAGAGACCAGACGGCTCGGGGGTGTGGAGGAAGAAGACGCTGTAGGATATGATCTGAGCGGTTTCGATGGACTCCCCATGAAGAAGTTTGAGCCGCACTCGAGGATAGCAAATGCGACAGACGGGAAAGAGGGGGACCGTGATTTGCATGAAGCAGGCTACGCTGCCGAATTTGAGAGACTCGAGGCGCAGTTGGGCGCGGGCCTGGATTCTGTCATCGAAAAGCCCTTTACACACAATCCCACATCGCTTGAAGTGCGAAGTCCAAGTCACAGACGAGTCCTGTCTGGCTCCCAGGTCGTATCTGCGCAATCCATGGCAGCGCAGAAGGAAGCCGAGAAGACAGGGGGCATTGTTGCTGTTGCAGATATACCCGTGGATATCAGTGACTTCCATGCAGGCTCCGACTTTGACACACGAAGTATCATGACTACTGATACTGGTCTGGCTAGAAGCGGGCCACAGACCAGCTATTTCTTTCCCGAGGATCCGGAGCAGCCATCGTGGCGGCCATTCTCAATGGGTCGGCCTTGGCTTGCGATGCTCATTCTCATTGCGCTTGCTCTAGCTGGTCTGCAAGAGTTTCTGTGTCAATGGTCTCTTATGAAGGTCAGGGAACACCCCGAGGGCGGCTTGGTATCGTTTGAGAAGCCGGGTGACCTAACTATTACCGAATTCTTTACATGGAAATATGCGCCCATCATGTCCTTCGTCTTCTATGGTATATTATGGCAGATGACCGACTTTGATGTCAAGCGACTCGAGCCATATTACCAACTGTCAAAGAAGTCGGGCGCAACAGCTGGCGAGTCGTTGAACATGGACTATCTGACTTTTATGAGTTGGCTCGTCCCATTGAGAGCCTTGCGTCACAAGCAATATGCGGTCATTTACAGCTCAATGGGCACTTTGGTAGCTAGTAGTCTCGTGCCGGTCCTTCAGTCGGCTTCCATCGTGGTCTACCCACCAAAAAGCGAACGGAGTGGCGACAACACGCTCAAGTCAATCAGAATCGACCCGCCGTGGTCACGCGGGGTATCGGGATCGTTAGTCTTTGTAGCTTTCTCTGGAGCAGCACTCATGTATGCTATGCGCCGGAAGAGTGGGCTACAATCCGATCCGAAGGGTATTGCTGGCATCGCGGCCATGGCAACCAGAAGCCATATTCTTCAAGAGTTCCGCGGACTCGATACCGCGCCTATCGACAAGATCCACAAGCAACTGCGGCATCGCCGGTATATTCTCCATAAGAGCGCACTGTGGCAGGGAGAATTCATCCGAAATAACGCGGAGAAGGTACATGAGCATGGTGCGGATCCTCGACCACTCATGCTTCGCAAGCGTTCTGGTGTACCTTTCATCACCTTCATGGTACTTGTGACGGCGTCCATCCCGGTCTTCATGTTCTACGACGGCGCAGGTATAGTCACAGAGAAGCTACCTTTCCTCATGACTGCCCTAGCTACTGTGATCCGAATGCTCTGGAACACGATGAACTCCGACGTCCGGATGCTGCAGCCATTCTGGATCCTCGCCCAGCGCCACGCACCCGCAAAAACCCTTACGCTCGACTACGCCGGCACGAATCCACTACTCCTCCCTTTCGTCGCCATGTCCAATGGCCACTACCTCGTCATGGTCGTCGCCTTTGGCTCCATCCTAGCCGAGATCCTCACAGTCTGCGTCTCCTCCATAAGCGTCGACGGCAAGAAATTCATCCCAGGCAACGGCGACCGCGACGAAGACGACCCCTCCGACATATCCCGGCACAATACCGAGCAAACCTTCCGCTCCTTCTGGTCCTCCTTCTTCCTCACCATGGCCATCCTGCTCTACCTGATCACCATCGCACTCGTCACCTACGTCAAGCGCTCGCACAAATTCATGCCGCGCCAGATCGGCACCATGGCGTCTGTGCTCGCGTTTATCCACCAGAGCCGCATGCTGCTGCTGTTCATCAACACGGAGAAAATGGACTCGAGACAGATGACGCGGCACTTGGAGAAGACGGGCAAGACGTTTGCGCTGGGCTGGGTGGGGGGCAGGAGTGATGGGGATGACCATTTGGCGATTGATGAGGAGGAGATTTTGGCCGAGTATAGGTACGGGGTGGATTGGACGAAGACGAGGATTTTGGGACATCAGGTTGGGGCGTGGGAGCATTATGAGTCGCAGGGAGGGTGATGAGGAATGGGGGGTTGATGATACCAATATGCAAACACATTCATCACGCAGCGCTTTCAACTTTGCAAATCTTCGCCATATACCAGTCTTTCATTAGAACACGCAGGCCCAACGCAGTCTTCATTCTCATTTCCATGTCCATGCAATCTATACGCCCAAAACGCCCTCTCATGCTTGGTATCAATCTCCCTAATTCTCCCCACCCACATTCGAACTCAGCCAATCCATGCCCTCCGTAACCCCCGTGCCATCCACCGCACTACACGCCACAATACTCCAATTCCGGTCTTTCAACTCGCCCAACCTCAGCGCCTCGCTGATCTCGCCCGCCCCCTTGGCGCCCGGCTGGTCCTGCTTGTTGGCGAACACGAGCAGCGCGGCGTCGCGGAGTTCTTCTTCGTTGAGCATGGCGCGCAGTTCTTCCGAGGCGGTGGTGAGGCGGTCGATGTCTGTGCTGTCGATGACGAAGATTACGGCTGCCGTGTTGGCGTAGTAGCAGCGCCAGTAGGGGCGGATGGAGGTTTGGCCGCCGAGGTCCTGGGATGTGTTAGCGATTTGGGGATAAGTAGGAGGGCGGGAGGAGGGGGACGTACCCAGACGTTGAAGTTCAGCTTATTGTAGGTTACGGATTCAACGTTGAAGCCTATGGTTGGTATTGTGGTGACGACCTCGCCGATCTGATATGTACGTCAGTATATTGAACAATTTCAGATGTCTCTTTCACGTCAACGTACCTTCAGTCTGTATAGGAGTGTGGTCTTGCCCGCATTGTCCTACATTTGTAATCAGCTCCTGCTGCTCAAGTCCTACGCGGAGGTGTGGCGCATACAAGTCCCAGAATCAATATCCGCGTCTCTTTCTTCGCCCATATCAGGTTTTGGAACTTCGACAGGTAGCCACCCATTGTGTGTGTTGTTCGTGTCCTGCGCGCTCGTTCAAGTCGGTTTATATGCGGCGTTCACCGCCGGGGGGTTGAGTCGTTGCGGGGTGCCGAGGGCGGAGAAGTTGGCGTCGTGTGGGGGAAGCTGTGCGGGAGTTGTAGCAATAGATATGAAGCTATCTAGTAGATTCCCAAGAGTCGTGTGCTGATGTCGTTGTCGCTGTCTGGCTAGAAAGTTAGGCGGACGCAGATGCAAACAGCCCAAACATCCCGAGGCTGACGGAGGAACGTTTCACCGAACCGACTTTTGATATCTAGGGTCTACCAGGTGTGTACCAAGGTACCACAACAACAGTGCGCCATGGCTTAAAGTGTCTTTTTTTTCTCGAAGATCTCTGTGGCATAGATATTTGGTTGTAAAGCTGAGCCAAATTACGGAACTCGCAAAGTCGCCCCTGCTTGTTGTATCAACGACCCAGAGTTCGCGCTTCTGACCCAATGCGTGCTGAGTCTGCGAACACTCCTAGGATGCCTCAAGATTGCAATGACCTATATAGAATCTACTGTCTTTGTGCAAGGTTCAATGTAGGCCAGTATCATTTCAACGGCCAACTATAAGCCACCTGAGCACTACGTTCCCAGGGTTTCTTCGATGCTATGAGACACTGAAGGTATACAGGCTACACCTTTGGTAGTTCATTTCGATTTCCTATATTTCTGACCCAAACTTTCCGCGGTCAGCTTGCACTAATAGCTCAGGGTGCTCAGACAAATCCGTGTTACTGCTCGACGAGAATTCTAAAGAGAATTCAACGAGAACCACGGTTTCTGGTTGATCTAAAATATGCTGCTATATAAACAGCTCTCCTGCTCTTCTTTTCCCCTATCCATCTCTATACCATCCCATACATTACACACATTACAAAGTCTTCTCTCAGACAAAACTCTCTTCATACCCCTTCTCATAAACCACAATCACCCACTCCCAAAACCACCAAACATCATGGCCTTGCACACTACTCGCCAAATTCAACGAGCAATTCCCTTCGCTCTTCTCAATGGTGTCGACAGAAGAATTGCAGCGCCAATGCACTGCCAAACGAGGGTATCCTGGGTGGAAGCGAACTTGGAGAGAAGTTCTACTTTGCCATCGGCAGCGCACTGTCTGCGAACGGAGAATGGAACAGCATGACCTACAAGCAGCTAGAGCATGAGGCTCGCGTGCTGGGCTTGCTGGGCCCTTTCGAAAATCACAGCCATTCCGCCTTCAAGCTGAGGCTGATGCTGGCCTGCGAGGCTAAGAGGAATGAGGAGGAGGGAAAAGTGGTTCACGATTAGCTTGGTATCATTTCCGCGATTCGGGTGTTCCAGGTGTTCAGCGATGGTTCTGTTAGCTTACCGGTCATGTCTCATGAGGCCCTTGCATGTTGTTGTCGGTGTCTTTAACCGTTTTATTTCTGCATGCTGACTTTCACACTGTGCTGCATGGTAGTTGTTGCCCGAGTAGGTAGTTCATGATATGGTCACACTTTCACTTTCCACACAACACAACGTCCACATGATCTTTCACTTTTCTGTTCCAACCCCAGCCCGCGCCTTGCATTAGGTCATCGAGGCTTTCACTATCACTCTCAGCACGGCCCAGGAGCCCACAGCTACATATTCTGCATCGCTCTGCTCAGACATTCGTTCTTCTCTCCACACAGCTCTTGGGCTCTCTTCAACCAAGCACTCACGCACCTGCACAAGTCGACCACGCGCGACAGCTACCTTCCAAACACTTCGCTCTCAAAGCCTACAACACACCAAACATACACGCTCGACTATCAGTATGTCTGCACAACAGCAACAACCCGCCCAGGGCTTCAATGCCGCCTCTTTTTCGACATCGCCGGCGAGTGCCATCCAGACCCCTACACAAGCGGTCTTATCAGCTCGCCGCTCCCCTGAGTATACCATCGGCGCTCCTGGACCGTCCTCTCTGGACACTATCGCGCCTCGATCCCGACTTCCACGCCCCATCTCTCCTCCTTCTGTCGAGCACCGGACCACATATGCGTCCGCCGCTGACCGGACTCACAACCGCGGCTACAGCAAATTTGGTTCACCAGCCGGAGAGCCTTTGCCCTCTCAGACTGACGCGTTTGCTGCGTCGGAGTATGCAGTGTCTCGAGCCCCTCCACCTCGCTCAAGGCGCGAATCTACGCCAGGCACATACACCTACGTACCTGGCTACCGTTCTCGCCCGCTTCCACGGGACTTTCGAGATGCCAACCGCTCTCGACGTGAAAACCGTCGCCGAGCTGAACACGGCACTTCCTCCAGCCCTCGAAGCGAAAATAACTATCGCGCTCGCTACGCGGTTGAGTCTCCGCTTCCTCGCCTCCGTCGTGATCAGAAACAAATCATTCCGCCTTGGGCACGGAAAGAAGTTGTGAAACCAGCCTCCCCCCAGCCTGAGAAGCCCCCTGAGAAGAAGTTCGAGCACCCTACTCGTCACCCTCACTGGGGAGGAGCTGCTGTCGCCTCCACCAAGCAGCAGTGTACCAAGCCCAGTGAGTATCCTTACTACGATGCGATCATTGCCGGGCTGAATAGGACATACAACAAGCCAAAGCCCAAGGCTGGAAGCCCTCCTGGCCCTACGAAGATTCCCAAGCCTGAGCAGCGCGCTGCATCTCCGTACCGGCCGGTCCGGAGCAAAGTCCAGAAGCCAACAAGGCCCCACGACAGCCAGAACTACAGCACTTGGAGCAAAGATGCGCTCCTCAATGAGGTCAACCTTCGCCACCTGTACCACGACAGCGAGGACTCGTCCCACCTCGCGTCCATCCTTGCGATGCATGACAAGGAGTTCCTCCGGAAGTGCTTGAAGCTTTCAAACTTGAAGACCTCGAAGGATCTCAGGAGATATGCTGACCGCCTGAACATGGTGGTTTCGGACCACGGTGTCGGACAGTACCAGCCTCTCGTCGAGGAGATGGCTGAGGAGCTGGCTCGGAGGACTGTTTCTCGGCATAACGAGAAGGCGCGCATGTTGAAGAAGGAGCCAGTTCCCGAGACGAAGACCAAGGATCTGATACCAGATAAGAAGATTGTGAAGGCTGGTGCCAAGAAGATTCCAGCCGAAGCTTCACAGAAGACCGCGTCAAAGTCCACAACGGTCACCTTGAAGAACATCCTCGGGTTGATTAGCAAGGAGGTCAACCCCAACGACTCTGGCTACTCATCGCCTTCGAGGAAGCCTTCAAGCTCCCCTCAGGAGCGATCATTGTCAGATGGGGATGACAACCTGCAGAAGCCGTCGGTGGTAGCAGATGAGAAGCCTACAGACAGTAAGAAGCGCTCTCTTCCTGTTGAGTTCAAGAAGGAGACTCAGGCGTCTCCAAAGCGGAACAAGATTACACTCGAGAACGAGATGGAGTCCCGGAAGAAGAAGGCGCATCGAGCGCGAAATGCAACCGCAACCGCCACTGCCACTGCCGGCGATGATGGCGAAGAGATGGAAGTCGACTCCGCCCAGCCAGCGCCTGTCTTCGTGTTCGGTGCGTCCGCTCAAGCCGCAGAACCGACGCCTGCAGCCAAGGAGACTGTCTCAGCCGAGGAGGTCGAGTCCGAGAGCGATGTGGCCGAAGAGGAGGAGGAGGAGGTTATCGTCGCCGCACCCAAGACCTCCCAGAAGCGCAAGTCACTCACCACCGAAGACGATGAGAACGCAGAGCAGCTTCCTGCCAAGGTGGCGAAGCACAACCCGTCCAGGCCAGTTGCTGCGCGGACGAAGAAGGCTGGCAAAGACAAGCAGTCAAAGGAGCTGGAGGGTATCCCAACAGAGGAGCGTATCCCGGGCCAGGTGTACGTCCCATTGCGCGACGGTTCCTGGAAGCTTTCGCAGTCGAGCAGGGCGTCAAAGAAGCCCGCTGAGTCTGCGCTTAAGTACATAGTCAAGTGATATGGGACGCTGTTATATAGACAGTTGCAGACGGGAACACGGGTCGTGTTCGTAGAAAATGGTTTAGTATAGCATTTCTGTGGGGGGTTCATGCATGCAGTCTGCGGTATTTAAAAGATCAGGAACCATGGCGGAACAGAATGGGAGCACTTCGCACCAATAGCATCAACAAATAGCAACGTCATCTTTCATTTATACATCAATCATCCACACAGAGCAGTGCCTTTCAAGCTATTGCCAATATTGAACAGCCCGCTGTGACCTGATACATACTGAGGACATGAATTGTGACGATCGCGATATGCTCACAGAGGCCTGTCATGATTCACAGGAGGTTCTTAGTGATCTTCGACTTCGTTCCGCCCATCATATACCTCTTCATACACGCGATATTGACATGGAAAGGATCAAAAAGACATGACGTGGGCTCTCTGCCCCACTCATCAGCACGATGACTTCTCCAGTAACTGGAGCAGCTCGCCAAAGTCCCAGAGCGGCGAAAGAGGCCCTAGGCATCGCAGAAGTGCTCGAAAATATCCTCCACAATCTAACCCTCGCAGATATCCTTTGCAACGCACAAACGGTCTCGCCTTTCTGGAGGAACTGCATCACCGGCTCGCGCATCCTGAGGCGCAAATGTCTCTTGCTTCCCTCAACCACCGACGACTACACTGCCGACAACATCCTCTACATGAACTTCTCATGCCCCATAGCCGCTTATCAGGACATTCATCCTCGTCAAATCGCCGTATTCCAGTACTTTATAGAGAGTCCACGCCCTGTTCTTCTTCAAATCAGAGGATTCCTGGACAGGGCTGTGCATACACATTTTGACGACTATCTCACATTTATGGCTACGATGTACAGGACCAGCCCGAATGAACACCATCACTTTGATATCAACAGCGGGATCAGGTATAAATTCTGGGCCGCTATGACTCAGGTTCGTGCGGATGTCGCACATCCCTTCATACGCAGGTATATGTGGGCGCCACAGCAATGCTTCTGGACCGGCTATCGTAATCGTCTTGTTCTCCTGGTGTTTGACGTTGACAAGCCCATCACAGGAGACTTTATCGCTCTGCAGAAAATTCTTACCACGTTGAAGCAAATGATCAGAGATTGTCCAACGATCAGCTGTTTAGACGCGCCACTGACTCGGCCCGCTGCAACTACACTGACATTATCTCTACAGCGACCGACAAGTAATGCGTACAATGAGGGACTTGCACGCACTTATTGTAAGGAGCGGGATACGGGCGTCACGATTAGGGACATGCTTTTGCTACTAGCGAGGGTGGCGATTTCGTTGTTTGAGGGATATACGGATCCGCATCGACCGCTTACTATGGATACTACAAGGCTAATGATTGCATGCGCTCGGAGTCTTCAGGCGTTGCTGAAATAAGAGCATTGGAGCGAAAGATGGGTACATGTATGCAACAGGATGGAGAGACAGCTGGAAAGATCGATGTAGGAAAGGTCAGATCAGTATTGAGTACCATGAAATAAGGCCGAATAGTCCTTAGATACCTCAACATGACTACTCACTTTGCATAAACCAAACAAAGCCTCCCCTGCTGCGTCGGCAAGCCCCTCGTTCCCTCAACATACCACTCCTCACTTCCCACAGCAGTCACCGCATAAAACACGCCCCACGGATCCCATTTCCTCTTCACCCGCAACAGCCTATCATAATTCGCCCCATACAAACTGTGCTGGAAATCCGGCTCTTGAACATCTGCTTCGTTCATGTACGCCCCACTACCAGGACTTGCATCCCTCCATTTCTGAATATACGAGTCCAGTCGCGCATGTGACGCTTTCCACTCCTCATCCGAGAGCTCGCGGGTGTATGGTTTGTTGTCGAACCCAGTAGCATGCATGACGGCATTGCGCAAAGCCGGGTTCACAGCAGAATTTGAGCCAGGATAGCTTGCTGTTTCGTAGGTCGCGGCAAAGTTGACGGAGTGGAAACTATAGCCGCCTTCCTCGACGAATGTGCGTATTGAATCCATGGTGGCGCGAAAGACAGTTGAATTGCGGCCTTCGAAGTTGGCGCGAGGAAAGAGACGAGAGCTGAAGCGACTGTTGCTTGTGGCGCCTGTGGGTCCGCCTGGAATGGTGCCAAATTCAGCATACGTCTTCCAGAACAGCGGCTCTTGCATCTTGAGAGGTATGCCTGCATCATTGAGGTCCTTGATGAGTGGTGCGACCAGATTTTTCATTTCTTCGGCTGTTACTCCAGGCTTGGTGATCTGGCTGCGCAGACTGAATGTGCGATTTGGTTGAATTTGGTTGCCAGCTTGCGCCTGTACGTAGTTCCACATGATACCTTTGGCGTTGTTTATACGGAGGTTATGAGAGAAGTATATTTCCATACCCTTCCAGAATGTCGCAATGTCGTTGACGCGAACATTCGACGTTAAGTTGCCTAAGACCGGACCAGTCTGGAACGTAAAGTCATACCTAGCAATGGTCGTGGCTGGATATGCTTTGATGATCGCGGAGGTTACAATACCATAGTTGCCTGACAGAAGATTAGACATAGCTACCTGAATTCCAGCACGACTCACTCGGTCCGCCTCCACGAATAGCCCAGAAAAGGTCGGCGTTTGTATCCGGATCAGCATGAACGAAATGACCGTCGGCAGTAACGACTTCGAGAGCGAGCACTTGGTCGGCCATAAGTCCGTACTTCGATGTGATATAGGAGAAGCCTCCACCTTGCATAAAGCCACCATATGCGCCTACCGTCGGAGATCCTGGAGCCAGAAGGGTGATGTTGTTCTTACCCATGTAACTGTACACCTCCCATTGCTCCAGTGCTACGCCCACTCTTACTGCCTGTCCGTCGTACTGTGCGATCTGTGCTGAAGGCAAGTACTCGAAAGCTTTGAAATGATGTACCCAAACTTGAAGTGCACCACCGCCTGTATTGCGTCCGACCCAATCGTGCCCAGTGTTCCTGTTGCTGTTAGAACCGCCAAATGTAGAGCATACGCGTAGCATACTTGATGGTAAGACGGATGTAGTTGTTGCGTGCAAAGTTGATTGCAAGTTGCACATCCCGAACGCTAGATGCATTGACGACGTATGCTGGATAAGACTCCAGTTTGCAGTCGGACAGCGGTGGTGTGACACCAGAATTTGGCACGGGGCAAGGATTATGGAGTTGCCATTGGCCAAAAGGGACCACTGGGTCCTCTTTTCTGGTAACGTGATTAGCTGCGTAAAAAGACAAAGTCGCGAAATGGCTTACGCAAAGAGTGCACTGCCTTGGTTTTGCCTTACAAAAGTGCAACTTGAGGCGTTCTGATACATGCCATCGTAGCAAGATGCAGTTGGAGGAACGCCGCGCAGTAAAGCACCTCTTAAGCTCACATTGAATGCATTCCATCTCTCTGCCGATGGCCAACTTTCATACCCGGGGAAGCTCTTACATGCTGGCTTCTCGATGCCAGTACCATCTCCGAAAGTGATGTCAGAGTTATTAGCGATGTCAGAGTGCTGCAACTGCACGCTTTCATAAGGAAAATTGAATGCAAGAACAGTATGCGAAAGCAATAAGACGGCGCCGTGAGCCAGGAGAAACATCTCGACACACTTGTCCCAGATTTTGCCTCGACGGGAGTAAGATCTGAGGGATGAGGTGTATTAAGTCGAGATTAAGATATCCTGTAAGCGTGATACTCTGGAAAAACGCTCAAACAGGGGTTACACAGCATTAGAGCTGACAAGTTGAAGAGGGTAGCCCGAGCGACATGGTATAGCACACCTGGGAGGTTGTCAACTTGGGTTCGAAGAAGCGTAAACAGGGCCATCATACTGCCTGAAGTTATGCACAGCACTTTGCTGTCGAAATCAAAAGCTGAAGACAAAGTATAAAGCTTCCGGCTGTTGAATAGGGTGCCTGCGGTTCCTAGCAACCTGCTCACTTTCCCTAATAAGTGAGAATCTGTAGTGCAATAACAGTTCTCCATATTTATTCCCGTATCATTGCGTTATTCGATGTTTTCACTTGACATGGTCTGCCAGATCAACATGCGAGAAATCCGACTGTACGGTGCGCTGTTGGAGACCCTGCAATCGATAGCACTCGTATCCGTGGCTTGCAGGTGTCACACCCAATTGGCCGGCTATATTGCGAATGGCTTTCTGAATGTGTCCATATAATAATGCAAGCACACCTTCGGAAGTCATTGTAAGCACATGTGTGGCTTGAAGCAGACCAAAGATTGTGGGGATCCGACCGTGAGCGCCCAGTACAATGCAGCCCTCCCACACCATACCGGAAGCTCGCTTCGCTGCTTAGTACACCAAGATAACACTGACATGCGGAGAGACTCGTGTTGGGAAGGCACCCAATTGGTAGTCGGCTCTCGGAGCTATAGAAGGCCGTCATGCCTCCGTGGAATACCCGTTCTATCCTCCCGAATCATTGCACATCGGTCGAATCACACTGCGATATCGCAAGAATACCCTGGAAAATCCGACCAGGCAACTACCGAATCATTCTCGAGAAAGTATAAGGTTGGAGGCAAAGACATAACAGCATCAAGCATTTGATGCCTATACTCTAGCACGTTCTAACAAACTCGCAATATCCCATCTTCGAATCTCGACCCCGCTAAGTCATAGTTTTGCAATATGGACGCTGCGTTGAACGAAATTCGAGAGCAATACACCAAGGGTGACGCCGCGGAAAGACAGAAGATCCAGGACCAGATCAGAGATCTCCAATATGATCTATATACGGACTGGGAAGTGATGTTTAGCTCTGCTTATGCAGTGAGTCACGCCTCAACGTCTTTGTCTCACTCTCGCAAGAAGTTGACATTGTGACAGCCTCTCCGCTGGGCTCTCATCCAGATTGGAACCGATCTCAAAATCTTCACCACACTTGCGTCGTCCTCCACCACCGTGTCTCACAAAGAGTTCGTTGACAAGACCGGTGCTGCTCCTACTCTGATGAAGCATGTTCTCCGTTCCATGGCGTCCTTTGGCTTGGTTAAAGAGACCGCGCAAGACACATTCCAGGCAAATCGCGTCACCGTAATCTTGGCTAATCCTCATGTCGAAGGTGCTGCGCCGCATATCTCGGTCGTACAAGCACCAACTACCTATGCTATGCCGCAGTGGCTCAAAGACCACAACTACCAGAACATGGACAGTATCAACGATCTCCCATTTCACAAGGCGTTGAGAACCGACCTCTCACCTTTCGACTACCTCGAGGCCAATCCAGTGCTGATGAAGGCACTTGGTCACGTTATGGTCTTGGATGGGACGCAGAGCTGGACCGAGTCTTACCCAGTCGAGAAAGAGCTCCAAGACTTCAAGCCATCCAACGATTCTGCCGTATTAGTTGATATTGGCGGAGGCTTTGGCCAACACTCGGTCTTCTTCAAGAAGAAGTTTCCGCATATCGAAGGCCGCATTGTCGTGGAAGATCTCCCTTCGACACTCAAGCATATCCCTGACAAACCTGCTGGCATCGATTTCGAGGAGTACGATTTCTTCACACCTCAACCCATTCATGGGGCAAAGTTTTACTACCTTCGCCATGTCCTGCACGACTGGCCAGACAATGACTGCGTCCGTATCTTGAAAAACACGATATCGGCCATGGGTCCTGAATCTCTCATTCTGCTTGATGAGGCGGTATTGCCGGAAATGAAGGTGCCCTGGCAGGTCTCATCGATGAATATGTTGATGATGGCTTTACACAGTGGTATGGAAAGGAGCAAAGGAGACTGGGAGAGTTTGCTGGATCGCGCGGGGTTGAAGATTGCGCATATCGTCAAGTATGATGATGTGAAACATCACTGTATCGTGGCAGCGGTCCCAAAATAGCAAGCAAATGGGGTTGCCTGGCCACTGCAGATCATCAACTTTGACGGAAGTGAACAAGTTATCTGATAGCCCGGAGCTACACACAGTATTGCTAGGCTGCAATTGCGACAGCAAGGCCATGTGTATACTTTCATGCAACATGTTCGCTTTCCATCGTATGCGATAACCTGTAGTAGATCTTAGCTATCTTCGTACATTTTGTTTAGCTCTTGAATGCATATTATTGACATCGAGTTCCTCCCCTGTAATGTGTACTTGTAGCCGCAAATGAAGTGTCGAACAATCTCGCGTTACCTGCCATTCACACCTGGGAAAGCCGCATGTAAGAGCAAGTTCTAGAAGGTCTCTATCCCCGGAGCTTATATCAACCGGTGTCACTACCTAGTTCAATCGGACCATAAAATGACCGCATCGGCTCTAAGCGACAGGAAATCGGGATCTGCCCATGTGGAAAGTGGAACCTGAAGCATCACAGCCCGCTCCCGCGCGGAAGCTAAATGCCGCCTAACCTGTTCCTGGCCATAGTACCCACTCTGATGATCCATCCGTCTCATTTGCTCTGAACCTCATAACGCCTCAAATTATAGTAGTGCTGGGGAACATATCAGTTCATCTATGTGATATAGATCGGCCCAGGTCGTTCCGAGACATGCATATGTGATTACGTATGGCAGGCACGACAGCCAAGATATCTGACCACTGTTGGTTGGCATAGAAAGAGCAAGGCAATGTCTTCTCCCTGCTATTACAAGCGACCTCGCGTGGAGGCTCGATCAAACATGCCATATCCTCAGCACCAAATTGGAACCCTGCCTGAGCAATCCGATCCTAAACACCTCGCTTTCTCGGTAGATCGCTCAACTACTGTCCATACAGTCTTCACTATGATCCAGCTTGACGGCTCATGCGAGTCGAAGGTCGATGCGAGTCCAATGACACCAAATCGCACAAGCACGAAACTATCTCGTAAAGACACGTCAGACAGGCCGAGCACGCGCAAACGCCTGTCCAACTTCTTCACATCGAGACGGCGCACGAGCACAAACCTAAGCAACCTCAAGGCGACCGATAATGCGGACGTGTACAACAGCAGTCCACTGCGCGTCCTCTCACCGCGCGCCACAGATCTCGAGCCCGAGATTTCAACGGCAGAGAAACCCAAACGCCGCTCATTCACGTTCAAATCTCGACAAAGCACAAGGAAATCAACAGCGCCTGCTTCGGCAACAGAATCCGCGCAGTTGACGCTCAGTGAGGCGCTGAATGAGGGCGGTCACATACCTGTTACAGATGCGCCGTGTCTGCCTAGGGACAGCATGGTCATGGGCGGCGTTGGCCTGCCCGCTTCAGCTGTACATAGAGGCAGTGTTGCTGGGCTGCCAGTACGCAGGGACAGCGTAGCTATGGGTAGCGCTGGGATGCCGGGGTCGCCGATGAAAGAAGCTGCGCTGACGAGCCATCCCGTGATCCTGGTGTCTAGCGAATCGAGCGATGAGTTCACGACGCCGACGAGTGGGCGGAGTGTTGATTTGGGGAAGACCTGAGACATAGCTCATAGTGGAGGAGATGGCATAGACTGGCTTGTAGGATAGAAGATTATGAGTTAAATGGGGTTATTGTATGCCAGTGCAAAGAAGCTTCAATATTCATCTTTTCCCATCATCTTTGGTCCAATGTGTGATGAGATCCATACAACGCCAGCCCATGCGGAGTATCTTAAACCTTCAACCACAGGTTAAGCACGCCCTTCGCGTACTCGACGATCTCGTCGCCGCCAAGCTTGCTCTCGCCGTAGAGTCGGTCGACGAACGAGATGGGTACTTCTGCAACTGTGCATCCCATTGCCTTCGCGCGCACCATCAACTCCATCTGGAACGTGTAGCCCTTGCTCTCCGTCTGCTTGATGACCTTCTGCAGCACCTCCTTCTTGTACAGCCTGAAGCTACCCGTGAGATCACTCACGCCCGGCCTAAGCACCGTATCCGCAAACAGATTGGCGCCCCTGCTCACAAACTTGCGCTTCAAGTCCCAACCATACACGCCGCCATTACCCGCATACCGCGTGCCCGTGACGATGTCGTAGTTCTTCTCCTTCTGCACGCGAATCATATCGGCGATGAATTTCGGGTGGTGCGAGAAGTCCGCGTCCATGATGATGACGTAGTTTCCGGTTGCAAATTGCAGGCCGTGGACGTAGGCGGTTCCGAGACCAAGTTTGCCGGCGCGTGCGCGGATCTGGATCCTGGATGGGGAGTAGGCTTTTTGGAGTTGCGCAGCGACTTCTTGAGTGCCGTCGGGTGAGCCGTCGTCGACGATGATGAGTTCCCAGTCAAGGTTGCTAGATATGTAGTCAGCAAGGAAGTCAAGGTAAAGGTAGGGATGCAATTGCTACCTACTTCTCAGTGAATGTCTTGTTCAGCAGCCAAGTTATGATGGGCAGGTTGCGGCGCTCATTGTATGTCGGCAGGAGAACCGAGTACTTGTCCTTCTTGGGTGTTGGTGCCATTGTGAATGTTGTGCTGCGAAGAGGTGAATGAGTGACTGCAGTTGAAGGTGGTGGTGTGGTGGAGTTCCTGCGATCGTCGCGGAGGTGGTCGTGTCGTGTCCGCAAGTGCACTTGGGAGCTTGGGCCGCCTCCTTTTTAAGCCTCTTCCAGATGTCAACTCCAGCCCATCGACATCATGCACCCGACGAGAGCTCTTTTAGCGAAGAACAACTTGCTCATATGCCTCGACGCATTTGGCACGCTGTTCAAGCCCACGCAACCAATTGCTGCGACATACACTCAGGCTGCTGCTAAACACGGAATCCAGACTGGCGGCGCGGAGAATGCGCAACAGGTTGGCAACAATTTTGCAAAGGCCTTCAAAGACGAATCAGCACGTAATCCGAATTATGGTAAACGTACGGGGCTTGGTGCGCAGGCATGGTGGGAAAATGTAAGTTGGTCACTTTGAGTAGAGACAGATTACGGCACAATATGCAGGTGCTGCAATAAATCGTGCGCGCTGTTTGAAAACGACAAGCACTATCCAGCGGCGACTGAGTTCAGCTGTCTAATTTCAAGGTTATTCCAGCATCTCTTTGCGTACTAGAAAGCATTGAGTCCCCTCAAGCTCGTATATAAGATGACAGTCGCTCTCTAATAATACGTTGAGTCGAAACAGAGCGCACACGAATTATTGCAGCACCTAGTGATGGATCCATGTGACTATATCGTCATTAGAAACCACCGGTTGACATTCTTCTAGGTCATTCGCAGTACATTCACGCCATTCTTGAAGCCTGGACAAAGCGTACCACCAGCGTTAACTACTGAACTATGGCAACACTTTTCAACTGGAGCTCCCTACAGCCTATACCCAGACGTGAAAGACTTCTTCCTCGAATTACGCAAGTATAAGGCTACTGGACCCACGGAAGCACTTCCTTGGAAATTCGAGAAGGTCGTGGTGGGCATCATCTCTAACTCCGATGACCGCGCAGTCAGCATATTGGAAGGTATGGGCCTGGACATTAGTCCAAGGCGTGTTGGAAAAACATCCCCTACTACCACACAGAATTGGTCTCGGAATGATATCGATTTCGTGGCACTCAGTTACGATGTTGGCCACGAAAAGCCGGACCACCACATCTTCGATGCAGCCACGTCTTTATTAGACAGAGACGCTCGCCGAGCAAGCAGAAGGACTGCGCGCCAACGATTTCGAGAAACTGTACTTGGGCGATGATCTCGAGAAGGACTATTTCGGCGCCCTAGCAGCAGGGTGGTACCCAGTGCTGATAGATCGAAAGGGCGTGATGGATCGGGCCAGGGGTTTTCGCTTCGGTACGGTAGGCACGACCGACAAGCAAGGCGAGGAGGTAAAGGTATCGATGGCTCAGTCTTTACTTGATCTTGATAGATGGGAACCAAAAGTTCCTGAAAAGACAACGATGGCGGACAGAAAGCGATGGTAGATGATGCGTAGGTGGCATGGTGCCAGACATGGCGTTTTACATCCAGCATGTCTCACTCAGGCTCTTTCTTGACGTCAACGGATGGCCTTCGAAGCTCCAAAATATCAGACAGCTTCACATCACCTTTTCCACCCCAGCCTGCTGTTCCACTTGCGACATCTGGTCTGACGCGCACATACCATCCCCACGCTCTTTTGTCCATGTCTTCTTTGCTGAGAATATGTACCCAGGACTCGTACAAAAGCTCCAAGGCTCCCAGCACCAGACCGAGATTGCGCTCCTTTTCTGCTGCCATTGAAGCTGCTGTCTGTTTCCTAGGCGCGGCTGCTTTGCTATCCTTTGGGGTGTCGAACGCCCTTACGAGGTAAGATCTCGCCGACTGAGCGGTGTATATCGGTAGCTGACTCGACGGAGTCCTGCTGGGACCAGTGGCTGAGGATGTCTTCTTGAGTGCTTCCAGATCCACACCCCAAAGCGCAGGCTCTTTAGTAGTAGGCTCTTCTATGAGTGTAGTTTCTGACGATGGAAGTGTTTCTTGTGTGGAGTTGATAGAAGTTCTCGACTCTTCCCAGTCATAGCCCCATCTTTTCATCACTCGCACGTCTCTGCTCATAATTCTGACAATCGGTTGCCCCTCACCCCAGCCTTCATCCTCGGCTGCTTGCCCGTGATCAAGGCCAATGTGGACAGCTTTGCTTTTACTGTTCATCGAAGTGACTGCTTGGGCAAGGCTTAGTCTACTCGAGATAGGCTGATCCGGCATGGTATACTTGAGCAAGGTCACAGCAAAGGCTAGTACGAGCGGGGCTCTATTGGTGTGTACAACGGTACCTTGAAGTGTCTGCTCGTCACGTTCGGCATCAGGTAGCGCAAGGGATGCTTCCAAGTCAGCAGGGTTGAGCGGTTGGCCATAGGAAGGCTTGGCCCTCTTGGGCGACGATGTTGATCCGGAAGCTGACGTCTCACTCGATTTGCGCTTCTTCGAGACTCGCTTCGCAGCATTCAAAACTTGTCGTGCTATCTTTTCGTCTCCAAATATGCTTTTCAGATCGTCGAATTGTGCATTCGCCAAGTCAGACACACTAGACTTGTTAGTTTGCGCTCTTGATGCGTGTTCACGTGCTTACGTGTTGAGCTTCGCCGCCTGCAAGTCTTTAACCTTGCTCATTGCTTGTGCCAGCGGGACTTTTGCATCCTGGGAGAGAAAGCGAAGCAGCGCCTGTAGATCCTGTGTAGAGGCCATCGTATCAAGTCCAATGCCTGAGTCTTTGGGGATGTGAACGACGAGACTCAGTCCAGTGCTGGAAGGGCCCACAGCTCGACGCGCTAGTAGATCAGTACAGGGATGTCACAGGTCTTCCCCGCGACTTCAACTTTCTACGCGGCAAACCTACGTACACCAACTCGCAGTCGCCAGCAGTCACGTCTGATATCCTAGCTACAGCTCGATGATACACGCCTTCATCTGGCCGCGCTAAACACCTTCATTCTCACGAGTTTCACGAATCTACCGAGCGCAAGACACATCGCCATGGCCTTCAAATTCTCGCTGGGTGCGGCCAAAGGCAACAAGGCACAGCCCAATGCAAAAGCAAAGGCTGAAGAAGAGGCAAAAGAGCGGGAGGATAAGTTGGCGCTCGACAAGGTCATGGCCGACTTTGAGGAGGAGCACAGCGGCAAGAAGGGTATCTTGGGAGAACCAGAGCGCGATCATGGGGATGAAGAGGACATATTTGTTCCTACTGGCAGCAAGCGACACTTCACCGGGCGCCAGCGATCTATGAAAAGCGGGCCTGGCACTCTCGACTCCGAACCGTTCGACGGATTCTCGAGACAAGGCGCTGCAGGCCGACGAGCACCACAAGCGCAGCAGGGATTCGGCAGAAATGTTCCTACACGTCCATCAGGCCTCGATAGGTCTCGGCAAGCAGAGAACGTGTACACGACGCTCGTAGCGAAAGCCTCAAACCTCCCTCCCACAATCGACCCCCACCGAGTCGAAGAACTGTTTGCCGATTATCCATCGCTCAAAGTCACAAAGGTCGAGAAGATACCTCCCCAGGGTCCTGCGACAAAGGGTCGACCATCGGCGACTATGAAGGTGGTATTCGATAAGGATGCTCCGGCGCGAGACCTTGACGAGGCTATGATGAGGCTGAATGACAAGAAATACCTGGGCCGGGGTTACTACCTACACTTGGACAGGTATCTCGGCGGCAAAGCCGCAGATACAGCGCAGGTAAAAGAGCCCTTCGGTGCGCGCTGGCAGGCTCCAGAAGTCCCCAAAGGCTATGCTCCACCTCCCGACCTTGGAGGCGGCAACAGGGACGGCCCGCGCGAAGATAGAGATCAGCTGATCGTCACCGCAAATTTACCGCCAGATGCCGCGACCATCAGACTCATCCACCAGACTATCGAGGGTGTCATACTAGGCGGTATCGAGTTCGAGGCTGCGCTCATGAATGATCCACAAATTCAAGACGAGGAACGATTTGCGTGGCTCTATGATCAAAAACATCCACTCAATCGGTACTATCGATGGCGGATGCATCAGGTTGTTTGCGACACATCGAATGCAGAGATCTTCGACTCACATGGCCTATGGAACGGTCCGACGGAGCCGCTCGCCGATGAGTTCGCAGGAGATCTGGGCTCGTTTGACCCAGTGAACGAAGATTCGGACAGTGATGAGGAGGAACAAAGAACAGCGCACAAGCCCCTACCCATTGGTGACAACTACCCCGGTCGTGTTGATAATGGTTATGGGATACTCAGCCCTCGCTCACGGGCGCTGCTGCTTTGGCTATTGACATCGCTCCCACCCGGAAGCATTGTCGCGGATGACATTGCCGCAGTCTCTGCCTTTGCAGTTGAGCACGCTGCGCACGGCATGGACGAGGTCGTCGACATACTCCTCGCAAATGTAGTAGCACCATTCCAGCTGACAGATGCCAATACAAAGAAGCTGGCGGTAGACACCGAGAGCAAGGATGATGCAAGACGCCTCGATGTACGGCAAGTAACATTGAATGCACTCCGTATCGTGCATGACGTCCTCTTCACAACGTCGAAAGAGTCTGGAGTAGCCTACAAGTACCGCCTAGCTATCGGCACCCAGCTCGTGGAGCGCAAGGTATTTGAGCACCTCGAACAACTCCCCGCGCAATTGGCCATGGGTCGTATGACAGAGAGGAGCTACCGAGACGAAGTGAATGTCATTCTCAAAGTCTGGGAAGACGAGTCGTTCTTTGAAAAAGCTACGCTAGAGCATCTGGACGAAGTGTTCAACGCGCGAGAGAGGCAAAAGGAGGAGGAGGAGCACGAGAAGAAGCTGGCAGAGCGACGCAAACGTAAGCTAGCTGCAAATTCCAGCGCTGTGAAGAAGGCCGAGAAGGTCGAGAAGAACCAGGAGGCCAGTGATGTGGAGGTGGTGGATGAGGGGCAGACTCCCGATGATGTGGCTGAGGAGGTCGGAGAGGCTGTTGGAGAGATGCAGCAACCAGCGCACACACCAGAAACTGAGTCGCAGCCACTTGGTGCTATCATCGAACATCCGGCACCACTGGAACCCACCCCAGAGCAAGCCACGATCCCAGAAGAGATTCCCGGAGAGACTGCAGCTGCACGGGCTCGTAGACTGAGACCCAAGGCAGAAGACATGTTTGCTTCAGATGAAGAGTGAAAAGGTCGCTCACGTGGAGAAGGCGGTGTCCCTGGAGCTAGTAAACAAAGGTTGATAGTGGCATGTCAGCCGACAGGGTGGGGAATAAGGTGCATTTTGTGATACCCTAGACGCGATTCGTACATAGTCAGGAATCGAATACATGTAGTATATAATTTCTGCGTGTTGGCGAAGTTTGCAGGAGCATACCCTCGAGGTCCCTCTTGTCGCATGGCGGTGAACAGAACTGCACCAATCAGACAACCCCGCACCTGATAGCTCGCTTGGTCCAACGAACGCAGACGCATCGTCGAGCCTGACGCCTCGCGACATCCTCACAGTATCCTGCAAACGAGCTCTCGAGGTGGGAGATAGCTGTGACGCGCAAGCCCAAAGCAGATTATCGCGCGATCCCGTGTGCTGGTGTCTCCCCCGTGATTGGCGCCTCAAGGCTACTACGGTTGAGCGAGCTGCTACCCTCCGCTCGGACTCCACAACGGACGGCAGTCGATACAGTAACTTCTTGCACTCTACCCCACACCAAGAAGACGACCCGAGCCCCCTCCCTTGTCGTAGCCCTTCGGCGTACGGCAGCAAACAATCTATCCTAGGGCCGCCAAGTGGGCGCTCTTGCTCCGCATCATCTCCGTATCTCGACGCCGGAGCGCTAGATCTAGCCCTCCTCGACAGTCATGCCTTGCTTTCTCGGCCTGGTGAGTTTTGCTACATGCAGTCTGCGCGTGAGGCTCTGGCTGACCTGACCCTCCCGCTCACAGGCCGTTTCCATACACACGCCCAATGGCCCGCTGCCGGAGCACTCGATCCAGAAGCAATCCAAATTCCACCGCATCACGTCGTACATCCCCGTCCCGCCTGCAAAAGTGCCCCCGGGCGCTACCAAGCCAGAGCAGTCGACCTTTGCCATTTCAATCACCCTCCTCACCCCCGGCCTCCACGTCCCGTACTCGACACCAAAGCCCACGCCAGATGACCAGAACCCGAAACCCAAGGTCGTTGGCGGCCTTCCTGGCTCCGCCGGCGAGCGGGGCAAGTACACGCCTACGATAGCCCCCTACAAGCCTCTGACCACCTCGCCCAACGAGACAATTGCTGCCTACATATACTTCGATGGGAGAGCCAAAGAAGAGGTCGCGACCCTGTTACGGCGCGGGGAAGAGACTTGGGTGAACTCGCGGTGGGTCAGTGTGCCAGATTCGGAAGGTGGAGGACTTGCAGAGCGCGAGTTCCTCTTCCGCGAGGTCGGTCTGGAGCGCTGGCTCAATGGCCTGGATCTCGAAGGTAAAGATAAGGACGTAGCAGCCAAGATTGAGCGGAGAAAGCAGCGTCTAGAGAAGAAGAGACGGAAGCGAAGAGAAGCCGCGGGCAGCAGCGACGAAGAGCAAGGCAAAGAACCTCGGAACGGCGTGCTGCGCTACGGCGAGAACAAGGATGCGCCGGTCGAGTCATTGTCAGGGAACGACGACTTCTTCACGACTGACTCCGACGATACCGACGACGAGGGCCCCGTTCCTGAAGCAGCCGGGCAGATCAAGGTGGCACTGTTCCGCGTGTTGGCATCTGGCGAAATCAAGCGCGGCGAGTACTCTCCACAGTTCGATGCACACGACGACGACGAGCAGAATGGCACCGGAGAAGGCGACGACATCGACCATACAACAAGTTTCGCGAAGCCCAAGACTCTGGATCCAAAGTCTATCAGCACCCAGACAGTCACTGGCATCGACCCTCCCGATAAGCCATATGCGGTCTTTACCTTCTTGTACCGCGGAGAGCGTAAGTGCTGGCAAGTTTGCCTTAAGGAAATCTTCGCTAACAGTCACAGGCCAATTGCGCAAGATGGGCATTCTGGAAGTCGACAAGACCCCTACTGTAGTCTCTCCCGCAGCAAAGCGGAAATCTGGAGCGCTCAATTTTGGCAGCCTTAAGCCCCTAGATGCCGCATCAGGGACCAAGAACTTTGGTGGCTATCGTGACGCCGCTCAGACGTCGCCCAAGTCAAAAATCAAGGTCGAGGACGCCATGGACAGTGATGCCGATGACGAGGACGAGATCAAGGTCGAAGATGACGACGAGAAGGATAATGGTGGCAAGGGACTGTTATCTCCCGAAGACGCCCATCGGCAAGGCGAACTTGCGGAGGGAGTGCGGAAGATCAAGGTACGTCGGTGACTAATCTCTCTCAGCATCCGAATATTGCTAACACTATGATAGCTCAAACGTCAACACTCCGCCGAGCCCCTGGGTCGTCCCACAGCTCCGTCCGCCTCAGATGCATCCGGATCACCGCTATCAGGGACTCCAGTGCCGGGCATCACGACCACGGAAGCCTCCTCGTCCACTAGTGATGTCAAGGCCGAACCCAGACCAGAGTCGAGCATCGCCTCGCCATTCAAGAAGCAGCGTGCCTCTCTCCCCGGCTTTGACGACAATGTAAGAAAGAGCTTAGGCCAGGCGCTCATGGGCACGCCCAAAGAGCGCGGCAACTCAGAAGGCAACATACCCTCCTCAAACCTCGAGACCAAGATGGAAGAAGACGAGGAATTGTAAACACTGGGACATGGGTCTACAAAGCGCCTTTGGGTGAATATGAACCGAACATGACAAATGACAGCATCAAGACTATACCACACGGCACCTGTTTTTTTATAGGGCCACACTGAGCTTTTTCTCACGGCGGGGGAAGCATATTGCGATGAGCTTGGCAAAATACTAGGGCGCGGTCTGGATAGCTATGGACTTGTCTGTTTGGCTGGATTGTCTTTTTCCGAGGTGAACAGGCTTGGACGTGTGTGTGCATCCTTGCGTGTCGTGAGTTGGCTTGGGTGAAGTTACGATTAGATACGACACTATACTACAACAGAGAGATGGCTGCTTTACAGCGCACAGTACAATTACAAGCATTGTAGAAAAGCAGTTTTGGCATGGTCTTGTTCATTCATAAGCTCTGACCCCTTGAGCTCTAAAGTGGTCTGTTTGTATACACCGGTCTAAGCAACAGGCGCTAACTTGAACTCACTCGCGCTCATTTCCCAACCCATACCCCCTCCATCCTTGCGCGCTGCTAACTTCCCTGCGAGACTCATCTTCCGGTCCCGATTTCTCTCGGTGCACAGCTCGTAGACGGTGCTGAGGTTGAACACCATGGAGTGGAACGGCGCGCTCTGATCCACCAATGTCTCCAAGACAGTCTTGGCTTCGGAGATTCTGCCCGTGTACACGAGACACACAGCGAGGTTCTGCGCGACCATTGCGTCGTCCGGGTGCTCGTCGTACAGCGCGCGGAAGGCCGTCGTCGCGGCCTCGAAGTCCGAGTCGGCGAGGTGGAGGAGGGCGGTCAGGGTCGCGTTTGTGAGTGTCGAGGATGTAGCGCTGGACAAGCAGCGTCGGGCGGCTGCTATGTCGCCCACGCGCAGCCAGACTAGTGTTTCCATGATGGCGATGTCTTTGTCCACGTCGCCTTCGTCAGTGGACAGGGTGGACAAGTGCCGGCCTGCGCCTTCCAGATCGCCCATTTCTACGAGGACGTTGGCCACGCGGATTCCGCAATCCCGCAGCCTCGCGCGCCAAGTCTTCTTCTCGTCCTCGGATGTGCTCGCCTTGACGATGTTCTCGCGACACTCGCGTGCCAGCTCGTAGTACCCCATGATGCCCTTGCGCCATTCGCCGTAGCCGAGGGCGCTGAGCCGCACGGCGAGCACGCGCAGGTCCCAGGACACGAGGTGCGCGTTCGTAAGCGGGTGTCTGTAGAAAGCACTATTCAAGTCGCCCAGCAGTTTCGATTCCTGCGCGGCCAGCGCGTGCTCTCCCAGCAGGCACAGACATGCGAGGCGCGTGTGGAACAGGTGGAAGAGCGTCTGGTGGTCGTGCGGCGAGCAGGAGAGGATGTTGCGGGTGCACAGGGAGGTTGCGAGGCGGTAGTGGCCGGAGAGGAGGAGAGTTGATATTGGGATCGAGGGGGAGGGGAGAGACCGGGGGGTTGATGAAGGGTGGGGGGATGGACGCGGCGGGCAGGTTATGGTATGCGGACGGGTCCTGGAGGAAGCTGAAGTCTTTGGAGGGCATGTCGTCGATACCGCGGGAGCTGCCATCTTGGGGGGAGAGAGCGCGGCGGGCGGGGGAGCGCACGCGGGTGGGAAGGGGCGAGGGAGAGAGGTTTGCGGGCGTGAGGGCTGACAGAGGGCCTGGATTACATTGTCAGCGCGGAAGTTGTACGACATGCATTCACGCATTCATCGTGGCCTACATACTCGTCTCCTCTCAGCATCGAGCGGACCCCGCGTCAACTGCCTCGTCAGGGGCGCAACTGCTGCGTTTAGCCAGCTTCAACACAGGAATGTGATGACGGCTGCAGGTTACCTCTCCGTCTGTCATCGCCGGCTGAGGGCGCGCGACCATGACTCCGCGCCCGTTCGGTACTCGATGGCGGAACTTGCATCGTCGGTGGTCTGCGTGCAGCCGTGTCGAGCACATGTCATAGGTGGTTCCCGTCCGAAGTCGGGCTTCCCCACATCTGCTATGCCTGATATTGCCCTAGCGCCGCCCGCGAAGGGCGCTCGAGAATGGTGACTGTGTGCTAAAGCGCCTCAGAGAGGCCGACCAACGAAAAGGCAAACGCCTGCTGACATTCCCTTCTCCCACGTCGTTTCCCTGTCTTACTCCCCCTCTTCGCTCACATTTGTGTCTAATAGTCCTGCGGGACGTAACATAGCTTCTGCAAGATGCAGCAAACACGCACACGCGCCATCCAGTCCCTCAAGGGCTCGCGCAACTTTTCGAGTAGCGCACAAAGAGCCGCCGTCTCACCCTTCAAGAGACCTGCTCAGGCCGCCGCCACCAAAGTCGTCAGGGAAGATGTCAGGAGAACACAGAGCACCGCGGCTGCAGCCACGCAAACAGCGTCACGGACGCGGCCTGCGCCGGCCTTCAATCGCGAAGACTACAATGTCTCGCCATTGAAGCCGTACCGCGCACCCGAGATGGACCACTCGTTCGTCGGCATGACGGGAGGAGAAATCTTCCACGAGATGATGCTGCGTCAGGGTGTCAAGCACATTTGTACGACAATTTCCTTCAGTTCAAGTCATTGAAATAATTTCTGGCTGCGGAATGCGAATATTCAGTCACTAACACATGACTCAGTCGGATACCCAGGCGGTGCCATTCTCCCCGTTTTCGACGCCATCTACCAGTCAAAACACTTTGACTTTATCCTGCCGCGACACGAACAGGGCGCCGGCCATATGGCAGAGGGATATGCCCGTGCAAGCGGCAAGCCCGGTGTCGTTGTAGTCACATCAGGTCCCGGAGCCACCAATGTCGTCACACCCATGCAAGATGCCCTGATGGACGGAACACCCATGGTCGTTTTCTGCGGACAGGTCGTTACAAGTGCGATTGGCTCGGATGCATTCCAAGAAGCTGACACCGTTGGAATCACCCGTGCATGCACAAAGTGGAACGTACTGGTCAAGAACATTGCGGAACTGCCCCGCAGGATCAACGAGGCCTTTGAGATTGCAACAAGCGGACGCCCGGGACCTGTCTTGGTTGATTTGCCCAAGGATGTGACTGCTGGTACTCTCCAGAGAGCGATTCCCATGAGCAGCACGCTCCCTACGTCTGTAAGCGCAGCGACTATCGCCGCGCGTGAGTTGAGCAGGAAACAGCTCGAGGGCTCCATCAGGCGCTCAGCAAACCTCCTCAACATCGCGAAGAAGCCCGTCATCTATGCTGGCCAGGGTGTTCTGCAGACGCCGAATGGACCTGAGCTTCTGAGGGAGCTTGCGGACAAAGCCAAGATTCCCGTAACCACCACTCTCCAGGGTTTGGGAGCATATGACGAGCTTGACCACAAGTCTCTGCACATGCTCGGCATGCACGGTTCCGCATATGCCAACATGGCGATGCAGGAGGCTGATCTGATCATTGCGCTCGGTGCTCGATTTGACGACCGTATCACCGGTGCCATTGCCAAATTCGCGCCTGCTGCCAAGGCTGCTGCCGCGGAAGGCCGTGGTGGTATCATCCACTTCGAAATCATGCCCAAGAACATCAACAAGATCGTTCAGGCTACCGAGGCTGTTGAGGGCGATGTTGGCACTAGCCTGAAGCAGATGCTGCCCCTGGTCAACACCGTCCAGGAGCGAAATGAATGGTTCTCTCAGATCGATGACTGGAAGAAGCGCTTCCCATGGGCCTACGAGAAGGAGGGCGAGAACGGCCTGATCAAGCCGCAAACTGTGGTTGAGACCCTGTCCAACCTTACCGCTGACCGCAAGGATACAACCATCATCACAACCGGTGTTGGCCAGCATCAAATGTGGGCAGCTCAGCACTTCCGCTGGAGGAGCCCACGCACCATGATCACTTCAGGTGGTCTCGGTACCATGGGTTACGGTCTCCCAGCCGCTATCGGCGCAAAGGTAGCTCGCCCGGATTGCACCGTTATTGACATCGACGGCGACTCTTCCTTCAGCATGACTTTGACCGAGCTTTCCACCGCCGCAGAGTTCAACATCGGCGTCAAGATCGTCATCCTCAACAACGAGGAGCAGGGCATGGTTACTCAATGGCAGACCCTCTTTTATGAGGACCGCTTCTCGCACACACATCAACGGAACGCCGATTTCGTCAAGCTCGGTGATGCCATGGGAGTACAAGCGCGGCGCTGCATCAAGCCTGCCGAACTAGAAGAGAGCCTTCAATGGCTGCTCGACACCGAGGGGCCCGCTCTGCTTGAGGTCGTGACCGACCAGAAGGTGCCCGTTCTACCCATGGTTCCCGGCGGCAACGCGCTGCACGAATTCATTCTCTACGACGAGAGTAGGTTTGCCTAATATCATTTGTTGAATCACACATGCTAATCCCAACCACAGATGTTGCAAAGGAGCGCAGAGCCCGCACTAAGGAGCGATCAGGTCGCTAAACGCGCCGACATCCTTTCGATTTCCACTATGTAGTTTAATTTTCCATGTATATCCTTGGGTCGGAAAGGGCGTTGGCTTTGGTCGCGATTTTACCAAATGCAAAAGCTGGTTTAACGATGAGCAAAAAAGTATGATATGAATGTGGCCTCGATATAAGTCGAATGGCTGATGGTTGTGGATGGGTTAGCTCGAACCAAGAATGCAATGAAGAACGAGATATCCGTGGTCACACCAAATATTTGAATCTCGAGCCAGTTTTTCTTCTCTGATGGATTGGAGATGGGTATTTTGAATCGAAATCTCGTCTCTTTCTCCATTCAAACACATCTTACATGGTACTTCTGCATACTGAAGAGAAGATACATAACGCGCTTTTTCACGAATTCCAACATACACCAGCCCTATCTCACACTTCCCTTTCCTTTCTCCTTTCACACAATGCCTGCCCGTCCCACCACATGCTCCTGCAAGCCTCGCCGCAACATCTCCATCTCCCGACCTTTCCGCATCACACGCCTGCGCGTCGATGAAGCGTGCCCCAACGGACCCGCACATATCGGCAACAAAGGCTACGCGGCAAGTCTACGGGCGGTGGCCAGTCAATATGCTCGTGCGCGGGTTGATAATGCCGTGCATGATGGAGCGCGTGTTAGTGCTAACAAGGCGGAGGTGGAGGACGAGGGATGATCGGTACTGATGTGTCTTCGAACAAAACGGTTGTTTGCCGCATGCAGAGCGGGGACGGGGAAGAGATTGTGGGGCGTGGTGGGAGTGTTGAAGTGCAAGATGAGGCGGAAAAGCAAAGGCACTTGGATGGTGGGAAGAGGGTGTGCGGTGTTGTTTATGGGAGTCTGGAGGTTTGAGAGGAGATGAGGATGTTGGAGGGACGAGAGGGGGAGAGGGTAGTTGAGTTGGAGGGAGAGAGTAGTGGGAAGGTATCTGGGGCATGGGCGGAGTTCAGACGGTTTGTTGGGTTGTTGTGAGTTGAGATATTAGCGCGGTGTTTCCATTCAGGAGTGTCTGTGTTTCGTATGTTCGTCGAGGATTGTCGTGCAGAGAGTCAGCGACGTGTATACCTTCACGAGTGTCTATTCTGCGTAGCTTCGTTAATGGCACTCGGTCAACCAAGCGCAAGGACTCACTTGCAGTCAGCGACGGAGATGAGTTCGAGTATGACTTTGTCGACTCGGAAGAACTCTATGATAGCATTTCGTTGTCTCACACACGCATGCCGTACGTTTGGTCCAGATTAGTCCTCCAATGAACGATGAAGGCACGTGAACCGGCATATTAGATGGAGGAGCTGGAATTGATTGGTGGAATGAGATCGTTATATCGGCGATTAACAGTTCCCCAAGGTGAGCACAGCCTCATTTGATCGTATGACGCTGTGGATCGCTTTCTTGGCGAGTGTTCGGATGGGTCTGGATGGTGTCTTTCACCGCTCGAAGCTACGTGATGGAAACAGCATGTACACGCGCAAAGTGCAGGCCAGAAGCATTGAGCAAGGACTTCGAAACCATCCTCATCTCATCAGAGATAACTTGAACTACCTCAGCCACAACCGTAAAGTTTAGTCAAGCGTGAAGTTGAAGTCCAAACCAGGATGAGACAGCCAGCAACAACAATGCATAACAGCCACATCTCATAGGGCATTAAGCTTCCGCTTACACATTCCCTCCTAAGCTCCTAATCTCCCCATCGTCGTGGCGCGAACCATCTAGGATACGTATGTATGCGGCTCAGCAACCATACTCTATAATCGGGCCGACAAATTTCCGAACAGCAATGCGAACATCGCGAACACGCTGTGGCCGAAATGCTACAATCTATCCTCGGTCTATCGTCGCCTCGATGTCCTTGCAGTGGCAATTATCGCGCGTTGAGCATGTTTGGCTGTGAGGTGCTTAAGTAGAGTTGCGCAGCACCCAAAGTACATCCATCACCAACCACCAACACCAAACCCCCAAATCCAGAATGAAGTTCCTCCTCGCCACCACCCTCTTCGCCAGCTCCGCGCTCGCCGCAAACTTCGTCGGCTTCTCCAGCGCCGCATGCCAAAAAGGCGACGGCGCATACGTCCAGCTCTCCGCCTCGCAGATCCAGGACTACGTCGTCAAGAACTACCCGGGCAGCGAGCTCATCCCCACCGCCTCGCTGTCGTTCCCCAACGACAAGTCATGCCCCTCCAACACCGAGGACACGTACAAATATGTAAGTTGCGAACGCGGCGGTGATGGAGCAGAGACTGATGCGATTAGGTGTCTATTCCCCCGTGGCAGGGCGATTACAGTGGCCCGGGCAAGGGTGCGGGCGGGTCCGTTGCCGTTGTGTACTACAAGGAGACGGATACGTACCGCGCTTGTAGGTATATTGCGTACGCGCAGCGTAATGGATACAGGGGCGATTGCAAGTCGTAGACACGCGTGTGGCATGTGTCTGTTGGGAAGGAGGCGAGAGGATGGGGTCAGGAGGTTGGGGTGATTCTTTGTATATATTGCTGCCGATGAATGCGAATTCGTACTTTCGGGATCTTTCCGTCTCTGTCTGGTTGTATCGTGCTTTGTGGATTGTGCAAAGAACGCGTTGGTCTGATGGACGTTGGGTGCCATGTCGACGTCGGATGTCGGGTGTGCCTATGAGCCCTGTAATATTTAAACCCATAAATCTTCAAAGCCAAGGTCACAAAGTGTAATAGCAGCGCTGACTATACGTTCCAAATGCATAATATGGGGTATATTGCATACAAACAACAATACAATGCGTGCCAATAGAAATGCGTGTCAATGTAGGAAAACGAAATGCTCTCCATGCCCCATAGTCCATTCCGAAATCCTGCTCATGCCCATTACCTTTCCCTCCCAAATATGTGTCAAGGAAAAAACGCGGTGAGAAATAGCCCGCCATGTACATAAAGGAGCCGAAGATGCGCAACGGCGACGAAGTGAAATGCGTCGGTAGCTGTGGTGCCTGAACTGGTGTTGAGCAAAGGTCTTTGATCCCTGACTGATCATGGATGATGCGAGTCAGGAGTACCGGGCTGTAACTCGTCATGGGCGTTGTTGTTCAATCGACTCCCACTTGCAAGGAGTTTTTTTTCTTTTTTTTTTCGAGATGTAACTACACAGCTCTTCGTGGTCAGGTAGCTTTAGTAATTTCTGGTCGGCTCGAAAGTTGCGTCGTGATCGCTCGTGCTGTGGTGCCGCCACGGATGTCCGTAGGTGGAGACGCGAATGCGACTCCGTTTGTTTCGTTTCGTTTCGTTTCAACCGTGATGCTTCATGCATCAATCATCGTGTCGTTGTAGTCGTCTCGTGTACCCGTACACCTTCCAAACCTCTCTCTCACTCCCATCCCCATCCCCATCCATCAAAACGCCGCCAAAAAATCCCTGTACTGCAACATCGCCGCGCTCCTCCTCGCAAACAGCTGGCTGATGACATCCATGGTGGTGCGTATGATTAAGCGAGGTTTCCCAGGGATGAAGAGATCCGCAAGCGCCAGCGCCCAGCAAGCGATTTGCACAATGAGCAGTGCAGCAATGCAGACGCGGAATGAAGTATCTTTTGACATAATTGCAATAACGAAGGGCAGCAAAATCAAACGCTCGCGAAAGAAGGGTACTTGAAGAGAGAGAGAGAATGCGTGTTGGAAATGTAGGTGGGAATCGAAATGGCTGGTGATGTGATTTGCAGGTGGGGCGACAAAGTCGGTATACATCAAGTCGGTGTGAACTTGCCATGTTGGCATCTTTCGTTCGCGGATTAGGCCAGACATTCATAGCCGCACTCCGGGGTTCATCAATGTCAGACGGGTGCCATCTTTGTGCTACGCCACGCCCCTTCACTAATAAAACACCGATAGAGACGCCATCTCCCCCGCCGCACGGCGTGGTCTGGCGACGAAGGCAGTCCTCAAAGCGCGGGGACAGCGAGGTTTTTGTCAACTCTCGAGCGCGATGTGCATGTGGCCTAAGATGAAGATGGTTAGTTCGGCTAGGCCTACTGCATGGGTGTGCATCGCCATATTTTGCCCTGCAGCAACCCGTACGGCACCCAACACTTGCACCTCACAGCCATGTTTCGGTTCTTTCTTTGACCCCTCGATCCGATCGTTGCAAAGACGAATAGGTTCGGCGGCGGGGAATAAGGCCATTCTGTGACGTTCTCGCGTGGCTTTCTCGCGACATGCGAGCTAGGGCCAGCGCCGCGGGAGGTCCAGAACCTATATACATCACACGCTTCGGATCGCGCTCCGCCAGCACGTGTGTGCGAATTCGTAAAACAATGGATGGAACTGTCATCTTCAGTTAGTGGACCAGCAAGTCTCTGAAGCATTTCCCTCCCGGCGCAAGATTCGGTGGTATTTAGCTCAGCCTCCGGAGCTTGGTGGCCTCAAGCATCGAGACCCCGAGACCCCGCGCCCGCGACCACAAGCTTGTGAATGCGTGCTCGTTTGATGGCTACCTAGTGATAAGGCCTGCAGTCAGAGTAGACCAGCAAGGCGTATTCTAACCAGGCAGACAGATAAAAATGGTGTACTCAGGGCCTTGACGGCGTCTTTCATCATAGCACAATGTCATTGTCATGGTTGGTATAAAGGGAGCGATGCATCAGCTCACTCGATGCGAATATTTTTTCGAGCGAGAACTTTGCATCCTACATCTGAAATCCAGTAGTGCTTTTTCTCCGCAATTTGATACTACCGAACTACCGTGGAGTTGTCTGGCTCCTCCAAGATCTGTAAGACATACAGTTCCTGCCCCATCAGGTTAGTACATCATGCGGCCCCGAAGTCCAGAACAGCGCCACGAGATACTGTCGTGGAATACTTCAAGTTGCAAGATCCTTCAATGATGGCAGTCGTCGAGTCCTTGTCACTGTCGCACTACTCCAAGTCTTTTGCGCGCATTACTCACCATGGACCAGGAAAAGAAACCAGACGCCATCGTGACGGTGCGGCCGGTACATCTCAGGACAATGAGTGGTGATTCGATGCACCCGAAAAGATTCCGGGACGACGAGGAGGACGAGACTGCGAGCCAGGCTTCCAGTAACATCAGTCTTGAGGAACTGGAAGCTGGAAGGAGTCGACCAAAATGGTACCGTCGTAGTGGGCCAAGCACATTGAAGCGCTGGTTTGGCACAGCAGATCCGTCTAAGAGTGACAAGAGGCGAGCTTGGTGCCGATGGCTGGTGATCGGATTTGTGGTTCTGGGGTTTTTCGGTGTGATCAGTGGAATGTAAGTACAGCATCTTCAGCTGCATCATCCACCAAGACTAATCACGACCAGAATATACGTATCGTTCGTTAGCACATTGATAGCACGACTACGCCCAGCACCAGGCCACAGCGGGCTGGATCATATTGTTGGCAAGTGGACAGAGCCCGACGCGAACGGCGCGTTCAAGTACGAGTGGAGGGACGACTTCAGTCGGGACATCGTACCAAAGAACTGCCACTCACACAACGACTACTGGCGCCGCGTTCCGTTGTATGAAGCGCTTGCAGCTGGCTGCAAAAGCTTCGAGGCCGATGTCTGGCTGACCGAGGATAACGAGCTGCTGGTCAGCCACTCATGGAAGTCTACCACTACGAGCCAAACACTGCGCACACTCTACCTTGATCCGCTTGCCAATATATTCGAGCATCGCAACGTGAGCGGTGCATCAATCTCCGACAGGGAAATTGGCGTGTTTGACGCGGAACCAAACACATCCACCATCCTCCTCATCGACTTCAAATCTGACGGCCACAAGATCTGGCCCGTTCTTCAGGCGCAATTGCAAGCCTTCCGCGACAAAAATTGGCTCACCTACTTCGATGGTACGACTATGCACCAGGGCCCACTGACGGTCGTCGGTACAGGAAGCACTCCCTTCGAACTCGTGCAGCAAAACTCTACCGACCGGTACATCTTCTACGACGCGCCACTGGGATCGATTTCTGAGCCCCAGTACAACAGCACCAACTCTCTCTACGCGAGCATGAACCTGAAAGCAGCAGTCGGGGGCATGTGGCTCGGCCGGTTTTCATCGAAGCAGGAGAGTACATTGAAGCAGCAGATCCAAGCTGCGGAAGATAAGGGGTTGAAGAGCAGGTACTGGGACACTCCATCATGGCCCATCAGCGTGCGAAACAATGTCTGGGCCAAATTGGTAGAGTTCGGTGTTGGTATGCTGAACGTTGATGATCTTGTCAGCGCAACGCGATGGGACTGGGACTTTTGTGTTGTCGCAGGCATTGCACTATGTGGGAAGAAGTGAAGGGTTGCAACATCAGGGGACGACCAGCAACGGAAACACGCATACTGGCTTGAGAAAGCCTGGGGAAATGCATGCCGACGCACCAGCTTCGAGCAGACTGTGCGACATGTCTTGAGCTTCAAGCTCGGCATAGAAAGGATAGAGAGCGCACAGCGCCGCAGAGAAGCCTTATGCACCTCGCCTTGAGCGAGCAAGGCGCGGACCGGCGGCGGAAGACGTGGCCGCAAGCGTTGAGGGAATATCATAGATGATCAGAGACGCCGAGGAATAATCCATCATCGTCGATGTAACGCGACAGTTTTCCCTCGTGTTCGATGTAACTTGTGGGGTAGTCTATCAAGCTACCATCGAGATTTTCGAGCTCGACCCGTCCAAGTGGGAATGGCGTCGGTACCAGTTCGGCAAATCATGGCGAAATTGCTAAAAATAGCGACGAGCACGCGAGCACAACAACGGTAGACTCATCCCATGAACGTATGCAAGAGACAAAGTGTAAGGAGAAAGGAGCAAGTCACTACATTTCCACGACCTGCGCCTCCTGAGCTGAAGTGGTGGCTAGTGCTCCTGTTTGGTTGGCGTTATTACCGCGTTCGGTACCGTGCAGGGGAGGGATTACGTATGCCTCACCCTGGTTCGGCTGTCGAGCTCCACCGCAAATGCAGCCTCAGGAACGGCGAGTCCGAGGAGCAGTACGAGAGGTGGCAGTTGGTTGGAAATGAGCATTGCGGCGGCCTGCAAAGATTCGACAGCCACGTCCTTGCTGTAGGGAGAACGCCTTCAGATTCGGATGCTTCTTCGCGACAAAAGGACCGTTTGACGCCTCAGGTTTCGCAGGCTGAAGGTTTCAGCACACGAGGGTGGTGCATTAATGGAGCCGTGAAGAGTGCTTCTTCGGTACTCGGGAGTGCACTGACGATAGGTCTCTCCATCTTGGGAAGTCCTCACCATGCATCCAGGCCATCGGACTCCACTGCAATACCTGTGGGTTTCATAGCGGCTTATCGATAACGATGGTCAGAGTGATGTTGGCGAGATCAGATCAGCGTCAGGGTTGTTGATCCGTCGTATGGAGGCGTGTTTGGTGGAGAAAAAGTGCAGGCAGGGGACACGTCGCGAGCAGCAGGTGGAGCAATGAGGACATTTCTCCACGGCGAGGGTGATTGTTGGCCAGCGAAGTGAAAAGATCAACGACGGGTGCGGTTTGGCGAGTCTTGAGCGGCGTGGGCAATGACGGAGGGGCTTGACGGTGATTTGCCCCAGCGCCCACTAGCGTAGTTTCACGTCGCCCAAATCCCTGGTGTGGCTTGCCCGTTCCTGCAGAACGAGGGTCCGGGGTCGTCAATGGCCTTTGAATGTTGAGGCTCCTTTAAACTTATTTCTGCACTCACCCTCGCCTTTCGCTCCGACCTCTGCGCCATTGTGAGGGAACCAGAGCTCGACGCTCACTGTCCTCGTTGTATTTTCGCGTATTTCCTAAAGTAGTCGACGGCTGGCCTTCGTTTGTTGCTGTCGCTCCACTGTACCACCACCTGCAACCAAAGGGAACAATTGTGCTCGACACACATTCCTACCACGACCTCCCCTCGACCCCTCCCATTCTTTGGGGAAGTGAAGGGAGCTTTATTATCCCCGCCACAACTCCGCCTCTCCCTGGGTGGTGTTGAGGACTCTGCATATAACCTGTGTTTGAGACCTGCTTCCTTATGACGAGCAATCACCGATCGCCCTCCCAACGGTCTTTCCGCCTCTCCAATCACGGGTTCCAGCCGCTCAACGGTACTGGCGACAACATGGACAACACCAACAACATCCCGCTGCAGACCGTAGTCAGTCACACGCCTTCGCATCCCTCGCCGACGTCCGACAACAATGAGAAATCAGAGAAGACGGGCATGTTCCATAGGGGACGCAGACGAGTTGCCAAGGTCGATTCGAGGACCGGCGCGCCATTGCCTCCCCGCGGCGACCAGCCTGAGAAGACGGCGCTCAACCGCATGGGCAGGGTTTACACCAAGATTCTGAACTTCAGCATTGTCACGCGCTACATGATCTACGTCGCGCCCATTGCGCTCCTCCTGGCTATTCCAATCATTCTGTCCCAGACCGGGACGATTACGACTTCAATTGGCGATACAGAGCAGAAATTATTCTGGATATGGATCGAGATCAGTGAGTTGTTCAAGCCAGGATCGATATATATAGGCTAACAGTTGTCAGTCTGGCTTAGTTTCTGGGCCATGAAGATCGTCGCCCACTTCCTCCCCAACATCTTCGAGTTCCTCATTGGTGTAGTCAGCCCCGGTGTCCGCAAATACGCTCTGCTCTTGCGAGCCATCGAGAAGCCGTTGTCCTTTGTCCTTTGGATGATTGTCAACCAGGCTACCTTTCCCGCACTCGTCCGACCCGTTGCCGGTAAAGCAAGACCAGGATGGATCAGTGTGATGCAGTCGGTTCTTCTGGGTCTGCTGGTATCGACCGTCATTATCCTTGCCGAACGCGTTCTGATCCAGTTGATCAGTATCAGCTACCACCGCAAGCAGTTCGATGGAAAGATCAAGGAGTCGAAGCGTAATATCTACCTACTCGGCGTCCTGTATGACACCTCGCGAGCGCTCTTCCCAGCCTACTGTAACGAATTCGCCGAGGAGGACTACACCATCCAGGATACAATCTTAGATCTTGGGCTCGGTAGCAAGGGCCGCGGAACAGCGAACCATGGCCGCTCGGGCAGCCGCACACCTCTCCATCTCATCCGCGAGGTTGGCCGAGATGCTGGCCGCATTGGAGACAAGATCACATCCATGTTCGGTACCATCGCCTCTGAGATTACTGGCAAGAAGGTCTTTGACCCCAACTCTGCACACTCGGTTGTCTTGACTGCGCTTGAGAGGAACAAGTCGTCCGAAGCTCTCGCTCGTCGCATTTGGATGTCATTCGTGGTAGAGGGCAAGAACGAGCTTACTATGGACGACTTCGTCGAAGTCATGGGCCCTGCTCGACAGGAGGAGGCTGAAGAGTGTTTCATGTCGCTTGACCGCGATGGAAACGGCGATATCAGTCTCGACGAAATGATCCTCACGGTGACCGACTACTCACGCCAGCGCAAATCTCTTAACAGCAGTATGCACGACGTGGACCAGGCCATCAACGCCCTTGACGGTCTCCTGATCACCATTGCGCTCATCATCTGTATCTTCGTCATCATCGCTTTCCTTGCTCCAGGCTTCCGTGCTACCTTGACCACCTCGGCCACCGCCCTGCTTTCGCTGTCCTTTGTTTTCGCCACTACTGCCCAGGAAATTCTCGGTTCTTGCATCTTCTTGTTTGTTAAGCACCCTTACGATATCGGAGACCGTGTCGACATCACCAACGAGCAGCTCACGGTTGAGCACATCGCGCTTCTGTACTCGGTGTTCAAGCGCGTGACCAATGGCAAGACGGTACAGATTCCCAATATCGTGCTTAACAGCTTGTGGGTTGAGAATATCACGCGAAGCAAGGCTATGCGCGAGCAAGTCTCTGTCTTTTGCTCTTTCGACACTTCGTTCGAAGATATCAACGCTCTGAAGCAGGAAATGATTGCATTCGTTAAGGATCCTGCCAATAGCCGCGATTTCCATTCTCACATCGAGATCGAGGTGGCCAGCATTGCGGAGATGAACAAGCTTGAGTTGCGGGTGGAAGTCCTGCACAAGAGCAATTGGTCCAACGAAACCCTCCGTACTGCACGCCGCTCCAAGTTCATGTGTGCATTGGTCCTGGCACTTCGCAAGGTACCCATCGCTGGTCCTGCTGGTGCAGACGCTGCTCTGGGGTCGGCTGACAAGCCAACCTGGTCTGTCGCTATTCCTCCAACTGATGCTGTAGCCGCGTACAAGAAATTCAAAGACGAGGCAGACGCTAAGCGCTTGTACCCTCTCAACAAGCCAGACGACGACAATGACAAGGGCAAGTCCACTAGCACCGACTACCTAGCCAGTCCTGTCGGAGAAGGACAAGCCGTAAACCTTTTGACCAGCCGACGACCAGGACTTGACCCCATCCGCGACGATACCTGGAATGCCCGCGACGATGCCAGTACCATTGGCCGTCCCAGCATGGACGCGCGCCCAGACCTCGACGAAGTCCGCGGTCTTCTCCACAAGGCCAGCAGCGCAGGCAAGCGTAAAGGTGGCACCACACTTTCGCCAAATACGGCCCGCTTCTCCAACGACCTGGGTCGACAACAGAGCATATCGCGCCAGATGAGCAACATGCCGCCGCTTCCTTCCCCTGCAGTAGCATCGCCATACGCGCAACCACCCGGTCAACCACGCAACATGCCGCCCGCATCGCCAGCCTCCATCTCAACAGGCCACTACGAGGACGTGCAGTTCCAAACTATGATCCCACCGCCCCGCTCGAATAGTCGTCCGCGCGCGCCGGCTGTGACTGAGGAACAGGACGAGGGCGAGAGGAGGTGGGACCCGAACGCGGCTTTGTCACCGTCTACTAGCACCAACCCTTACCGCAGTCCCGCAACGTATAAGCGCGAGTAAGGAAGTCAGCAAATGTGTAATGTCTTTCATGTTTTAGTTTTATTAGACTGAGGAGAACTTAGCGTGCATGGCGATTGTCTATAGCTATAACGATGCTCACTTTGGCGTTGGGAAACAAAATTTGTGTTAGTGCAAATCGATCAATGAATCATATTGGTTTAATCGACTTTTGTGTTTATTGCTGGTTGTGTACCGTCAGATTCAGATTCAGAGTCAGATGCGGGATACTCTGAGTGGGGATGTGCATGTGAAATATTTGTCGGTTGCCTATGTGAACTTTGCGGAGCGCTATAATAGTGTCGCCCCGAACCGTACATGGGATCAGATCGCGCTTTTTCTCCGGGCAGAGTTGTGAATACCGCCCGACTCTCGCTTCTCCTGTTGCCCTTGCAGCACATCATAAAAGTTTTCCTACTCGTTTCTCCAAAACGCCAAGAGTGACAGCCTATGAGAAGCGCGTGCCTCTCGCCTCTTCATTTCAAAGAACACACAAAGTTCTTTTCTATTCGACAGCTTCAAGCATCCGTAGGCTCCTTCTTTACGGGAACGCCATCTGCATTCCTCTTTGCCGGTATGACCATACTGCTACTCGGCAGCTGAGCGGCCGGCGACGGCTGGGCTTCCTCGGTCTCCATGTATTTTTCCAGATCTCTAATACGTCCGAGAATATGCGACCCCACCCTCAGTCTACCTAGAAGGGACACCCGTAGCTGTGGGTGTTTCTGTAGAACACCGTCCCATTCTGCCGTGGATCCTACAGTCCGCTCACAATCTAGGAAGTTTACAGCCAGTAGGTTGTTGAACAACATGCGGAGCCTGGAGTCGTGTGCAGTTTGCTCGTACGAGTAGTTTACATCAACTGTTACGATCGAGTGTGGCTCAAACGCCGAAGTATACCGAGCGTAGAGGCGACCCATGGCGTAGTTCTTGAACTGGATAGACCCCAGCCTGTCTCCGAGTACCCAGGCCTGTGCATCGATATTCACACCTGGCTGTGTTGTCGCAGGAAGTGGAGCCTCTAGCGTGTACGTGCCATTGTTGATCCACTCGACGAAGAGTTCGAATATAGCAGGGTCCTCACTGAAGAGAATTATGCGGAGGTTGTGAGAATCATCATGTCCCCAGTTGCAGGCATCCCTCAAGGTCGACGAGTAGTGCGAGATTAAGGCCTTTGAAAGGCTCCATGTTTCCGTGGAGTCATCTATGCCCGTCAAGTCAGGTCTCGCACCGACTACGACTTCTATGCCGGGACCCTTGAGCCTACAGATGTTAGGGAGTTGTTCAGTGTACACTCAATTAGTACTCACAACTGGAGTCGAGAGCGCCCAGCTAGTCTCTTAACTAGCATGGAGGCTTGTGGGGTCGATGATACAGGATGAACACTTGGACTGCCTGTAACGGCGGGCTTTACGAGTTGTGTGTTGGCCAGTTTGTTGTAATCGGCGAGTCTCAACTCTTCGAGGCTGTAGTTGGATAGGGGTGGTTCAATGGTGATAGTTTCGTACTCCTGTGTAGTGCGTGGTCTCGAAGGGTCTGGCTCCTTGAAAGGCACCAAAGTGAAATCCATGGTTCCAGGGCTTGGGGCGATCTTTTTGGCACATGGTTTGCTCAGTAGTTCTGGAGCAATCCCAGGATACATATGCATTAGAGCCGACTCCTTGACCTTGGATTTGTGTCCGTGCAAGCTGTTGGAATCTCCGTTGCTGATAGAGGGCAGCGGCGGAGCAGTACTTGATGTCGGTATGGCAGATTGCAGAGGTCTGTCAACAGCTGCAGGTATCGCAACCACCACGGGACCCGCGCTCGAGAACAGTGAGCTCTCGTCGCGAGTTTGCTCACCGATGTTATCTGTAGGCGGACTGCTTGGTTGGGTTGCTGGCACAGCGCGAGCCCAGACCTCATTGGACACTTCTGGAGTGGTAGCTTGTTCTTTGGCGACATTTCCTGTGCTCTCTGTACGTGTAGGGAAACGACCAAATCGACCATGGAAAAGGCCTAGTAGTGAAGTCAGAGCTGGAACTGTTGCCGCGCTGGTCATGCTGTTACCTCGTGCAGCCTCTAGGGTGGCTGGTGCATTCGCGTAGGTATCGATATTTGAAGCTGCTCGCATTCCGCCACGACCTCTGCCGTGATGTCCGGCAGGACTCCAGCCACGATTATCGTAGCTCATCCTGAGCCGAAGTGACGCGCTGTTGTGGTTGAAGTTGAGGCGTTGTGGAAGGGGAAAGAGCAACCGCACCGCCCGCACGAAAAGAAGCAGGCGCCCTCGACCACGTGCGCAATACGCGATAAGACGCGACTGTACACATTGCCAAGATGACGTGAAAGTGAAAAAGTGAAAAGGACAGAGGAATCACATACAAGCTATTCGAATGTCCTGTATACCTGTCTCCTTCACACACCTCACCCGCACCACACCTAATTCTTCCCCTCCGCCACCTCCTCCTTAACAACCGCATCCTTCTTCACCGGCCTCTCCCCGAAAATCTGACTCCCTACCCTAACCTCATCACTGCCCATTTTAATCGCGCCCTCGAAATCCGCACTCATGCCCATACTCAGCTCCAGCTTATCCTGCTCCCATCCCAGCTCCTGCGCAACCTTATCCCTGACATCCTTCAAGCACACGAAATCCTCGTTCTCCGTCTCGGGCGTCGTTTCCTTACTCCTTGCAATCGCGCCGATCGTCATGAGTCCGATGAGCTCCAAATGCGGACATTTTTCAATGACGTGTTTGCACAGCGCCGTGGTGTCTGCGGGCTCGACGCCGGACTTGGCTTCTTCGCCGGACGTATTGACCTGGACCATGATTCGCAATTTCTCTACTGCGTTATCCTTCTCAATCAGCGCTTTTCGCCCCTTCTCCAGCTCGTTCGCTTTCTTCTCGCTGTCGACGCTGCTGACACACCAGAGGTTGGGTATTTGCTCGGCGAGTTGCTTGCATTTGTTGGATTGGAGGCCACCGATCATGTGCCATCGGATTGAGCGCGGGAGGAGCTTGGATTTCTCGAGGAGTTCTTGGACATAGTTCTCGCCGAAGTGGGTGTGTAGGGGGTTTGGCGGTTGGTGGAGCGCGAGGATGTCGTTTGCGGGCTTGAGTTTGGAGACGGCTATGAGGCGGACCTGGATGTCTGTTAGTCGCGTTTGCGGTTGAGAAGAGTATAGTGGGGGATACGCACATTTCGATTGCTCTTGTTGGCGGCTTTTATGCGAGATGTGATACTCGTAAGGTTCTCAGTAAGCTGTTTGGCGCGTTGGGCATTGATCTGCATTTCTTCGGCCATTGTTGTTGTGCTGGTAAAATATCGCGCGGGCACAAGGTGGACGACGTCAGATTGCGGACTTATCGGTCATAGTGAATGCACCAACGCTCGGCCCGCGTGACTTCGTCTTCACGCGAGGTATCTCTTTTGCAACTTACAATGACATCGTGGTGCTTCCGCCCAGACGTTCCTGATATATTCCCTCTCCCGAATCGCAACTTTGAGTCCGTATTCAGGGGAACAGGCATCAGCTCCGTCACAAGGACAAACCTTTTCTTTCTCCGACTAGAACGTATGACAGATGCAGCAGTTTGGTTTGTACGAGAGAAGGGACGACGAAGTGATCCCATCTTGCCCAGTCGTTAGCTCGTGAAGGCATACGCGATAATGCTCAAGTCCGGACCTTGGTCATCCTCCTTTGCGTTCTTTGTCTGACTCGGTGGATCCAGCTCCGCAATAATCTCTTCCCGCGGCTTTTCGACTGAGTCAAGATGGAAGGACTGTAATGGTTCTCGGGATCCGCGTGTGCCTGTCAATTCGGCCGGTTAGCTTTAAGTATGGTTGGTTCGCAGATGCTGTATTTGGTCAAACCTCAACATGTCGTGGGACCGCATCCCTGACGCGTTGAAGCCATTTTTCGCTGGCACCAAAGGCGGGATCCATAAGCAGGTCGTGGTCTGCGCCCTTCACTGCCTCGCTTTGGTAATAGTAGCTTCGATGTGTGAACTGCTTCACCGCTTCGAACGAGTTGCTGCGTGCGCTCGAGGTGGAAGACCGTCCAGGCAGCCAGCATTCGTCAAACCACTGCCTTCCCTTCTCGCCCACCATGTGGTCAGACTCAGCATGGAAAGTATCAATATTCAGCACCCTGTTGTGTAGAGCCAGTCGGTCGTCTTCCTCCAAGATTTTCGAGAGTAGCGGTACAAAATGGTCAACATCTGACCATAGCATGCTTGGGGAACACCAGGGAACCGCACGTGGTCTGTTGAGAAAGAGCTGTGCATCTGCAGAGACACCGTCCAGATTTTCGGCAAACAGAAGCGAAGTGATGTGCTTCCTTAACTCCTTGACGATCTCCGGATTGCCCAAAGCAAGGCCATGAGAGTCCTGCAACCCGACCGAGGAAGCCGGCGAGCGAGGCACCTCAGCCGAAGCAGAAGATGCTCGAGCGGTTGTGGCTGGGTGAATAGGACGAGAATTTGTGCTCACGAAGCTGCCACTCATACCAATCAAGGGTACGATGTTGTTGTTGACAGCTTTTGCGAGGGAAGCAAACTTGCCGATGAGGGGAGCAGGAAGCTGCGAGGTCACTTGCCACAGTGTGATCTTAGAATGAACTGGACGGACCCATGGCGCGAACAAACAGACGTAAGGCTGATGTGGATGTAAGAGGTGTGGGTACGCTAGCAACGTGTTGAGCAGATAGATGCTGCCACCACTGTGGCTGGCGGGCGAAACATAGGGGATGCTGAGATGTTTAAGGAGCCGCGGAACCATTTCTGCACGAGTTAGCTTGAAGTCAGTCCAGAAGAGGCCTTGGCTGACCGAGCCATATCTGGACTCTCTTCTCTAATGCGATCGCATCGCTTCCGCCAATGCCTGGTCTGTCTACATGCAGTATGCGGACGTTGTACTTGTTGGCCAGTCCGTCCAATGGAGAGTAGCAATAACGCGCACCCATCAAGCCACCGCAGAACAGCACGACAGCATTACTGGTGGGATCCCCAAAGTCAGCATAAGAGAAACGATGAGACTGGTGTCGACCTGTGTCTGGATTTGCGGGGAGCAGAAAGATCCTGTGGAAGCGACGGTCGGAGAGAAACTCAAGCACCTCTACGGCAGGTACATGTGAGCTCATGGCAGAGGGTGTGTTAGTGACATGGAGAGGAAGTTAGTTGTTAGAGCGATTGATAGGGATCATGGCAGCCTTCAGGGCTGAGGTCTGACGAGTGGATCACGTGCGCTGATTCATTAGCAGGTGCAAGTTCACGGGTGGCAGGGACGCCATCTTTGCGCATCTGGCGGACAACGACGGTTCTTTAGAATACAACGTCGGGCAAATAACTCTTCAAAGTGAGTTCCGACGATGTACGCAGCTCGTTCATAAAAGCTAGATGATCATAGTTGGTCGACCATTCAGCAAACCCCACTAAATTTAACAAGATAGCGAGGTTGTGTACTATGTATTCTCTCGAAAGTGCAGAGGCGCAGGTACACCAGAAACAGAACGTACGCACCAGACTAGCCCCGCAGGGATCCCTACACGTGAACAACTCCCCACACCAACATCATTACACCCTACACCTACGCTCGGGTTCGTGTCCAAGACAAGGGGCCCGAGCAAGATAATTCGACCACAAACGCGCTCAATTCCTCTTCTAGTATGGCAGTAGGCGCGGTGCCACACAGCTACTCTAGTTTTTCCGGGATCATTCTCAAACAGATTACAATAGATGGCCAAGCCCTTGCAGAACCCGGGGTAAGATCCATGGCAGCAATATCGGATATAACGTGCATACCGAGATTGGGGATGTTCCTAATGAAGGATGGATAGTTCCTGGGCTTGGATTCATATAAAGATGTAGGTGCCGAAGCTGTTTAGTAATAGTAGAGTCGTCTTGTCTTCGCTTTTTAATTTCCGGTCGACTTTCACGATGAGGTTCATTACAGCTGCTTTTGCAGCATCAATGGTCGGTTGCGCGCTTGCGCAGCCAAGTGCTCCGAAACCAGATGCACAGGGTCGATACACACTCGAGGCGCCGGGTATCAAAGCTCAGTTTATTCCTTACGGCGCGACGCTCACCAACCTTTGGGTTAAGGGTATGCGCAGCTTCTGCATACCTTGGTTTTGGTACGCAATTGCTGACATGTCTCAGACAAGAATGGTGTACAGCGCGACATCGTGCTCGGCTACGACAACACCTCATACTATCGTAAGCATCTGGCCCCAAGCTGACTGCGTATTATCTGACAGTAGTCAGCTGTTGATCCTGGTCATCCTGTGTATAACGCGATTCCTGGGCGATACGTGAATCGCATTGGCAAAGCGCAATACACGATTGACAACGTAACCTACCACACGCAAGGGAACGATGGCCCTAACAATGTCAACACCCTGCACAGCGGAACGAACAATTGGTCGTTTAGGTTCTGGAATGTCACAAAGGTGTCCAAATCGTCCATCACCTTTTCCCTACACGATGCTTCAAACTCGTCCTTGGGCATGATCGGCGACGTGGCGACAAGCGTCACTTACTCCGTCTCTAAGAACAAATGGAGCATCTCTATGGACGCCGTGTCCAAGGACCAGAAGACGCCCATCATGTTGACTCAGCACACGTATTTCCAGCTCGATGCCTTTGCTCGGCCTGACAACCGCACCGTCTGGAACCACACCCTGTACATGCCTGAAGCTAGGCGGGTAATGGAGATTGATGCGAATTCCCTCCCAACAGGTGTAATCGCCAACTCAACTGCCGGAGACATTTCTGACTTCTGGTCGGCACCTCATCAGCTCGGATTTGCGTCAGGTAATGCAAACTTCGAGAACAACTGCGGGAGTGGCTGCCATGGATACAACGGCAACTGGGCCTTCAACGACAAACGTAACAAGAGCGCGACTGCACTCACACTGAGCAGCGCATGGAGCGGTATCAAGGCGGAGCTGGCGACTGACCAGGACGCTGTTGTCTTATATACTTGCAACTGGAACGATGGGAAGACGGAGTTCAAGTCGACGCAGGGCGTTGCGGGCCAGGACAAGTTCATCCCAAGGGACGGTTGCATCGCCATTGAGGCTCAGGACTATGTCGACGGTATCAACCAGTAAGTATTCCGGCGTGGTCGGTTTCGGTTGCATGTGCTAACAATGTTGAACAGTCCAGAGTGGGGTCGGCTGAACAAGCAAATCACAGGCAAAGGGCAAAAGTACCATTGGAAGTCGTCGTGGACATTTGGAACCGTCTAGCGGACAAGTAGCATAGCTCTTATATTAGTTGCATGGATGAGGTTACCTAGGCAGAGAATGAAGCGACATGTGCGTTGCAACAAACAGGTTGGCAACCACGACCCGATCCATGTCCGATCCGGAGCCCCGCGCTCAAGTGGGGTCCAGTGTAGCCTTCATGCTATAGCGGCGCTAAGCTGGGAATGGCAGATGCAATTCGCCCAAAGCACATGATGATGAAATGACGGCCTAGGGATGCGCGAATTGTGGTATGAGATGTTTCCAAGGTTCCTGGTTCCTGATAGGCATCGTGTGTGGTGGTGGTGGTGGTGGTGGTGGTGGCTGAGGCTAAGCAGTAAGCTCAGGTACCTTCCCATAAGCGTGGCTGCATCACAAAGACGCGGGACGCGAATGTCTTGTGTGTTGACTTATTGACTCCCCGCCGCCAACATTGACCAGCTCTCGCTGACATGTGAGAAGTCGTGTGCTGCGCCCAAATCAAGCTGCCCCCTTCCTCTATTCGGGCCTAACCGCCAATTTGTTTGCGATCGACAGCTGTGTGCCAAGCCAACGACATCATCCACCTCCGCAGCCACAACACCAGCACCCCATTGCCAGCCTGTGCCACCACGCCTTGCTGTGTCTCCACTCGCACCTTCCTCTCGTCTATCACCGTCTCCACCCCCACGACGGCAAATTGGGGGCCATCGTGTCTCTTGATCACACGGGGCAGAGAAACGAGCGATAGAGCTGCTATCGGTGGTCAGGTTCCGCTGGGCTGAATTGCATCATGCCCTTGTGACTGACACCCGCTATCTCCCAAACACCAACCTCACCACACCATCCACTCGCCAATCTCCCGCCATAACCACCGCATCCCGGCCCGCACGGACGCATAAATACTGCGACCAACCGTTGGGCACCGACGACAGCGGCCATAGCCAGACCGGCGCGTCCCGCTGGCTGTTGTCTTTGTACCTCTACACACCTTCTCCATCTTCACCATGGGTAACAGCCAGGGAAAGGAAGCGCAGCCCGCCTCGAGAGGCCATACTCGGCGGGCGAGCGCCCAGGGCCCCGCCTCGCCCTCGGCAGCCGGAGCCAGCAGCGCGTCGCAAGAGCGATCAGCGAGCGGCGTGTACAGCTCGAGGAACAACCGGGGAAGCACATCCTTCTTGGGCATTGGAGGCAGCTCGGAGCCACGCGACCCTGCCCTGGAACCGCGGAGAGAGACCAAGGCGGAGCGTGAGGCGCGGAAACTCGAAAAGGAACGGGTGATAAGGGCCCAGGAGCGTGAAAAGAGTCTGCGAGAAGAGGGTGTAGATGGCGGGTATTTGGTCACGCTGGGTGTATATACTGGGCCCGAGGACTACAGCAAGCCCGTCGTGCGGCAGCTCCAGGTATGTGCGCCGTGCTGACTCTCTGACATTCCTCACACAAGCTAGATTGAAAGACGGCTCGCTCCGTTCTGGAAGGGCCTCAATGACCACGAAGACACATGGACCGAGCACCAACTCGTGGCAGTCGTCAACGGTCGACCACTCCCGGCTCCGGATGATATCCCGCCAGAAGAGCCGCAGCGACCGAGCAACCACCTCAGCCCGGCATGGAACCCGCGCGGCTCAGAATCGAATCTCAACAACCTCACCGTACCAATTGGATCGCGTAGCATGTCGCAGAACTCGGATCGGTCAAACACTCTATCGCCCTCGCACCCCGCCTTCTCTCTTCCCTCGCCCACGTCCCCCATCGCTGCCAACTCGTCATCCTCGCCATTCTTCCGTGGACGAGCAAAGACGCTTGCCTCGCTCGCTTCTGGTTCGCGCAACACTTCTCAAACCGACATGGCCCCCCAAGAGCTGAATCTGCCCAAGGACCCTTATGTCAATGGACAGCGTATCGAGGCTTTTTTGTATAAGAATGCCGAGGAGTGCCCCATTTGCTTCATGTTCTACCCGCCACATCTCAACAAGACGCGCTGTTGCGATCAACCGATTTGTTCCGAGTGCTTTGTACAGATCAAGAGGCCCGATCCCCACCCCCCGGAGCACCATGGCGATGCAGAGACTCCAGCCCCGGAACCGCAAGAGGAGAGTCAACTGGTTTCAGAGCCTGCGGCATGCCCGTTTTGTGTTCAGCCCGAGTTTGGTGTCACTTACGAGCCACCTCCATTCAGACGGGGCCTCGTTTACAATCAGCAGGGACAACCACCCCTGGGAAGCGCCACTTCGGCAATGTCCTCTACTTCTTCACTGAACTCGCCCGCTGTTACATCTCCAGGACGCCGGAGGGCCACCTCGCTCGCGGTAAATGACAAGACAGTCATCACAACTGACATGGTCAGGCCTGATTGGGCGAAGAAGCTGTCTGATGCAAGAGCACATGCCTTGAGGCGGGCTGCAGCGGCGACTGCACTGCACAATGCGGCATACATGATGGGGAACATTTCGCAACATGAGAGCCGGTTCGCACTGGGTAGGAGAAGGCGGACCATGTTTGGTAGTGACAGTGCTGGAAGCAGCGGGCAAGGCACGCCTCGACGAGACCGCGATCCATCCACTGGCCAAGCCGGCGAAGCATCGAACGATCTCTTCCCGGGCCGCGGCAGTTCGCGCCGTGGAAACAGGCTTGATGACCTCGAAGACCTCATGATGATGGAGGCTATCCGATTAAGTCTCGCTGCTGAGGAAGAGCGGAAGAGGAAGGACGAGAAGGATGCGGCCAAAGAAGCCAAGAAGGACGGAAAGAAGAAGGCGAAGGAGTTGAAGAAGGCGGCAAAAGCCCAAAGCCGTATAGGAAGCGGATTCCACCCTCTTGACATCGACGGTCTTGACGAATCGGGTGTTGGAAGCTCTTCTGCAGCCGGCAAAGGAAAGGAGGTGGATCGCGCAGTTGGAAATGTGGGCTTCAACCCCATGAACGAGCCCACTTCAACCATCAACACCTCAAGTGCCAAGGATGATCCACAAAAGCATCTCGAGACCAGCCGAGCTCAAATTCAACGGGACACCAGTTCAAGCAACTTGGGGCCATCCGACGCTCTTGAAGATCAGCCATCTCACCGTTCAGCACTACGCAATCTGTCAAACGCTTCTTCTAGCGCTTCTTCGTTCGCAGAATCCTACGAGAACTCACTTCGTCAGCCAGGCCAAGATAGTCTCGCACCCGGTTCAATCGAGCCAAGTCCGAGCGGCTCAGGTGTAAACCTCAGTCAGACTGACACGCCACCACAAGGCACGCCTGGCACGGAACCCATGTTCAACTTCAAGAGCCTCGCTGATTCGATCACTCCTGAGGAACAAGGCGAGAAGGATGGTGGACCACAGTTTATTGAGAATGTCGAAGGCGCGCATGAGACTTCCTCCAAGGCACCTTTAGCTTCCCAGTCCCCCAAGACTGAGCCAACCACACAACCGCATGATTCGGGGCTTGCAGACAGTACTATGACACTTAAGCCGACACTGCCTTCGCTCTCGATTGACAACCAGAACGGAGACGAGATCAAACCAGCGCCGAGAATCGAAGCGGTCCAGAATGGCCATTCCGACCTCGATTCGAAACAGCTTGGCGATGTGAGCATGATAGACGGCTATCATCACCACGCTACTCAATAGCCATCTCATACGGGAGTTACTCTTCCTACTCCTCTTTATTTCCATATATCTGCATTTCACTGGGCATTCACACAGGCGCAACGGCACCGGGCATTTATCGTACGGGTGGCTATCTCTTCATATTTCAGCAGCCGCTGTGGGGATCGGCTGCAACATTTTTTATCGGGCGCATATGAATGAGACTCTTACTTTGTCTTGTTAGCGATACAGACTGCTATGGCAATTCTTAGGCGAGGCTAAGCCATTGAAACGTGGAAGTCTCCAGGGAACTCGGGGACTGTAGTGACGTAGTGAGAATATATATAAGAAGATATTGACCACTTAGTGTTTGCGGTTTCGTGCATAAGCTGAGTGGTAGGTGGACGTTATGCAGTGAGCAAAATGTTGCGAATGGTCAGACTTGCACATGAGAGCAATAAGCCCCAAGGAGCTGAAGGAAAGCCAGGGTAACAAATAATGCCATTAACCATATTCTATTCCCCCTAAAAACTTTTTCCATGCGCTTCCCCCCCAAAAAGGTCGTCTTCTTCAAACTCTCCCCCTTTTCCCATACCCACTAACCATCTCCTCCATAACAAACTCCTCGCTCTTCGTCATTCTAGCCCTGCCTACCCCCTTTCTCACACTCTCACTCCCCCCACTCCTCTCACTCCCATGATACTGATAGCCGTGCGATAAAGTATGTTGTGTCCTCGCGCGCTGCGCTTTGGAGAAAAGCGCTTTGAGCGCGGGAATCGACGCGCACCAGATGCCGACGTTGATTTCGATCTGCGACCATGTATTTATGGGGACGGAGGAGAAAAAGGGGTCTGTGGACTGTGCGAACGCCAGTGAGTATTTCGTTCATATTTGAATTGGGTAGGGGGTAATATTTACGGTCGTAAAGATGCGCACAGAATACAACCGCACGATGCTCGCTATGCACGAGAACGCGCCGAGCGCGAAGATGGCGAGTAAAGCGGATTTCTCACGCCCGGGGCGCTGGATGCTGAGGAGGAGTTTTATCGGCAGGATGAGGATCCAGATGTCGAGGAGGATGTTGGTTGCGGAGGTAACTATTCACATTACATTTGCTTAGATATTGCTGGCGTTGGGTAGATGTCGGGATGCGTGGATACGTACTGTATATAAAGACTGACGTGTTAATGCAGCTTCCAGGTACCATGCCGGTCAAGTCCCACATCTTGTGCAATGGCCGGCATTGCGCGAGTACGACGATGATGCAGACGAGGCAGAAGGTGAGGAGGAGGTATATTGTTGCTTTGCAGAGGCGCTCAAAGGTTTTTTCTGCAGCTATAAAACATCTGTCAGTGGCGTCGTCCACACATCTTTCCAAGCTCTGAAATAGACTGACCTATCCGCAAATAGAAAAACAAGATCGAAACTTTTATAGCGTTCACGCAGAGATAGTATATAATCTCAATCGCATACGTGACTTGCAGCGTCGTCGTCGCTTGTTCGAAGGTAACCTGCGTGCCGCGGAAGCCCATGCCGTTTGCGCGTAGGATGTATATGGTTGCGAGATATGCGAGGGTGAATAGCAGCGCGATTAACATTGTGTAGTCATCATTGCCCATGTTATGCAGGATGACCGCCCTGGTGTATACGCGCAGACTGACAATAATAACTACATATCTTCGTCAGCGAATGGGGGCAGTGAATACGGCCAGCCTTCGTACCTGAAACTGCAGTCAATGCTGTTGACACCCCAACAACGAGATGCTGGCGAGCCAGCCCATCTTCTGCCATATTTCCACAACTGCTTGCTCACACTCAGGTCGAAAGAAGTTCTAGAAAGGTGAACGAAGGTGGATCATGCAAGCTATAACAAGCAGCACTAAATGCCGTGCCGCGTCGCCGTAACACACCGCAGCCACGCGGAGTTGCAGTGCAGGAAGGGTGATTACAGAACGCTCATGCTGACTCTTCCCAGGGTTATTCCCATCATGCTATAAACTTTGCGAATTGACCCGCGTGCAGAACCGAAAACCGGGACTTGCAGCTTACATACATACCCATACCCATCCCCTCAATATGAAGATCGCTGTTGTGCTGGCGTGCTGAAACTGGCCTTTGGTTACTGCGAAGGAAAAAAAAGTCCATCTTTCGCTACACATTGTGCGACTGACCGCGTGTGCCTTGCATGTTGTGGCGTGGGCGTATATTGGTGTTGACAAGTTGGATTCGGAATGTGGGGCACCCCAGGTACAGTAGACGGTAATGGTAAAGCCACATCAGGCCAGCATAAAGTTTACCATGTCAGGTAAGCATGCTGAATGACTTCAGACCAACCTCACGGATCATGGCGGAAAGAATCTCCTGACCCGAAACGTGTTTCTGGCTTCACGAGCGTCTCGCGATGCCTCCGAGGCAATGGTTACACAGCAGGGCGGACAGCATGAGCTGCATCCCCTCTCATGAGCAAGTACCGATCAGGTACCTGTAAGCTGCTAAAAACGTGCTTACTCCCTGGGCTATAATGCAGGAGTCGCCTGCTCATACTCCGCCTGAATCAAGTTAATCAGCAGGCTAAACGGCTCCCGTCCCGCCAAAAGAAATTCCCCATCGTAAAGCTAATCAAGCGTTCGGGACATCCTGTGGGGTTGCCAGGGTCAGCGAGACGCGAACCCAGGGTGCGGAGAACGACGCGAGGGGTGGTGAAACGCCAGGCACGTCGCATTTCTGTCGTGTTTGACAAGTCAGGCATATACATAGACTGTTCGGAAAGTTTCATTTGCGATGTGGATGGGCGCTGAGGTCATTTGGGAACTTTTGTATATGGGTAGGGCCGAGAGGGGCGGGATGTGGGGCTGTTGGTGGAAGAGGTGCGGGAAGGTCGTTTCAACGGCTGGAAGCGAGGGCAGGTTTGGCTCTAGGAGTGTCTCTTGTCGCTGTCAAATGTACCTTGGTATCAAGAGATTTCTCTCGTGCGCGTTGTGTTGAAGGCGAGATGAATTCGCTGCTTGACAAGGGATGACTGGCGCCCAGTCTACGGAGGAAGTTGGTACTAAGTGGGATACAGAATTGTGTATCAACGCCTGCCGTCTGCCATCTCAGATGCGAGGACGCAAGTTAGGTAAGCACCAATGCATTGAGATGAGATTGTGTTTCAAGACCGTCACCGTCTTACATGATAGCCATGTTACAGGCCAGCTCAACGGTTGTTTCTTGCCGTCTTCATACAGACACTGAGTTTTACTAGATGATTTTGATCTCCACTTCAGGACTTATGTTTGACGCTTTCCACAACTCTGCGTCTTGCAACGAATCACGGGTGTAGAGGAGACCAAGTCTCTCAAAAGTACCCGCTTCCTCATCCACACTCCTTAAAACAATCCAGGCCAGCTCGCATTCGCCGTGCGTAATGAATCCTTCAACTTTTAGGATCAAAATCTCGCTGCCGGAACGTACCTGATGCGGACCCTCCATCTCGATGGAATAGTCCCATTCCAGCATTCTTTTGCCCTTTCCTTTGGAGAGTACTGGGTTACGCCTATTCGACATAAAGTCGAATTTTGACAGAGGGCGTGCAAGGGGCGAAGAGTTCGCAGTCGAGAAAAAGTCTGTCAATAAATGGCCAGTTGCCGAGGACAGTAGATCCCCTGGACGAGTTGTATCGCTCCAGACAATTGTTATATTCTCCTGGGAAGAGACACTGAGTAGTTTGCCCGGGCAACTTATCTCCAAGTAAGGATCCACCGTGCAGTGCTGACCTGAAGCTGGATAATGTATCATGCCTGATAGGCAATGTCCTCTAAGAATCAACTCCCCCGAATTTATCTGCCCGGTGGCATCTTCAGCAATCGGGGAGCACATCGCGTTTACTACTGTTATAAACAGCTCAGGTGTGTCGTATTCCCGCATTTGATGAAACCACATGTACCGCATCCAGCCGATGCTCCCCGTAGTGGACGCCCACGACCAGGTCGGTGCACGCCACTCAATGGGTCTGAATCTTCGAGCACGGGTTTTCTCAGGCCTCACATGCCAGGTAAGGTTGTGCGGTAGGGTGTGGCTCCATAGGCCTGCCAAGTAAAGTCCCATGTCGCATGGCATCATTTTCGCCAGGCCTTGCAACGCTGGAAAGATGTCGCTCTCAAAAGACAGAGTCAACCTAGTGTATGACTCGATGATGTATCTCCATCGAATGTCAGCTTCTTTTATAGGCGATTGTGCCCAGTACTTTGGCCACCAATTCTGCGGTCTGTCAAGAGCACATGGGATTTCGACATCGTCAGAGCATTCGCAAGTAATGCCACTTAGGCACTCTAGTATGAGTTCATCATTGGTAAAATGCAAAGTTCGTGGCGATAGTAACCTTTCCTGGTAGGTCCACCCTCGTTGCATAAGAGGCATGGTCCCCCAGTAGAAGTCGGTGTGCTCCAAACGGATCCGGCTATGCACCTCAAATGATGGGGAATCTAGCATGGATACACGCCATGTTCGAGACTCGTGTATGGAGCGTGAGGTCCCAAAACAACCTTGGGTAGAGTCTGCCGATTTAGCTGCTGCTAGAGTAAGGCTGGTATTGGCGTAAATACTGTCCATTTTACCTCCTTCGTGGCGCCAGTCCTCGGCCGAATCTTGGATGATACAGAGGCTGTCTATCCAAATGTAGAAAAAACCCAGCCGATAGGCGAAATCGATAGCTTCTCGGAACGTTCGTGACAGCTCATGCCACGGAATCCTTGATTGGAACTCGGACAAGTTCTGCTTCGTGGTCTTCATGACCGGACCACCGCCCCAGCAGTGACTCAAACATACGTATTGCGCTTCCTGGGCGTTCGGTATATGCAGCCTGATATGCTCTGGTCCACTGATTTTGATCACTCTGGTCGGCAACACACTAGACGTGGTATTTTTGCACATGCCGTGCTGCCTAATACACTGATCGAGCCATTTGCGGACGCGGAACACAGCTTGTTGTGATCCAGTGCCACCAGAGATAGGCTGCGCTATCTCCAGGTCTGACCAGGGACTTGTTTGACCTCAAATCGTCAGCAGCTTACGACTACTCCGCAGAAGAACGAGACTCACCTGGACAGAGCGAGAGCTGTATCCAGCGATCAGAAGGTATATTTAGTTCAGATGGCTGGAGTCTGAAAGCGATCATGAGTGATTTAAATTTCTCTGAATTGACCAACGTGATGAGTTCTAGTCCCTCCATCTTCGGGAAATAGTACTTGATAGCCTCAACCACCACTTTGCAGCTGACGCAGCCGCTCGATGATGACAGGTCCCACTCAGCTAAGGTGAATTCCCTGCCATGGCGATATCGATCCAACCTCAACGCGACCGAATCAAGGCTGAGGCAGACGTTGCAATACCCACGCTGCAGCTCAGTGGTGTTGTCGTTCATGGTGAGGTAGCCAGGTAAAGCACTTGTCTCATCTATATCATAGGAAAACACGATAGTAAAAGAGTTAGACGGAAGCTATAAGTTTGCAAATATGTGAGCACAAGAGGAGCTGCATCGAAAGCGAAAGCAGGGAGATGGAAATCACGACCTCGCTAAAGAAAACAGGGCAGGATTCTTGGGGCGCAGCTGCCGCAGCAGTAGGCTACCATTCTACAGCCCTGCTAAAATCATCATTGGTATCTCAAGAAAACACATGCTAAACAAAACGATAAATCCCTACTGCCCAAACAACAACGCAGTCATGACCCGCGTCGCCTCAAACGCCCCTCTACTCTGTAACAACGATGCAAACGTCTCGGGTACTTTACTAAACGTCTTCGCTGCATCAGCCTCAGTCCACACACTGGGAAACGCAGGCTCAACGGTGACTTGTGATTCTGCTTCACCCGTCCAATCAAATCCGATACGCCAGTTGAGCTTCAGCAGGACGTGCTTGTCTTGGAGGATCAGGCTGTCACGGCCGAGGTGGCGGTTCAGATCTCGTCGCGAGATCTTCGTATCGGGATTTGCTTTGGGGCGCGTATTTTCCGTATCTTCACTTGAGTGGCCGGCAAGAAGATGCGAGAATGTTTGTTCGGCTCGATGCCAGTGTTGCGCACGTTTTTGGGCGATATTCCAGTACGATTCGATGGCCCAGCATGCGTTGCCAAGATCCCGTTGTTCCGCACGCTTGCGCAGGAAGGTGCCGAGTTCTCGCTCCGCCCATGGTGAAAGACGAAGTATGTGCATGTCAATGATCTCGTTGGCTAGAGTGTCGATTACGACCGAGATTTGGGCCGTGAGGAGCTTCTGGGGTCCGACGATATCGATGGTGTGTTTCTGATGTACACGTTTCGAAGACGGCAAGATCTTGCCGCGTGAAAGGCCTAGTTGTGTAGTGACTTTGAAGGATGTAAACATCTCGAGGTATGGTAGAGGATCTGCTAGCTCCACTGGTTGATGCGATGGTACAGGTTTTTCTGGTACCTTGCTGCGTGGTTGTCGTATTGGCATGGTCGAGAATGGCAAGAATGAGCACAGTAGACTAGAGACTGGAAGGGCAGCCTCCACGTCCGCGTTCGCGCCACTGACTTTAGTGATAAAGTCTTGCAAGTCTGTTCGATCTGCCGATCGCAGTGCTTCAGTGGGACCTCTTTGCTGTTCTTTCACAATTTCTTCCGTGCACCTTGTCACCTGTACCTCTAGCTCCGCCAATTCGCGCTCAAGTTTCGCCTTCTCTTGTTTCCTTTTCTCAACCTCCAGGTCGAGAGGCTCCATCTTCTTGGGCCGAGGGTTCATCTTTGCGTCGACGGGACCATCTTCCAAATGGTGAGCAGGGGACGTTACTTGTACGGGTGGTGCTTTGGGTCGCAGAGGTGACTGCTTCACAGGATCCTTCGCACGGGGAGGGCGCTTGCTTGGTGATGAGAACAAGACACCCCGCCGAGGGCCATCTAGTTCCTCCAGACCTCGTTGCGATGGTGTTGTTGGCAGCTCCGGCTCCTCCTCCTCCTCTTCTTCTTCCTCGGCCACCGTTCGTTGCGATCTAGGTGTGGACTTGATTCCTGTTTTCCGCGCGCGGGGTGTTGCATTTGGCACATTTGGACGACGTGCCTCCTGAACCATCCCACTGCGCCAGCTCTCGGCCCAGTGCTTCCTGCATGTCTGTCTCGCCAAGGACATAAGCACGCGCCTGCTTTCCACGACTCGGTCGCGATGGTGAGCCGGCTGAAGTGGGTCGAGATGGCAGAAGATTGGGATAGTTGCGTGCCAGGCTGGCTTTCGTAGGTGATGCAAATGACGGCCTTCGCGCAGGCTTTCTTAGTGGACTTGATTCTCTGTCTGTTGGGGAGTTGGTCCTCCTTCGTTTGCGCGCTGGTTCGTCCATTGTTGTGGGTTGTATTTCTGTCGCATACAAATAGAAAGGACTGTGCAAGGCCTGCGATCTGGTTGAGGGAGTTTCACAGAATAATAATTGTGAGCTGAGTCGCGTGTTTCGGTGGGTTGCAGTGGACGCGACCCGCGCGTGTTGTTGATGAGACCCTGTCGGCGTTTGCGGGCAGCTTTTGCCGAGGACGCAAAATGACGTCTTCCTCGAGCTCACATTCACTCTTTCACTAAGCTTGAGCCACGACTTGCAGTCCTCTTCATTGCCCATTTTCCGAAGCATGATAACCTCATAACGCCTGCAGTATAATTTGCAACTTCATCACCTGTTAGAATCCCGCATGGAACAGATACTGCGACCGATAGCCATGTATCGCAATCTATGTGCCTCGTGCTTCAGAGCCCTCGGCAAGACATCTACCACCCCAACAACAGCTCGTATGGGACTCCAGAATAGCAATCGGATACAGCGTCGATACAAAGGCTATATAGCACCGGCTGGTGGGCAGGCGCACCCCATCGGCGGTTTCTATGCAGGTTCGCCGCCCAAATCGCCATGCCACCAAGTTGACGCTCACTCGACTAGAAATGCTCAAGAAGTCAAGACCTGAGGTGCAACCTCTTACAGAGACAGCGCCTGAACCTCCACCACCCGAGCCCCGACCCAAGACACAGAAAGAAGAAACACTCGAGAAGGCACGCATAGTCTTTGGCTCGAAGCTCGCCGGCCCAGCCGAACGTCGAAAAGAAATAGACGCAGCTTCAAAGATAATCGCTGGCATAACCGTGCCTCCCAAGCCCGAGGAACCGGATAATTGCTGCATGTCAGGGTGTGTAAACTGCGTATGGGATCTATACAGAGACGATATGGAGGAATGGGCGGAGAAGAGCGCGCAGGCTAGAGCAGCCATCCAAGCACAGCGAAACGAGGGTGTAGGATCCGGTCAGATGGTGGCAGGAAGTGGCGTACCAAGCCATGTTGCCACCAGCATGGACGACGATGGTGGAGGGAGCGAAACGAATTGGGACATGGATGCTGGAAACGACACGAGCAGCTTGTTTGACGATATACCCGTGGGGATCAGGGAGTTCATGAAGACGGAGAAGAAACTGAAGATGCAGCAGAAGAAGGCGCAGGAGACAGTTGCATAGTATGGAAGCGACGACTAGGCATATCTTTGAAGCGCAGCAATTGTAGAGCATGCGTATACCCATCAATTGCAGATAGCGCGGTCCCTCATTGTCCACACCAGTCCAGAGCCATTGTTCCAATTTCCATGTTCATCCTCTAATCCTCACCAACATCCACCCCCCTCGCCTTCAGATCCACTCTCGCTTCCAAAATCTGTTGCTGGATCTCCGCATACGCATCCGGTACATCGTTGAACGTGAAGACGCCCCAGCCGAGCTTGAACAGCAGGTACGCGCCGAAGGTGATGAGGGCCCAGAATGGGACCTGTGCAATATTTGTCAGACTTTTGTTCGTAGTAGTGAGAGCGTAACGCACATAAGGAACGACCTCCTTCTGGATCTTCTCAGGGAACGCGACGACCTCCATGAATACCGCGAGGTATATCTGCGCACATGTTAGCTACCTGCCCAAGGGGGTCGTGTGGTGCATTAAATCATACGGAGGTGAGCAGCATAGCAATGCTGATGGTTTGTTGAGCGCGCGTCATGATTACGGTTTCGGTGTGGATTGAGTGAGCGTATGGGGTCAGTGTATCTGGGAGACGTGGTGGTGGTCAAGATGGTATTTGGTGGTAGCTTGCCAGATCGCAAAGTCGCGCCAAGGGATCTTCTCCTGACCTGGGAAAGTGGGGCAGGCGTAGCCGGGTTCGGCAAGGCTAGCCGGATGATGGGGCGATCTCTGGCCTCAACACATTGGATCTCACCATTTTCAAGAAGTAAGCAGACTTTTGAAATTGTGGTCTGACGAAAGCTTCTTGGGAGGCTAGTTCCAACGCAGTCACAAAATACTTGACGCGGACACCAACAATCGAGATATTGATCACTAGTCATAGGCACCAGATCATGGACAGTTGAGCAGTCGCATCTGTAAATTCCAAAGCTTTTTACTTTCGCTCAGTTCAGCATGTCCACAGCTCAGGAATATGAGCCGAATCTACCGGAAGGAGCTGAGAAATCGCTCGTACTGGAACTGACGGGCCAAGACGCGACTCTAGTAGATTTACAAAAAGAGCTGGGAGACTTGCGGGAGGATTCAGATTCGGCGGTACTGGAGAGAATGTACCAATCATTGGCTACATCTGTTGGAAAGCAACGTAAGACATGGAAAGCCTGAACACTCACTTGTTCTAACACGGGTGCAGAGGAGTTCCAAACTCCATTCCGAGAGACGGGGATTCTGGCATTAGCACTGAAGGGTCTGGAATCAAACAGTGCGCCAAAGTCACTACGGAAACAGTACCTAAGACTTGTTGGTAATTGTGTCGCTGACAATGGTACTGGTAGCACAATGCAGATGGAATGGACTCATGGGCTGATATCTTCAAGATCTCAACCGCGAAGTGGTGACCAAGGATCTACAGAAACTCGTTGCCTTAATAACGGACGAGGAGCTGAGCACTATCGCCTTAATCGTGCTCTTCAACCTTTGCAATGACTTTGGTACGGTTGTCTCCACATCAGATATACGACACTCTCCTAATACAAATAGATCCTGCAAAAGCAGCAGCGGCATCTCTTCGCTTGGACGCCACAATCTCTCGCGAGCTCTTCCTCCAAAACGTCCCAGAACCTGCTCTGGACTACGCCGTCGATCTCCTTACCTGGACCACTGGAAAGCTCACAGCAGATCAGCTAAAAGACGAATACTCCCTCGAAACCTTTGCCGGCCTGCTGAAAGTCGCTCTTCAATACGACGAAGACCACTATCACGAATACGTCGCCATTCTCGTGCATTACATCCAAGATCCTGAGTTCCAACAGTCCGTTGCAACCCCAAAATTCGTCGATGATCTCGTCGTCCTCATGCTGGACTTTGAAGCCAGGATCTCAGCAGACGACATCGAAGCAGTATTTCAAGAACTTGCCCTTACCAAACCCGACGAAGCACAGCAGTCGGAAGAGGCAAGCGTCTTGCTACTTTCGCAGCTCATCAACTCCATCTCTGCCCTCTCCGCCACAGATGCATTCGCGCAAAATTTCAACGTCCGCAGTGCAGTCATCGAACGCATTCGCGCGAAACTCAAATACCCAACAAGCAAATCTCCCTCTGCGGTCTGTGCATGCGTTATGCTAGGTAACCTCGCCATGTCAGATGAAGTCTGTATCGACATGGTAAGTATCATGCAACTTCATCTGCCGCTGCGAGATATGTTGTTCTTCGACAAACATTCCGCGCTACTGTACGCCGCACTGGGTTTCCTACGACATCTGGCATTCCCGGAGCAAAATCGCACGGAACTTGGTGATGCGAGGGTCGTTGAGGCATGCCATGCGTACCTTGTCAAAGAAGCGGATGATCCAGCTGTGAGGGGTGAAGTTGCGGCCTTGCTGTGTAAGCTGGTGACCAACAACCCGAAGAACATTGAAAGGGTGGTATTTGACCGGGTTGGAGAAAGCAAAGACGAACAAGGCGAACTACCGCTTGAGTCAGTATCGAATGGACCGACGTGCTTTGAAGATCTGGTCAAACAGTCCCTCGTGCCCGGAAAACCCTTACCGAGCACGTCGATGAAGAACATGATGGTCGAAGCGGGACGGACCATCGTGGCAATACTCAGATATCTGGGAAGAGCGGTTACAGGCGGAGACTTGGACGTCGATGCGGTTCGACTGCGCATGTTCGAATGCCCAGATGTTGCCCGACCACTGGCTAAGCTCGTACGCCAACGCTTCTACGCAGATGCGCGATCAGAAGGTTTGCTAGGACTTGGACTTATGGCACAGAGTCCTGAAGGCGCTTCAAGGGTGATTGATGAGATCAAGGATGATGCTGGACTGCTAGAAGCTATCAAGGAGTTTGCAGAAGGCAAAGATGGTGGTGCTGAGCAACAGGGCCAGGCAGCTGGAAGGGACTACCAAAATGCGGTCGTGCTGCTACAGGCTTTGCAGAATCACTGGGTATGTTCCATGGCATAGAGTAATAGTTGCCGTGCTAACAAGGTCCAGCCTAATGAAGGAGATGGAACGCTTAAAGATCAGATCGCGAGCCTTCAGAACTCGTTGGGAAAGATGATGGTGTAGATCGCTTGATAGCGACTGATGGATACTTGGATCCCGGAAATAATTCTGAATGTCGCCGTTTCTCAAAAAAATAGACACCGAGAGCTTGGAGCAGAACCACCATCGTGATGCGTATGCCCTCGTTGCACCTCAATCGTGATCCAATACTCCACCCCAACGAATAGCACGCCACCCAATTCAAACCCATCAGATTACCCACCAATCTTTCCCATCTCCAGCGAGTAAGCATTCTCGCAACTTCGATGACACGACAAAGTGGTCCGTTGCTCGCTCAAACATACTTTGAAGTTGCCTTGCAGCGTAATCACCTGCGCTGTGATTGGCCAGATCCGCTCTCACCTGATTTCTACTTCTGGCATCCAGGGTCCATAGCTACGTACCAGAACATGTATAAAGAAGGCTTGAGGAGCGCGTGGAATTGATCATTCACAAAGCATTTCAACTGCAATTACCAAGTTTACATCGATTTCTAAATCTTGCTCAACTCCACCAAACTATCAACACCAACTCAACACCACCTCCAAGATGACTTGCTGCGGACGTAACAACGGCACCTGCGTGTGCGCCCAGGAGGCTACATGCTCCTGCGGAAAGCAGCCTGCACTTCAGTGCAGTACGTCTCTCACACATCCCTTCACCCACTCTCATTGCACATCCTAACACTCTCACAGCCTGCGACAAGGCCACCACCGAGAACAAGCTCCCAACCAGCACCTGCGCCTGCGGAAAGCGAGCTGAGGGTAAGATATATCACTCAACATTGCATGACGTATGAAAGCTAATGATGGTGATAGACGCATGCAACTGCAGCCGTAGCAGCGACAACGGCTCGTCGGCACTTGAGACGGACTTCACTAGCAAGAAATAGAGGGAGATTGGGTTGGAGGCGGAGAAAGATCGGGATGATACCAGTTTGAGCATTGGGTGGGTGTTTGGGTGTTTGTGAGGGTCTCTATCAGTTGATGGTTAGGCATGCTTTGAATCAACACATTAACATCAACGTTTGCTTTGTACTACGAGTGATCAACGTAATTGATGTAATCCGCTCGCGCAATGTTCGAACAGAAATTGTCATAAACCTGGACATCGATCGTCTAGGCCGTCCAGACATCTGCATGTGTCGCACGAGCAGCACTGCTGTCACGTGCCTTGATGACCACTGCGCTTCCGAGTTCATACTGATCGCTTTCATGTCCAATACTCCCTCAACATTGGTGCAAATACTCCACCTCGGCGATATTCTCGAGCACTGTCTTACCTCAGAAGCATGGGTAGCACTTTGTGAGGTTGCACGCCCAACGGAGTTTAGGCGGGCGTGCTAAAAGTGGGCTGCGCTGCTTGGCTATCAAAGTGTAGGACATCCAAGACCATCCCACCGCTACGCACGCGCAGAGTGAACAGCTGCATTGCGGCTACCTGCAGCATGCGAAGCTCTCCAAGCTTATGCCATTTCCCCATCCTCTGCATTCTGCTGCCCTGATTCTCTAATTGACGCCGAGTCGCGATAACCGACCCCTTTCGCGAGTCCACCTCCGCATCACCGCTCGTTCGCCGGCACAACCCCTGCCCGAACCCGCTCCCGTCGTCCTCGTAGACCCTCGCCGCCGTCGCATTGTCAGTCTACCCACCAGGCGGAGGACCTGCCCGCCCACAATCGCCAACATGTCTCTCCCTTCGAAAATGGGTGCCGGCGGAGGTGGTGGGCTCTTCAGCCGGAACCAGTCGGGCAACGTGCCCACCATGCGAGGCCTGGTATCCTTCATCGCCGACCTGAGAAATGCGCGTGCCCGCGAGCTGGAGGAGAAGCGCATCAACAAGGAATTGGCAAACATACGGCAGAAGTTCAGAGACGGCGGGCTGAACGGCTACCAGAAGAAGAAATATGTCTGCAAGCTCTTGTACATCTACATCTTGGGGTGGAACGTCGATTTCGGACATCTCGAGGCTGTGAACCTCATCTCGGCCTCGAAGTACTCGGAGAAACAGATTGGATACCTCGCCGTCACACTATTCTTGCACGAGGAGCACGAGTTAATACATCTGGTTGTCAACAGCATACGGAAGGACCTGCTGGACCATAATGAGCTCAACAACTGCTTGGCGCTGCATGCGATTGCGAATGTTGGTGGCAAGGAGCTGGGAGAATCCCTCAGCGCAGAAGTGCATCGACTCCTCATTTCGCCGTTAGTACCAGCTTGCGAGTGGCAGGGGCATAGCTGACAGCACACAGAGCCTCAAAAGCGTTCGTCAAGAAGAAGGCAGCACTAACCCTACTACGATTATACCGAAAACACCCAGGCATCATACAACACGAATGGGCGGAGCGGATAATAGCGCTCATGGACGATCCAGACATGGGTGTAGCACTCTCCGTTACGTCGCTAGTCACCGCCCTCGTCCAGGATAACACCGAGCAGTACAAGGGTAGCTACGTCAAAGCGGCCAACAGGCTGAAACGGATAGTAGTCGACAACGAATGCGCGGAAGGCTACTACTACTACAAGGTCCCATGTCCGTGGATACTGGTGAAGCTCTTGAAGCTGCTGCAATATTACCCACCTCCTGGTGAGTAGCATTCAACATTAAGTACAATGGTAGACTAACGAGAACAGAGGATTCTCATATTCGCAAACTCATCCATGAAGCCCTGCAGAAGATCATGGACTCGGCCCTCGAGATGCCCAAGAACGTCCAACAGAACAACGCACAAAACGCGGTCCTCTTCGAAGCTATCAACCTCGTTATCCACCTCGACACCGAACAAGATCTCATGGTACAAATATCACAGCGTTTAGGGAAATTCATCGCGTCAAGAGAGACGAATGTACGGTACCTCGGTTTGGAAGCAATGACACATTTGGCAGCACGGTCAGAAACGCTGGATCCAATCAAGAAGCACCAAGCAATCATCATTGGCTCGTTACGGGATCGAGACATCAGTGTGCGGAGACAGGGACTGGACCTACTTTACAGCATGTGCGATCCGACCAACGCCCAAGCTATCGTGAACGAGCTCTTGCGCTACCTACAATCGGCCGACTACGCGATACGAGAAGAGATGGTACTCAAGATTGCTATCCTGACAGAAAAATATGCGACCGATGTACAGTGGTATGTGGATATATCGCTACGATTGATTGCCATGGCAGGAGACCACGTTAGCGACGAAGTCTGGCAACGAGTCATCCAGATCGTGACGAATAACGAGGAGCTGCAAGTGTATGCTGCTCAGACAATCCTACAGTACATCAAGTCAGACTGCCACGAGACACTTGTCAAGATTGGCGGATACCTGCTTGGAGAGTTTGGGCATCTGATCGCGGACAACAAGGGCTGCAGTCCGATCGAACAGTTCTTGGCTCTGAGCGCAAAGATGCGAGGATGCTCAGGGAGCACAAGGGCGATACTGTTGTCAAGCTACGTCAAATTTGTCAACTTGTTCCCCGAGATCAAGCCGCAGCTACTGCAAGCATTCCGCGCATACAGTCACTCGCTCGACTCTGAGCTCCAGCAAAGAGCGTGTGAATACCTCACACTTGCTACGATGCCAACCGACGACCTACTACGAACCGTATGCGACGAGATGCCACCTTACCCAGAGCGAACGTCAGCACTGCTGTCGCGATTACACCAGAAGCACGCTACTACTAGTGACAAGCGAACATGGCTAATCGGAGGTAAAGATGCAAACGCTGATATGAAAGAGTTTGGTCTTGCGCGACAAAATACAACCGCCGGCTCTGGCGTCAAGCGAAGTTTCACAGAACCCGTGCAAAAGCCTGGCAATCCAGTTGCGACAAATGGCGCAAATGGAGTCAAGTCTATCTCAAGTGATCTAGACGGACTGGACCTCAATATCGACCCGAGCAACTCCGCGGCTCCTAACCTTGCCAGTGCTGCTCATCTCAGTCCGGACTGGGAAGTCGGGTACACTCGATTACTGCTTCGTGGTGATGGCATTCTGTACGAAGACCAACAGATACAGGTTGGACTACGGACAGAATACAGAGGGCAACTTGGTGCTTTGATTTTCTACTTCACGAATAAATCATCCTTCCCGATGGGCTCATTCACGACATCGCTCGACAACCGATCCGCCGAAACTCTAAAGACCGACGTCAAAGGCCTGCCAGACACGACAATAGCACCAGAGGGCCAAACGCAACAAACGATCATGTTCGAGTGTAGGAACGTCTTCGTAGAGCCACCGACGTTCCGCATATCATACCTTGCCGGCGCGCTACAAGGTCTCACACTCCAACTCCCCGTCCTGCTTCACAAGTACCAAGAAGGAGCGGAACTAAGCGCAGAAGACTTCTTCAAACGATGGAAGCAAATCGGAGGCGCGCCACGAGAAGCGCAACGCATTTTCGGTCTGGTCAACAAGAACCGGACTATGAACAGCGACTTTGTCAAGAAGGTCGTCGCAGGCTTCAAGTGGGGCATCGTTGATGGCGTCGACCCGAATGGAAAGAACATTGTTGGCGCAACGGTGCTGCATACAAGTGAGGGCGGGAAATTCGGTTGCTTGATGAGGCTGGAACCGAACTTTGACACTCAGGTACGTTCAAAGAAATTTGCATGCTGATCATGTCACTAACGATGACCAGATGTACCGCATCACGATCCGCGCGACAGACGAAGCCGTCCCACCAGTGCTCATCAAGGCCATGGAAGACCGACTGTCGCAGGGCATTGAGGGCATGGCCTGAAGCGTGCCATGTACATCGTTCTATTTTTTTTTACACATATGCAATCTTCGATCCCGCGGATGACCGTATAGAGTAATGTTCAATTCGTCAAACCTGCACTTTGCATTCTTTCTTGAAACCCATGTTGGATGTTTGTGTTGCATTTGCGATAAAGGGGAAAAAGTAGGATGACATACATACCCCGTCTAGTTTATGTAGTATGAGTATAACATATATGAGAGTTTTGTGGATGAGCTGGAGATTTAAGAAGAGTATATCGTATTGATACTTATTGGAACTAGATTGTCTTGATGGTCGATACCCGGGCTGCGAGGAAAAGGGCGGAGCACCGCCGTTGTGACTGTACACTCCGCTGTGGCCTCCATCAGCCGCAGCAAGCCACATCCACTTATGCAATGAGCCGCAGATGCAGAGCGGGCGCGAATATCGCCGCTGCCTGGTGCGACCGAGTCGGAGTCATAAAAGATAAACTGGGGATACTTTAGACGCATTCCCATTTTCTTCGACATTCGCCGAAACACAATATCAACTCTTGAATCGCTATCACCAATACTGTGTTTTTCGGACTACACCACTTACTCCATCATAACAACTCACCACAACACTCATCACAGCCACAATGCCCTTCACCACCACCGTCGAAGGCCCTGCACGCCCCTCGCCCCCCACTTCCAAGCCCAAAACCACAACCGATTCACCGACACCAGAAACCAAACCCGTCTACTTCTTCCGCCCCACCCAAGGCAACGGCTACCTCTCCCAATGGTACTGGTCGCCCTTCACCACCCCCACGTCCCCGCACCTCTACGCCACTGCCGAGATGTACATGATGGTTCAAAAAGCGCTCCTCTTCTCCGACCCCACTACCGCCTCTGCAATGCTCGAGACCACCGATCCTGCACGGCACAAAGCGCTGGGCCGCCAAGTCGCCAACTTTGACGAGAAGATCTGGGACGCGAATAAAGAGCGCATTGTCGAGGAGGCGAATTGGTGGAAGTTTACGCGGACTGAAGATGCGGAGGAGTTGTGCAGGATGTTGTTGGAGACTGGGGAGAGGGAGATTGTCGAGGCGAGTCCGTTCGATAGGGTTTGGGGGGTGGGGTTTAAGGAGGGCGTGGCGGGGAGGAACAGGCAGCGGTGGGGGAGGAATTTGTTGGGGAGGGCGTTGGAGAGGATTAGGGGGAGGCTGAGGGAGGAGGGGGGGAAGAAAGAGGGAGAGTAAAAAAAGTTGGAATCTTGAAGAAGAGATGGCATGACTGTTGGCCAAAGGGTGGCTGAGCGATGATAGGATAGTTACTGGTAAAAAGTACACACACGTTGTGTGATCTGCTAATGACACCTTGGATAAGCACTGCATCAAGCCAATCCTTTACAACAGAACGCATTCCCGGCACTTCCTGTGTAGACGAGCATTGGCCTCACGTTCAGCGAACTTTCGCTCCTTCTTGTTTTGTGGCCACGTTATTGGTTCTCGATGAACTTTTGCGCATTTTCCTGGCACATGTTCAGCATCCGTATACACAAATTCGTAAACGAATATAGTAAATACGGAGAACGTGTTTCGAGATATTGCAAAGGATCGACGAAAATAGATTGTAGTCAGAGATTTGGTGGCAGATGGTGAGAGGAATGTTGATGGGCAGTTGCATGATCAAATCTTGCAGCCGGAGACAGGGAGAGGCTTTGAACTGTGAACTATGCAGCACCTAGATTATCAACATCTTCGATACCTAGCATGCGGTTTGTACCCATCAACGTTTACCAGGCACAAGAACTGTATGCGTTCGTTGAAGCCATGCGCTTCAGCGAGGTTGGTATGATGTTGAGTCCGTGGACCAGCCACGCCTAGATACGAGTACACAGACCGCGGGTTGTCTCAAATACATAAAGTTAGAGCTCCGGTGGGTGAATAAAATAGGAATCATCTCCGGGAGATACATGGATGTTTCGACCCACCGTAAGCCAATTAGCGTTTACGAAACGCGGGGAACAAACACGAGAGTCACGTGGACAACGTGGTCACGGCTTGTCAGAACCGCCCGACCTTGTGAGAGGACAACGCGCCACCTACGAAGCCTCGGATCGCGCGTCACTCTGTCGTATACCCGTCCGGAGCATTCAGGATGTCGTCCATGATAACCTTTGCTGCGAACAACGAGTTCTTCCGGAAGCGCAAGCGTGCGTAAAATCCTTGCAGGCGCACGGGCAGACAGATGGCTGACGCGAGTTACAGGAGTCCACCGCGCATGCGAATCGTGCAAGAAGCGTCGCAAGAGATGTAGCCATACGTTTGATGGTGAAGATGTGAGTATCAGACGTGTAGAGAAGGCGTGGCGACCGTCTCTAACGCCATTGCCAGGACGGAAGCTCTACCCAAAGCGGACACGCACCCAATCCAACCTCAGACCCTCTTGTCTATGCCACGACAAATGGACACCATGCTCATGATCCCCGAGTGCCGCGTGTTGACTCGCACAGCCATGGCTACCCTCACTCCACCATGGCCCCACCGCCTCAAAGCCCTGCGGCAGACTCCCATGCCTCTCAAACACCACCCAACTTCCTGGGTTACTTGAACCCAGAGGCGGTTTTGAGAGAGCAAGTCCATGGTGAGCGTGGAAAGCCAGCCCAATCGCCAAGCATCCCACCAATCGGTCAGTGGATAGAAGAGAGGGATCAAAGGCCGCTGTCGACGCAAGGAGGCTCTACATCATCGCGCATCAATGAGACAGGTCCGCACTCCACTCAAGAGGTAAAAGTCTCTAGAGCCCTTCAGCAGTACTTAGACGCTGTAGGTGTAGACATCCTCCCTCCACGCAAGAGCCAAGATGTCCTCCTCGACATCTACTTCTCCTACGTGCACCCACTGCTGCCGCTTGTCGACCAGGAGCTTTTCCTAGAACAGTATCGGCATGGCCGGGAGTCGCGGATCCTCATGCAGGCGATATGTATTGTCGCTTCGAAGCATGCAAACGCGAAGGACTTGCTGGTTCTTGACGAAGATCAGCAGTTGCTCACGCCAAGAGAGTTCTCGCAGAGATTGTATAATGCGGTGATCATTGGCATAGAAGCCAAATTGGAGAAGAATCGCGTGGTTCTTATCCAGGTACTGGCACTGATATCATTACATTGCGAAGGAGCAGATGGTGCCGAACAAGCTTCCATGCACCTGGCGCAAGCCATCCACCACGCGCACACGTTCGGTTTACAATTTGGGCATCAGTGGAAGAACCAGAGTTCAGAATCGCAGGGCAACCTTGAAGACGTCTTCTGGTGTTTATGGAGTCTTGATAAGATCAATGCTTGCATGAATGGACGGCCATTACTTATGCACGATCGAGACAACAGTTTGAGGCAGTTACCGTCAGATCCCGAGAAGAGGTCAAGTCCATTTGGTATATGGTTGCAGATCTCCGAGATGCTGGATAAGGTCATCGACTACTACAGACCCGGGCGATCTGCAGAAGAGACTGGCTGGGAAGGCGACGACTTCCTCGGTTTCGAAGAGATGGTAGGTGACGGCGAGGATAAGCTCGAAGGCCCCATCATGAGTATGTCAATTTCGCTTTGAGCTTTTATACCATTGCTAAGTTCCTACAGGTCTTCTCTCGCTTTTCCATCACACAATGTGCATGGCTGCACACAAGTCCCTCTCGATCAATGCACCAGTCAAATCGAGCCCCTCCTATGTCCGCCAGAGCCTCTCAGCAACCCGAGTAATTCATCTACTTAACGCTGAATCACCCGAACTCCTCCCACCACTCCCCATCGTACCATACGCTTTAGGTGTAGCTCTCAGCGTCGTATACCGCCACTTCCGCTCCCGCCGCCTCAAAGTCCACGTAAACCGCGCAACCGAAGAGCTCAAGCAATGCGTGCACCTCCTGGACCGCCTTCGCAACTCCTGGTGGTCCGCCGGCACAATGGCTGATCTCGGCCGCGCCGTACTTAGCAACGCTGCTGGGCGCAACACGAATGCAGCCAACACGCCCGCTCCAGAACCCCGCATGAGCGAAACGAAGACCGAGCCACCGACACCAACTGCTTCGCATCATGACGCCCCACCGCTTTTGAATCGCTCGCAATGGCCTCACCAACCTGCGTTGGACAATCAGATTGACCCGCGGCTTCAACACCCATCTCATCCCTCGACGCCAATGACACATCTACTTAATTCTATATCTGCACCTACGCCCGGCCAGCATCCCACGAGCAGTGAGCGCGCAGAGCGAGCGCCGATGCAAGCTCCACCCGGCGGCTTTGGGTTTACAGAGACGTCGCCGGACTGGCTGAACTTTGATGCTGCGTTTGAGAACTTCGAGGGCTTGCTTGGGAGCAGTGGCGCGGATTTGAGCAATGAGTTGTTCAGGCCGTTGGGGTATGAGGCGTATGAGGGGTTTATGGATCCCGCGGCGTGAGTAGATTCAGGTTTCATTTTGTTGTACTTCTTGATGTGTCTTACTAGAGCCTTACACGTTTGTACCTTGATGATAAGATCGGGTGAGTAATACACAAGTACTCAAAGGGAGCGTTTCCTTCGATCGGTTCTATGATGACTATATTCCGACTTCAATGCAGCTCAATCTATAGCTGAGTAGACACGCGAATCTGTTATCAATTTGCGTGATAGAAGAGCCAGCTCGTGTCTACATGCGGATGCGATCAGACACATTGCTTGCAAGAGCAAACGCAACAAACTCTCAAGAGAACATCTCAAAAGTTCCATATGGGCAGTTTACTAATAAATACGATCAACTGTACGTAAGTGCGGGTTTATTGTGTTAAATTGAGATGGTGATGAGTGACGAAGTCTCGCGCCATGACGCTTGAACAGATCACAAAATATAAATTATGTGCCATGTAAGCCATAGAGCGACACACTAGTTGAGGAATCTACACGCAAGAGACAATGCATATTTGCCAGAGCACCACGGCATTTGCGGTGCACATGGAGGTGCAACATTACCCAGCCAAACATGCATCGGCCAACACACCAAAAAGCACAACTGCAAAAGCTGGCATGAAATATAGATTGCTCATCTCAAGACAAACAGCCCCATCACACCAACCCGACTCTGCACCCAATATCCGCGCCTCGAGAACTAAAGACGAGAACACTTTCTCGCAGACCCACCTCGCTTACGCACACCCAAGGTCGACGATCATGCATCACCAAACCTCAACCCAGCCAGACCTCAACGACCATTTGCAAGCGGCCCATGCACACCCGTTAGCTGCCCGCTCGAATGTAATTCCTTTTCCTCGCGTGGCGAACATGCGGGCAATCTGTGCGCATGCACCACCGCAGGTCGAGACGTCTGGACGATAATTGGTTTTGAAATGCTCCGATGCATATGCGCGCGCTGTGTCACGAGGATTCGAGGGGTGGATGCAGGATCGGGTGCGCTGTTGCCTAGAGTGCGCTCTTGGAGATACAGCAGTAGGGTGGTGGTGAGCATTGCTCGTCAGCGTTGGGGAGTAGGGGTTGGTGTTGTGTTTCTACGATGCCTGTCATCGATGCCCATGGAAAACAGGTTGGCTGGGGTCACAGGAACGGTTTCGAACGGGTTTTGCTGAGGGCAAGCATTCATGATCTCCACTTGCTATGACCGATCGAGCGATGCGTGCATTACTTTTGCAGCCTTGCAGTTCTCGTCCTTGACCAAGCTAGTCGTCGCGGTGCTACTGCTGGGGCTTAAATATCCACAGGCTAAGCTTGCGAGCTCGCGAGGGTTGGAACACATCGATGGGTACCGCAGGCGGCAATCGGGAAGCTCCTTACATGTTCGGCTGAGGTTGACTTTCCGTTTCGCGACGGCTATCCGTACTCTTGTTAGTGGTGACATGAACGAGAAGAGCTCCCGACTTCCTGCGGGTGGCGCGCTTGGAGACGGTTGAAGCAAGGAGCGATCAGTTGTTCTTCCAATGAGATGGCTGAAGTACTCGTGCCATCTCAAAGTTTCAAGTTCTGTCCTGGAAAGCTGTACATTTACGCGTGGGTAACCCATATGACGAATAACATTTCCTCTCTTCTCGCCCTGTGGTTCAGATGCGACCTGTAGTATGTATGGCACTTACTGTCTCACCTGTCAAGCCGTTGAGATTTTTGTACTCAGAGAGCACAAAGAGGCTGAGTCGCAATCCAGCAATGGGAACCTCTGCCGATAACGCGGAAAGACATGGACACTTCCACCCGCTGTCAGTGTCGCCCTTGTCCTCTGTTCGCAGTTCAGATGTGAGTCGCAACATGCACGTCTCCGTAAAGAATCTCGGGTCGGCGCGTGCTGCCACTCAAGTACGCGGCCCGGTGAGACGCATATGGGAACCCGCCTGTGCTGGGCGTCGGCACGCGTACAAGAGTCTCATCATAGCGTACAGAGCGGCGAATGTAGGAGGGCAAAACGTCGTGTTCCGTCCCAGGAGGGTACAAAAGGGCGCCAGAGACATGCTTCTCTCTGCATGCAGCCTGATCCAGAAGCCCAGTGTCACCGAGGCTCCGCCACCATGTACAGCCCATCGAGGGATGCCCATGGCAAATTGTGAATCTGACCACATGTTGACAGTTAGGGCATGTCGTGATATGTGTGGGGTCGAAGTCGTGTCACGATGAGGACTATATTGTGTTCGGTCCTCAGGTTTGGCTGAAAATGCGCATGTCGACCCATGATTGCCAGGCTGTGTAGCAATCAGCGACAAAGTTAGAGACACGTATGACAAAGACAGCCTAGAGGACTCCGTCATGGAGAAGCTCGTCGTTTGGGTAGTTCGGGTACATGCGAGGCTGGAGCAGAGTTTGTGTACATGCAAGAGGCTGCTTTCTGCTAATAATCGCGTAAGTCGGCATCGAAGCAGCTTGTGATACTGAGTACAATGCGTTGGCGAATGATCGTCTAACAAGATGTGTGTGAAGTTGGAAGTACCTCCCCACCCACTCTGACTGTCAAGGCGTGTACACTCCGTACAGATGTTAGAGGTCGTTCAAGGTTGGCCGTCGCTGGCGTGACGATGATTTGTGTAACCGGCGGGCTCCGTCCATTGAACGAGACGTGCAGCAACGTGGAAAGCCGCATCAACGCGCAGGCCATCAGAAACCTCGCGTGTCGCGGGAGTCGCTTTCGCCGCTAGACCTGACTCGCAATCCTGGTGAGGATAGAAAAGCAAACACCCACCGTTCAAAGGGGGTCGCAAAGACGGCCGCGGCACAGACCGCTTGTCCACAAGGCTGGCATCGGATGCAGAACCGATAACACGGCACATGCCCATGAGAGATGGCTTACCGTGGCACTGTGACACGGGAAACAGCCACAAAGTTTATGGGGCACGGTGTTCTCCTTACATTGAGCCGTCACGGCCTGCAAGCAACAATCCTCACCCAAGGAGCTGTGTCGGTTCTGCCACTTGACCGCTATCATGGGCTCCTAAATGACCGACTTTTAGCGGGACTTCCCTTTGTGAGACGACGTGTGAGCTTCAGCCGGGACTTCGTTAAGCAGGCGGTCAAAGCGGCCTTGTGGCTTGCAACAATTTCTGGGGTACGGATGGAGATCGGGTGGTTTCTGCGCGCCGGCTCCTGAGAAAACAAAGACGATGCAGACTTAATTCATTGGTGTATTGACTGGCGTGTGTCAATACATGTCGCCGCGTGGAAGATGAAAGAATGTCGCAGGTCGGCCAGGGCTGCGAAACGAGTCTTTACGCATCCGGTGAGCAGCAATAGCGCTAAGAAAGCTTCCAATGTCGGCTCAACCTAGGTAGGGGTGCTTGAGTGGCTGGTTCGACTTCATCCTATCGTGAAAGAGAGCCCAGCTGTTAGCCCGGAGAGTGGAACAATGAGTTGATGATTTGGCAACCATGCAAACGTCCAGCATATGGTAGCACTATGTGCAATGCACGCGAAGTCCGGTCGCAGTATATTGAGCTGTCAATGCCAAGTCGCCACAGCGACTGCATGAGATATAGCTCGGTATCATCGGAACAGCTAACATGGGCAAGTTTTGATAATTCGCGGAGTTGGAGAATGTCATGCAAAGGGATGGAGCCTGAGGGATTTCTTTGACGCGGGTGCTGGAGTAGCTGCAGACGGGTGTCGTGATGATTGCCACACCGACGAGCGCAGGCTTGGCACAAATGATTCTTGCCTTTGCAACGCCCGCGGACGCCAGGGTCAGCCATCGGCAGTGCATGGAAAACCATGCAGTAAGTGATTCGCGCTGCTCACGACATTCGGTCATCGCTTATCATGTCTCATCAGATGACCGAATCATTGGCGGCCGCAAAAACAAAACCTCTTTGCAACGGTGCCCTTTTCCATTTGCGTGATCGAGAGATCCTGGTGAAGCCTTCATGCAGATGACTGTGTCTTGTTCGACTAGGGCGCAACTTTTGTTATGCCTCTTGGAAGTAAGGTTAGCCGACGCGGGAAGGCAGAAGCTGGAGGGCCATATGTTGACAGGGAAATCAGCCCATCAACGGCCAGCTGACCGGCATTCAAGCGAAGAAAGTTTCGTAGTAACACCCCTGTATGGCTGAGACATGTCGACAGCTGCCTGCAAGTGATTTGACGATATGCCTCCGACACGGCAGCACTTTCTCGTAGACCTCGTACTGGGCTGCATCGAGCTGGTAAGATTTACACATTAAACAATGTTGAAGGGAGGCAGCCTGGCATAGCCTCAGATCAGTGCTAGACTCCCACTCACGTGGCCTTCGAGACCGTTCTAGCGAGCATCTCAACGCTTCAACAAGATCGACATCAACTATGACAGAAAGCGTCGAATCCCAACATAGGAGCCTCGATCGTGCGTCTTGTCATCAAATCGAAGCACCCTGCATCCGCTATCCGTTGACCTCCGTGCGCTTGTGCCCTGCCCGTCTTAATTTTACAAACACCCGTCCTTGGCCGTCTGCAGACTAGCTCATATCGCAGGGCGCAAGCCGGCTCAATAGTCCCCGTCAAGCCAGACTACTGCACACTACACTCACAGCACGCAGACGACGTGCATGTGTTGGGCCTGGTGGAACCTGTGATTTGCTGACGACCTGAACTGACTGCGTCCATCATCATAAATTGCTGCAGGCAGTGCATGTGGAGGTGCCCAGCCGCGGCGGCTTGGTGGGTCTTGGGTCTCCCTTGGTTGGTTGCTGACTTTGATCTTGCGCAAATGCTGGTATGTTTTGGGACACCCGCACGGGGTTGGCAGGGTATATGGCAGGAGTTGCGCAGCTTTAACGGGTCGTCGTGTCACCTTGCGTAGCCAGGGTCGGTTAGTCGGGCACACCTGCGCATCTTCAGGAGGTCAATGGTGAGATTGAAGGCCAACGAGAGTGTTATGGACCAGAGAAGCATAGAGAATGGGCGAGTTTAGATGTTGTTTGCGGGACGCTCTGCAACCACCGTTGCAATGCCCTTGTGTATCTTTTGATTGATTCTGACCATCGAAAGTGCTGTCCTTTACGATCTCAACTACGTTACAGTTTGAGCTTTGCTCTGGTATCTCTTGAATGAATAATGAAAGCCCATCGAAGGCAACGAACGGCAGTGTTCGATACCACTTCAACTCCGTGCCCAAACGCAATAACCCAACCCCCCAATCGTGAATGGAATATGGACATGCAACCAGACCCATATGCCATCAAGGCATCGATCTGCACAAGTTAAATACAGTATACCAGCGGGATATGGCTGGCTAAGTCTAGGTCCAGGAGAGTTTGGTGTCCTGGCTGATCTATTTTGTAACGCCAAAAGAATAAAACCACACCAACACCTTACAAAACTCGACACCGATATCATGTCGTCGTGACTTTTGACTCAAGGAAAATATAAACACAGCGTGGAGAAGCGTATTTGAAAAGAGAAGCGCCGTATCGTCGTGAAGGCAGAACTTAGTAGACGTGGACAGGCTGAGCCATCATCGAGGGCTGAAATGACACATGCTTGACAATGTTGGCGGCCTGGATGAAAGGCTGGAACCAAGTATTGCCTGCAGGCTGAGGTGAAACGTATGTTGGCTGAGGAACCCGAGAAGAAAATTTGTGAACTGGGGCCGGCGAAATATTTCGGTAAGAAGATGTAGACGAGGCTGAAGAGGCTGAAGAGCAGGAAGAGAACACAGAATCATTGTCTGAGTCTGAGCTGCCTGAAGATGTGGAGTGTTGAAATGGCGCAGGCGAGTAGGCTGGGCCGGGAAGAGGAGCAACAGACGGGATGGATGGAACCTGGTAACATCCGTTGAAGATCTGTTCCTGCGCATAATCCACCGGGCTGAATGGAGGAGAAGGAAGTGGTGATGAGACCGCTGACCTTGACGGTGAGAAGGAGGGGCAGCGAAGGATCATCTCACGAATCTCGGGGATGGTCGCTCTTTTCGCTGGGTTGAATTCAAACATCCTTTGGAGAAGCGCATCCAACTCGAGTGAGATAGGCAGAATGGAGCGCAGGAACTTAGGGTCCTTCATGAATGCACGGAAAGTGCTGTCCTCGAAAGAAGCACGCTTCCAGGGGTTGCGCCCACAAGTCAAGTTGACGAGCATGACACCAAGACTCCACACGTCATTGGGCGCCGAGGCATAACATGAGTAGGCCTTGGGTGCTGAAGTTTGACATTCTATCCCAAATTAGCACGTGACTCATCTTGAGTCAAGAGACGGGCACCTACCAGGTGACATGTAAAACGTGGAGCCGCATCCAAAATCCGAGGTGACGTGGTCAGTGGTGGCAAGTCCAAAATCAGCGAGTTTGCATGTCATGCCCTGGTCAGTGACCAAGACATTTTCCGGCTTTAGGTCCCTGTGGTAGATTCCGATGGAATGGCAGTACTCCACGGCATCCAAAATCTGAAGGAAAGCTCGCTTGATCAGGTCATCGTTGCCAACATACTTGCCCTGCTCTGTGATGTTCGAGAACAAGTCACCTTCTGGGCAGTATTCCATGACAACATAAGTGCAGTCCGGGGCATCCATAATCTTGACCAGTGAGACTACATTGGGGTGAGCACCGGCCTGGTGATGAAGCTGGATTTCCCGTTGCTGAAATTTCCGCTGGCGAGGCTCAAGCCCTACTTTATTGAGTGCCTTCACAGCATATGGAATGTTTGTTTGAATGTCAACCGCTGTGTAGACAACACCGTATGCTCCTACTCCAAGGATTCCAGTAAGTTGTAATCTTCCAGCAAGGACTTGTCCTAGTCGGTCTTCCGGCGTACAGAATCCATTGTGAGTAGGAGATGCTGGTGGCGTCGGGTACATGCTGAGATGGGAGGAAGAAGAAGAAGAAAGTCCTCGTAGGTCCAATGAAGGCCTCAAGGACAATGTTAGAGTACCTGGAAGAAACAAGAAGATAATTCCAAGTGGAGAGTGTCGAAAGTCCTGAATGGAAGTTCAGATTTGAGGAGCGTATTATAGCAATGATGTTGCCTTGGCACCGGTATCAGGATTGGTCAGGTGACCGGCTCTGAGTCAAAGATGTACAGTGGGTACAAAGGATGACGAGGCTTGGACGTGGACAAGGTCGATAGAGAACGATGGGTACGACTTCAGCGAAGGAGTGTGGGAAGAAGGTAGAGGTATTTGGAGGTGATGATGATGATGATGGTGAGGCGGGATTGCTGGTATGATGTATGTCGGTCGATGAACACGGCTGGGTACCAGTGATAAAAGAGAGGCGGCTTCAAAGGGAACCCTGCCAGGTATTGGCTCAAATAAGGAGCCAGGATCCACACCATCTGTAAATACCGACTAGGGTGGTGCATGCCAGCGGCGCTCACGGAAGACACTAGACAGCTTCCAGGAAGCGGCGACTGTGAGGGATGCAAGAGCCACCGGGCCTTTGCCTAGTTCATCCTAGCACATTTTCACAAAGGAGCGATACCCATGTCATGGTCCACACACCCACACGAATCCGCCAACGAATCAGTGGCCTGTCATCGGTGGCACGACAAGGGCACAAAGACCAGAACTCAACCACAGGACGCGGGGCGTTGCCTGCAACCTCCTACGCAAGCCGTAGTGCAGCAAGCCATGCGCGAGAAGAGCGAGACCTGAGCCTTCGGCCCACTTCGCTCCACAAGCGCTCGTCGTCGCACACGAGAAGGCTTAGTCGGATTGAAATTCGCCCCCCCAGTCACCGGCGCAATGAAGGCGGCCGCACCTCGCCCTAAACAGAAGGCTGAGGTGCGGTCATGCCGGCTAGCTCCCTCTGGCTGACGACGTCTCCGAAGTGCACTGGGCGGGGTGCACGGGCTGGGTTCGACGAAAAAGCAGGGCGGCAGAGGACGATCTCGTAACGCCTGCGAGTCTGACTCCGAAGCGGCCGGCAGGGCTTGTCTGCTGTCTGCCTGAACCTGGGTAGCTTTGGTGGCTCAGATTCAGTTTCGGGTGGGTTTCGTATTTTGCGGCGGTTCAAAGTCGAAAGCATGTTGCCTTCCCAATAATGAGTCGTCCAATATTACCGCGTCTTCGACCTGCTGAGGTTGGGCGAGCTGGTGCTGCCAACCTCCAACGCAAAGCGCCAAAAGTACGTTGGCGAACACCCCGTGGAAGTGAAGCTGGACCCCGGGTGGCTTGGGTCAATATCTATTGGCTACTTTTAACCTCGACCACTGCCTCTGAGTAATGCACAGCTTGACTTTCATTGGATGCTTGTGAAAATTTTCGAGAAAAATGTATCTCGTGATTCGCCAATCATGTATTAGGCCGGCCACCCAACTGTCGGCGCAATGTCGCAAGCCCAACCACACCTAAAGTGTGACCGTGTGAGTTGGCGTTTTGCGCATCCCTTGACAGACTGATCATCGTCTGCTGTATGCTGACTGTCTGGACCTTGCGGCATGATCTCGAAAGTCTCCTGGCTATCCCATGGTGCCTAGATGAAGCAGTCTACTGGCCCGTATTTTCGTTAACGGCAAGCGACATGCAGCATCTAGTGCGTGTTTGTCGTCATCCGTGCAGACCAAGCTCTGCGCGTGTCCCACAGCCTAAAATTGAAGAGCGGGAGTTGAGCCATGACCCAACGATCGCCTAAAAGAAATTGCCAACGGCACACTGGCCCCTGCGAGCGGTTCGTTAGGTCTCAAGATGAGAACCGCTTCCAGGGGCGTGGAAATGTGTGGTTTGGATGGGCAATTGAGCCGCTTCGAGTGGTATTTGCTCCATAGATGGCGCTTCCTTAGGCTGACCGCGCGTAAGTAGTTGCCAATAGGCTCTGCTATTCGCGCAGCATCACGCCTCATACCAAATCGACTGCAGCCGGTCTTGGGAGATATTGGTATCCATCGCTGTGGACTTGATGCATGTCTGTAATAGCTCGAGCAGTCAGTGGAGACGCTGTCGAATCTCACATCTTCACCGCCAACTGGCCTCAGGATCGCCCAGACGACACTAGCCCTGGAAAGGACTAGCGCAATATTTTCAAAATGGGCTCGTTGGCTGGCTTCCACGGAGGCCAGCGGCCCTCCAACATTAGGTCATCTGTTATTGTGTGGCATCGAAAGACTCAAGAGATCTACAGCATGACAAGAAAGATCTGGAAACCCTCGTGCTTCAAAATTGACTCCGGCCTGTGGGCTCCAGACATGAGAAAGTGCAGCAACGTGGCGCTCTTCGGTTCGCCAGCAACATGAGACGATCGCCCAATGACGTAAAAGATCACCTCGAGGCATTCACTGTGAGCTGCGTCTGATCAATTCCAGACTCTAATAGTCCACCCAGCAGTCTACCAATCACATCCCATGGCCGCATGTCAGCCTCTCTCGTGTTGCGCTGTTGCAACGGGTGTGGCAACCCTTACGTTCTCCCGCCAACTGCCATGCAGCTCACGAAGTCACACAGCAAGTGCAGCCGCTCTGTGACGCCACTGCTCGAAGCCAATCCTTCTCCCTTCAAATGATTGGTTAGAAGCGGTGGCCCCAAAAATGCCCAAGTCGGTCCGAACAATCTAAAACAGATACCACGAACAACAACGTTTCGCGGACGTTTGCTAACGCGAGCATCATACCAAACCCACCAACTCTATGGTCATCTCATTCATGCCTTGGACTGAGACCCGCCTTTTCGGGTCATTGCCCGTTGTGAGAAATGGAAGATTTCTTGGGCCGCCCTAGGTGGTTCCTCCCCTCAACACGCGTCCACCTGGACCCTTATTTTGGTTGCGGTAGGTACGGTAGATAGCTTCATGCTTGACAACGGAATGATGCAAGGACCCTGCGTTTTATCATGATGTGCTGAAGCTTCGAGCTGCAATCCTGTCATGTTGCAGTGTGGGCATCATTGTGTTGGTTGGGCATAGATCGACCGAAGTTGTACTGTCACATCATACAGTAGACTACCAAAGATCAACAACGCTGGATAGGAAAGAAAACAGCACCTGCGTGCAGTCACATTAGCGATCAGAAGAATTTCCGACATTAAGCAAAGAGTCTATCGGTGCAACTTGAAGTCCGAACGCCATAATCTTTCCACGAGCAAATTTAAATTTCGAACTATCTCAACCTTGTCTGGGACCCGACCATGTGCAACCTTTTGTGTAGTTTCAGATCGCCGATATTGGTGCCTGTTCGGCCGAGTAGAGTTATGCTAGCCCTCCCGTCTATTGTCTTCGGCTTTTGAGTTATCTGGGAGATATGCAGTGAGCGAAATGCTCCTATTCCGACATTGACTGGACTGTTCCACGCTAGATAGAGTGATACCAGGAGCTATGCACGGCTCTGTCGATATGCACCTGGGCAGCCATGTGTTGTCCATCTGGCTTAGGTGTCTGGGTCTCTTGTTCTCGAGATGGCATGTGACATTGGGTGCTTCGCGAAATGATTACACTGGCGGATAATACTTCGAAAGGGCCGGTGCTTTAGCAATCTCACCAGCTACTGTTCACGTGCAGATACAGGTGCAGGCTGGTTCAAAGGTTGTTAAATGCCAACATCTCCTGGAACGCCTGCTCCGAGTGGTGTATTTTTGTAAGTTCATGCAAGACGCATGTGTTTACACAAAAGCGTACAACTATCTTCGGCTATCTCCAAAGTTGCGGAAGCCAAACCTCACGCGCCTACGGCCGGCGGCTGGCTGTACACACATGGCCACGGGCCCATAGCTAACCGCCGCTCAGGCGCTCCCGGTCATCATCAACGAGTTCGAAACAAACTCAGTTTGGAACAAGCTTGACGCCGGTGAAGCGGCGCAGAAACTCCGGATCTTATCAGCTGACGAAGGAATGCAGGCTCAACCACCATCATGGATGTCGCTAGCCAGGCAAAGGAATGACATTACGCCGCCAACAGAGTATGCTTCCCGCTCGCATGATAGAGCAAGTCCGTTGTCCGGTCTCCGATATTGGACTTGGGCGTACTGTGGATGCAAGTCAGCACGACGCGTCTTGTGGGGTGGCCTAAGAAAAGGTCATCGTGGCGAGTTCGATGTCGTCAAGGCGGTTGCATTGCTTCCCGCCTCATCATCATAACCCGGTCCGACGAATGGGAACGGTAGCTGACCGAGCAACAGTGGAGTGTAAACGCTCGTGGCAGTGCAATTGCGGCGAAGCTCAGGAACACGATGCGTACCCTGGTACGCTTTCTTTAGGCGAAACATCAACTCTCCAACAACATGGTCGCATAGAACAGCAGCCACCACGTTGGGACGAACGGGCGCATACGACCTTGTCATGCACTGATCGTAACCGCTCGTGACAGCTGCACAATTGAGGCACGCTCAAGATTTTACCCACAACGGTATGCACGCTGTATGCGGGGACCAAACTTCACACGAAGCCGTGCGCTAAGAATACTCTGAATACATTGATACGGTCTCGTGGTCCGCTTCACGCATCGGATGTTTCGTAACGCTGGTGGCTCATGTAAGAGTGCGGCGAGCTTCTTCGTCATCAGTGGCGCATCGCATATGCGAAACATACATCCACCAACACCAACGCCTGGGGTGAAGGATCGTGAGACCCAGAACGACAGAAGGGCACGTTTTTCTTAGTTTATGACCAAATATGTCTAGACGCCTATAGGAGCGGCAAGGCCACCGATGTTTGACGGCTGATCATGCCCTTCCTTTTTATCGCCCTGCCCACTGGCCTCATAACAGCCAATGCAAAAGCGCCGTGGATCTGATGCGCGCATGGTGGATAAGTACTGGCTGTGCCATCCGCGTTGGAAACTTTTCGATGCTATTTGAGGCTGGTGTCGTAAAATTGCAGACCTGGTCCGCCTAAATCTGACCTACAGTTATCTTTTTGGTCATTCATCACATGCTACGCACGATCTGGAAGTGCTTACTTGGCCGTTCATCAGCTAGATTGTTTCTCGATTGTGTTATCAGTGTTAGGGTCGGTATGACCTAGGGCAATGGACACTGAACGCAATTCAGGAGCGGAATACAGTAGCCTCCCCTTTGATCGTTTTGTCGTGGTTGGTGCGAGAATAGCCTTTTCCTCGCGCCAGATCGCTAAGACTGAACTCTAGAGTAGGATCAGTGGGACTGCTCCGAGCCCTCGGAACAACGTCAAGACCGATGGAACGCGCCTGCCAAAAAGTGGCTGGCAATGACTCGCCTTGAACGACATGTACGTTTCTTTTGTTATTGTAGTTCGGCGGCCGCAACATCATGTCTGATCGTTCGAGGAAGAGATGGTGACTTGAAGTCTACTCACAGCCATACTGGATCGTCCACCGTCCATTCTGACTCGCCAACTCCGGGGGCACATTTTCTGGCGACGTAAGAACAGATAGCTCGAGTGCTCGCTCCACATCAGACTATCAAGGAGCGCAATATGTATCAGTATGTACTCAGTTACGCCAGTCGCAGGCCACATGGACCCGCACCTACTGTACAGCCAGCCTCCAAGATGCGTAGGAAAGCATCATTGCAAGTGGCTTTAAGACAACAGGAAACCCAGGTGAGCGTTGTCTCGTGCTCGACAACGAAAACCTACACGGCGACTGTGACGAAGACTGTACCAAAGTCTTCTGGCGTCTGCTATTGCTTCCGGACATTCGAGACTATGACGACGATCTGGGCCCGGAAATGATTTTCTAGAGCTGCGAGGAACAAAACGAAGAAGCGTACGAAGCTCTTCATAAAACGGGACGTCTGGGGGACGAAATGATCCACCTGATCGATGAGCAGACCTTGCGAGAAAAGTTGATCAAGCTCATCTTTCTTGATATTCATGGCAAGTCAATTTGGTACAATTTGAATGCATGCGAAGACACCATTTGGAATGAAACGTATTACTGTGCATGCGGAAAGTTAACCTGGATGGAACATTTTTGTGTTGATTACGAGTCTCTTTTGGCACCTGGTGCACAGCTTCAGGGGAAAAATCAGGAAACTGTTTCGGCGTCGATGTTGTAGTTTGGAAATCAAAATATTATCGTATCGTTTGTGAGGGCGATACATTATCCAAGTTACACTCCTCTTTCCATCTTCCCTAGCGATCTCATTAAATGTCTGTTGGTCAGAAATCTATTTGTATGGCTGGAAACAGCTAGTTGGAAAACGCTTGTGGTTTTAAGAGGAGTGCAGTCAAATTCGAGTCATGGTATCTTTAAGAAGATTACTCGTAACTTCGTGTAGGACTGCGTTTCGCGCCCATGAATGGCGTAGTAACATACAGTATGGCATATCTTGGGCCAGTTTTCGGACTATCACTGCGCGAAGGTTTCCAAAGTTAGAATTGTCGTATTTCTCGGCGCCGACACTCTAATTTGAACTGCGCTTGTTCTATTAATAGAATGCATTAATTTAAGCGTCGCCTGTGTAATACGATCACAATGTCTACTTATAAACTTAAGGGAAACAGATTTCTCTTGTGAGGACGTTGCTGCAGCTTGTTGTCCAATTCTCGCCGCGAACCCAGGCATGGATAGACAAACGCTGCAGCTTGCAAGATATATATGGAGGAAGCCTTGTATGAGAGCTTGCAACACTCACTCTGCTATCACATTCTGTCGTAACTTGTAACTTGCAGTGTGGACAAAGAAGGCCATGCGTTTGCGGATGTTCGCGGACTACAATATGGACTACGATACATATAAAACCAAGTACATCGTATATTACGCGGCCTGTCGGCTGAAAGCTGCTCTGTAGAGTTACCTAATCTGGCAGCTCTGCTCCGAATGAACCGCAATAACACCGCCTGGTCGCTTGCACCTTCTCAAAACTGCTAGTTGTAGCAAAAGGAGTACGATTGAAATAAGTAGGTGCTTTGTCTTGCTTAATATCTGAGGAGGTATAAGAGAAGCTTTGCTCGCAATCATTACCATCGTACACTGTCCAGCACCACCTTCTCCACCTCATTCAATTTGCTATATCGTATCCATAATGCGCTTCGTCGTTTTCGCTGCCAGCCTGCCCGGTGCATTTGCTCTCTGGAACCAGGAGCTTTGTAAAGGCGCCGGTGCATGCATAGACATAGGTGTCTTGGTCTCATATCCCTTTCGCTGTCCCGATGGTAGCGCAATCACGAGACCTTCCTTCGGGACGGATTTGCAAAAAGCTGCTCTGGCCGGAGCTACTCGAATTACCAAAGAAGAGTTTCCAAAGACGTGTTACGCGGGCAAAGTTCCCAGCGCGAATGCCATATTTGTTGTATGTTCGAATCATTCCGCTCTGGTTGGGATCTGTTATTAACGAAAGACAGCGCACCACGACGCGCAACGGTCAAACTGCCTATACCTTCATCGAAGAGGGTTGTACCGACCCGAACCCAAAGTTCCCTAAGGATTGCTACCATTACACAACCAACGCATCTACGTAAGAACTTTTCATGAACTTTGCCAATCGCATTGGATCTCTAACTAATGATTCTTAGATACACATTCTGCCAGCTAGTCGATGCGAAAGGTGGACAGTGTACCGAGAACCTACAAGCCGGTAGGTGTGAGCGTTGGGGTGATACAGCTGGCCGGACCGAGTGCAAAGATTGGAAGATTGGCCAGCCTGATTTTCCCGATGATGAGTAGAAGTTAAAGCGATCAAATATGTGGTGGAAGACTTGACAGTCTATCTGCATTCTTGAGGCTCCACTTTTTCCATGTGTAGTCTGCTGCATGCATTATATTGACATAGACCTGCTGTTTCTTTCACATACGGGCCATAGGATACTGGATGCTAGCTCTCTTGTCTGCTCAGCCATCTTTCATGATGCTAGTTTCCAAAAATGGCAATCGGTTCTTGGCAAATCGGTTTCTCGCAACAGGAATTTAACAAAACATTCACGTGTTTCAGCAACGAGCGGCCCAGTAAAACCTACCTAAACGCATACACAGCAACGTAGCGCAAATTATCACGATTTGAAGCAGCTTATGGTGATATACAGTATCATTTAGGCTCTTTACTATCTTCTCTATCTTCTATTCCTACCTTGCAGGTGCAGGAATTATGCCCAATCTCATTACAACGCTCGCAGCGTCGTTCTCTGCGCACCCTCTTTGCAGACGCCTCGCCTTGCTCTCACCTACCACCCTCCCTTTCAGCAATTAAGTCGCTTTTCTCACTAGCTGTAAGAGTTTCCTTTGTCTGTACATAGCGTCGCTTACGGCTCTGGCGCTTTGTTGAAGCTTTGACAGCGTCTCAAAGGCGGCTCTTTTCTTCCTGCATCAACACCATATTATGAGCGATCTGCGGAGCGCCCTTACTTAATTGCTTAACCTGCTCATCAAGTGAGCTTGCTAGAGACCCTTGATAGATTTGCATGCGATTTTGAATCAGCGTTGGTTGCGCCTCTGGCTCGCGGGCGTTGCGCGGTCTCTGCGCCTCCTAAGCAGCGTTGTCTAGTTGCGGTGGAGTGTTACAGTCAGAAATGGAAGCAAGGTGGACCGGGCGTATCTGTTCGCAGACCCTTAAATTCTCTACATTCTGAATACCTGCATCTATCTGCCGTTACCAAAACATCAAGTCTTCTCAAAATGCCGCCTAGTCCGAAGCTTAACGAGGGCCGCACTTTCCGTCGTCGATATGTGGGTGCATTCCTTATCTTGCTGGCTTCCATTCTGATTGGTATGTCTCCCTCTTTGATTGCTCACGGTCCACAGCTCTTACTCACCCCATTGCAGGTTTGATCGCGAGCACCGACGGCTCTGCACCATCCGTCGAAGCTTACTATAGCTCACTCGAATCACGAATCGGATACTGGCTCGTCCTCGGTAATGCAAGGCATTGCGGATTGTATGCGAAAGGACAGCTGTCACCCTTTCCCATATCCAAAGCTCAGCGAGCTATGGAAGATAAACTATAAACAAGGCTGGGACTAAAGCCAGGTGACCGAGTCCTCGATGCTGGTGCCGGCTCGGGATACGTCGCTATGACCATGGCGAGACACGGCCTCAATGTGCAGGCTATCGACATCACGCCGCACCACGTCGCTAATGCAAAGAAGAATGTTAGGGGATACGGCCTACAGGACAGAATCAAAGTCGACTATGCCAACTACCATAACCTGAGCCAGTTTCCTGATGCATCATTTGACGGCATTTACACTATGGAGACCTTTGTTCACGCGGACGACCCAATCAAGGTTCTCAACAACTTTAAGCGACTCCTTAAGCCAGGCGGTGTCGTGGTTCTACACGAAGCTGATTTCAGTCGTGATTCGGACAAACTGCAAGACGTGCTGCGACTTTCTCCAAAACACACTTCCAAAGGGTGGCTACGAAGAGCTCATGAAAGTGGCAGGGTTCAAAGACTTTTCCCTCGAAGACCTGACTGATGAGGTGCTGCCTATGTGGAGACTCTTTGGTGTCTTAGGCTACGTGCCTTACCAGATCTTCAAACTGGTTGGGATACAAGACCGGTTCATCAACGTCATGGCTGGCGTGGAAGCGTGGTTAAATTGGGGGGACGGACGTTATATCTCAATTAGAGCCGTGAAACCTTGACGCGCTGTACTGGTACCTAGGCACTTGACTCATCCGTGTCTTGAAATGAGGAATTTGCAGCAGTGAGCATAGGCTGATGCTACAAGATCACTGTTTGACTTGATCGATATATACATCCTTTTACTGTCTCTAGTTTTAAATGTAAATTGCCTGTCTGAGTACATCTCGAGATTTGTCTGGCACTCAACGAAATACGAGATTTCTGGTCAATTGATGAATGAACAGATTGTTCTTGCGGATCTTGGTAACAAGGTCGCTTTGTGCCACTACCTCTATACTGCTTACGATAAGTGAACAGGAAGGCGACGTATTTCCTGATCGCTTCGGGATCTCAAGGACGCTTACGTGCCACTTTTTCCCGCGTGCAGTCTGCAGGCTGTAGCATGCATCATATTGATATGAATCCACTGCTTCTTTCACATATAACCCGGATACTGAATGCAAGTTCTCCTGTCAGATCAATCAGATGTCGAGGTACCGTCTACAATTTGTTTACGCATAAAATCATGTAGTGGTTCCTTTTTCTCTCTTGAACCACTACCTGTACCCTGAACTGGCTACAGGAAGTAACTAATGTTGTTACTCTCGGGATGCGGAGGCATTTCAACGGAAGGAGTAACTGTTTTCAGGTAGCATATTACCGTAAGCGGGCATACTCCAGCTATCTTTGCTTTAACGTAGTAACATCTCCTTACGAATACTCCTCTTCATCAAAGTCACCGAAAATCCAGTGTTCGCGTAGCTCTTGTCGTTCCTGCTCGGACTCGGCTGCTTCGAGTGCATCAGCCTTGAGCTGATTTTCTTTTTGCTTTATCTCGTCATACTGCTCCACCGGCACCCACCCTTCGGGCCCAATACCGACAACATCCCTGCAAGCTTGGAGTTGTTCGTCTGCCTCAATCTGCGCAGCATTGAGGCGCAGGCACTCGCTCACCTCCTCTTCAGAGAAAGCGATAGGGCATAGGGTCTTTGCAGTGTCGTTTGTGCTCGATTCAGAAGTAACTACATCAGCCCAGTTCTTCGTCAAACAAATCAAGTTGGCTTTGAGCGTCACGTTATCTCCTTCCCAAGGAGAACTTGCGTGGTCGAAAAGCTTGCGTCTTAGCGTGCTGAACTTGTACGTTAGGGCGTGGTAGTGCACTGGATTCAATCTTTCGGTGGCTGTGACATAGAAGTAGTGCAATTGACGCCGACGTAGGAGCAAAACTTCCTGGAACTGTTCGCTATCGCTTAGCTCATCGAAATTGGGTGGCACCTCAGGGGGGGTGAGCGATTCCGAGACACTGTCGCCGTAATTCTGGAAGCTGTTTGGTATTCCGCATTGCAGAAAGAGCGGGAGTATTGCGCAGTGTTGCCAGTCGATGAGGCCAGTTATACCGAGATCCTTAGAGATGAAAATGTTGTTGGGCTGGAGATCGGGATGTCTTAGCGTAGGGCGGGTCAAGACACCGTTGCTATCTGATATAAGATATGGCACGGTTCGCAGGTATTTGTCCAGATTGTCTAGGTGCTCAGATGGCGATTGCTTTTGGTAGCCGTATATTTCTCGGCGCAGACGTTGAAAAGGGTGGAGCGGACGACCGAATTTTGTCAAACATGCAATCTCCTTCTTGGCCCCAGCTTCAAGAGTGGCTGCTGCATCTGCGGCTTTTGAAAATTAGCGAGGGCTAGGAGTAGAGGACAAAGTGAGAACGTGTAGATGTAAACGTTTGATCGGAGTATTGAAGAATAGAGCTGCTGCGTACATGGTCCACGATCGGTCTGGATATGAAGCCTTTTACCATGCCACAAGTGAAGTCTTGTGTCAGGACCAATGCAAAAGCGAGCATCGCATGGAGATTCCGGCGTCGGAATGTCGACCTTGTTGAACCCAGCTGGCAAATCCTTGGTGTAGTACAGACTACCACTTGCTGGAAATTCAAGAGAGAAGAGCCGAGACTCCAACTCCACGAGGTTAGTGACGACAGTGATTCTAGCCTTTTCAGAAAGGTCAAACCAGATGTCTCCCAAGTGTGTTCCGCAAACTCGCTCCATGAAGAGGTATTCGGTGCCAGCAGCGTTATCTGACGTAGAAGAGTAACTGTAAATCTTGGGTACTCGTATATCGTGCGAGCGGAGGAACTCCATCGTCGCAACCTCGCTGGCCACGACCAGGTGCTTTGGCTCGGTGACGGGATAAGGGATACGCCCTACAAACTGAAAGCCGTCATACATAGTAATCAGGAATGTCCTGTTGAACCCGCCTTCGGCAAGTTTTACAAAAGAAGCTATATCTTCTACTTTCCGATCAACGGCGGCGGCGGCGAAGCGCTTGAGTTCTGTCACGTTGAAAACACGTCTTCTCTCAGCATGCTTCAGGGAGTCATTCCAGCTTAATTCTACAGTCAGTATGAGAGCAAGTTTAGTAAGAGGTGGTAAACAGACACCCATCGCCCCGATGTGTACTCGAATAGCTCAGAAGGTTCCTCTATTGAGCAGCCGACCAGGGAACGATTCCATTGTGCAAAGGGTCTGCGAGCTTTAATAGGGTTAATCTTTCGTGGCAAGATTTGTGGGCGAAAGCAAAGAGCCAGCAGGGTGTTTGGGTTTCGAGAAAATGACATAACGTGATTGTCTAGAGGGAGGTGGTACGGAAGCAGTCACGAGACTCCCCGCGAAAAGCTTAGCGAGCGGGTATGCTAGGATCATCTCGGTTAGATAGAAGCAGCAGCTTTTATCGTCTATGAAGATTCATATTCGTAGAGACTGACAAGCTCGGTATTGAGGGTACCTATGGTAGATGTCGTGTCAGACGAGTGCTTGTAAACTGAAGGGTAGATTGTGCCTCAAATAGTGTACATGCTGTATATAACGTCAGTATTATCTTTGTTCCCGTAGAGAGGTTACCCAACTCGTGCCGGTGGGATTAAATTAGAAAGAACTATGATCGTCATAAAACGCCAGGAGATGGAAGTTGAGAGCACTGCCGAAGAGCCATGTTCCTCGAATGCTCTACCAGACAGTAGACCCGGAAAGTCGCATATGAAGAACGCTCTTGATCTGCGTCATGACGTCCGAAACATAGCAGGTTGTCATTCGAAAGCAGGACTTGCATTCACAACACTAGTCGGAGACCATATTATTATCATAGCAAAGGCCGACCATTGAACCCCAACTATAATAGTTCGCTTACTCTGCCTGTGTCGTAGTCGACTCCGCATTGTCAGTAAAATCTTTCCAATAATCCTCCCTTGGTCGGAAACGCAACTCAGGGCCTGAATGATCCGAACCTTGCTGATCCTTCATCTCAAACACCTTACTCTGTTCTCCAATGTCCTCTGACATCTCAATGTCAAGATACCACAGCGTTTTGGCGACCGTCACACAACTCTCGAGATATGCGAGTGGTTTCCCTGCGCAGCTACGATATCCGATAGAGAAAGGGGAGAATGCTGCTCTCATCTCTTCCAACTATGTCTGTTCATGCATATCACCTTCTTCAAGGGAGCGCTCTGGTGTAAAGGTCCAGGGATCTGGAAAGTACTTTTCGTTGTGATGAATGATATACACATTCACCCCTATACGCGTTCCCCCGGGAACGGCATGACCGTCAATGACAACGGGACCCTTTCCATCACGAGGGATCTCGCGCCACAGCGTGCTACCCGCGGGTGGACTGATGCGCAGAGTCTCGTCGATACTTGCGCGTAGATACTTGCAGGCTATCAGCTTAGGTCCAGCTCCAATCTCCGAGCCGTCTGCAAATGTCGTGCGAATCTCTTCCATCAGAAGTGCATAGCAAGCTGGGTACCGCGAGAGGTAGAAGAATGTAGCTGCCATGGTTGTCGCGGTTGTGTCGCCGTCTGCTGGAATGAGGAAGGTAGCTTCGGACCACAATTTCCTCGAGCTGAGGCTCTGGCCCGTTTCCGGGTCCTTGTAGTAGCACACAGTGCTGAGGAGATCAGGGCGTGCGTGTTTCTCTTCCTGACGTCGGGCACTGACCATAGTCTTAACGAGGCGGTGGTATCGCAGTACCTGGGGCAGAAGGACAGGAAGGAATAGTTTTTCCAAGTTCAGCTTCTTGCGAAATGGCCATTGTATGTAGACGTTGATGTGCTAATTACTGGTGGATATGGCGTCTATGATCCATCGGTTGACCACATCGAACTGCAACTGCAGGTCATACCAGAATCCTAGCTCGACGGAGATATCGTAGCCAAGCAATTTGCATGCCTCAGACATGTCGACCGACCTGCATTCTTCGCTTAACTCATCTGTATTAAGCTTCTTAGGCATAAATAAGCATAAATAACGCCGAGAACGAAGCGTCCGAATAGACCTTTACGGAAAGTACCGTAGTAGCTATCGCTTATTAAGCTTAGCGCAAGGCGAGAAAAGAAATGACAGAGAGGTGCCAGACGAATAAGCTTATTTCTACTGAGTCAACGCGCTTAGGCTAAATTTGGGGCTCCTTCGTACCGCAACGTGTATACCTAGTTATTAACGGTGGGGTAGTTATCGACGCAAGGACATCAATGTTCTGCCCCTACAAACGAAGAATCTCTGCTAACGACCTCTGCACGGCATAATGCTCTAGGTAAATTCGATTTTTACATGTAAAATACAATTCTAAGGCGTTGCAGCAGGCGGTGAGCTAGCGCATTGACGACCCCTCTACCGGCAATAACTCGGTATATTGCGGTAGTAAGCACGGGGCAAACACGTATTTTTGGGCATCTGTTACGAGATAGCTCCTGCAACTATCTCGTTTAAACCGGCACGAAATTGTCATATTCTCTCTCTCTTACCCTTCAAAACTCTTAATGCAAAGAGCCAACTTTCCTGAATAGCATAGTCTGATCCGCTCCCAGGAGATGCACTTAAGGGGTGGCTAAGCGAGTCTTCGTTCGCAGGTGGGCGTAGTTTAGTATCAATAACTGTTGTTGCGGAGCATATAATCGACTCTTCACTCCCTTGAATGAGAGCTATCTCAACCCTCACAACTAGTGTTAATCCCGGGAAAAGAGCATCTGTGTGGTGATTTCTACGATCTTACAGTGGTACAGTCCAAGGATTTTTGACATGATCAATCTGGAGGAACAAATGTGCCAAAGCTTCACTCACTGCGCGTAGGCTGGTATCAGCGGGGGTACGCCGTCAATTAACGTGCAAGTCAATTCGTTCTGGGCGACCTTTTCGTTTCCGCGCTAATATCCGTGTCAGCATCACGCACTCATTTCGTAAAACGGGCTTACCTCAGTAATACCTAGGTCGACCCTTGGAAATTCGAACACGACGCATCTAGAGTCCCTCTCCGAAAACAGATCGTTAGCGCTGTCGAGCGTGGTAAGGTTCGTAGGACGGGACTGTAAGTACTTTTATAGCGGTCAAATCTTAGCTTCATATATATTATTTGCATCTCCCTTCTGTCACTGCTATCGATTCCTATACGCTCGTTTACCAATTCCGCTTGCATTTACAAGCTGTTGAAGATGTTCATTAGACTTGTAGTACCCGCTCTCCTGGCAAGCGCTGTGGCTGCAGGAAGCTTGTTTGTTGATCGTTCCTACATCGTCCAAGTTGCGCCAGGCGGGGTAAGTTCTTATTGAAGAACATTGGAAGCCTAAAACGTTTGCTGATTCCAACTCTAGAATGTTGCAGAGATACTGAGTGATTTCCCTGCGGACATCAGATTGAACTTGACCAGCGAAATCTTCAGTGGTTGCTCTATTACATTCCGCCAAGGAGTTAACGAAGCTGAAGAGCTTGCTAGACTCCTAGCTGAGGATCAGGTTGTACAAGCCTGGCGCAACAAGAGAATCGCCGGCCAGGATTCTAAAAATGTCCCGATTGCGCCTGGAGTTCCTGCGAAACTCAAATCCAGACAGACGTTCAAACGAGATCCCATGAAGGATACTTTTTCACCTCATGTCATGACTCAGGTCGATCAACTGCATGCTAAAGGGATTACTGGAAAAGGAGCGCGTATTGCTCTCCTCGACTTTGGTGTATGTACTAAATCCTGCTAACCTGGTTTGACAACACTAACTCCAATCTCAGGTTGACTACACGCACTACGCTCTTGGCGGATGCTTCGGTAAACCTGAATGCTTGTTCCCCAAAGGATACGACTTTACTGGCAACGACTACCACGGGGGTAGCAGTGATGATGATGTTCCCCATCCTGGCCCGGACCCAATGGACAGTTGCGCAGTGAGTATTCACTTATGAGTCATGTACCAATAGAACATTCGCTTACACGGGGCTGCACAGGGATATGGAACTCACGCTGCTGGTATTATTGCCGCCCAGAAGAATGAGCATGGCTTTGTTGGAGTTGCTCCTGTAGGTTTCCTCCCGTCCTTGAATCTAAGGATGTCCTTCTAACCAACAGGATGCGAAAATATACCCCTATCGTGTGTTTAGCTGCGACGGATCAACTTCAGAAGATGTCCTCGTTGCTGGCTTTTTGCGGGCTCATGCTGACGGCGCCAACATCATCTCCTGTTCAATGGCAGCACAAGCTGGTTGGAGCGAGTACACAAATGCTGTCATTCTCTCTCGCATGGCAGCAGAAGGTATCATCGTCACCTTTACTGCCGGCGATGACGGCAACTATGGCCAATTCTTTGCCGAGGACCCTGCTGGAGGCAAAGGCGTTGCTGCTATTGCTTCGTTCGACAACACTGTTCAGCCTTGGCTGGAATCTCGATCTCGATACACCGTCAACAATGGCCAAGTACAAGATTTTAGGTACGCAGTCGGCGAGCCTGCAAAGTGGGTACGCGGCAAGCTACCTCTCTGGACTCCATCATCCAACCCATCTGGAGCGAATGTCGGATGCACCCCATTCCCGGATACGACGCCTGATTTGTCCGAGAAGATTGTCATAATGCGACGTGGCGGCTGTGGTTTCGGAGATAAGCTACAAAACGCTATTGACAAGGGCGCGAAGTATGTTATGATCTACAACAACGCACCAGGCGCGTTGTCTCTCCAGGAGGGTTCATTCAATTTATCTGCTGTTGGTATGGTTGAAGCAGCTGTTGGTGAGAACTGGGTCAGGGCTCTGGCTGCGGGTAAAACTATCGCGTTGGACATGTCCGATCCTCATGACGGTCCGATCCAGGTTGTGGAGACGCCAAACACCTTGACTGGTGGTTCAGTGAGCAGTTTCTCGTCGTGGGGTCCGACCTATGAGGCCGATATGAAACCTCAGTTTGGTGCCCCCGGAGCAAACATTCTGTCGACTTTCCCTGTTGCTCTTGGTTCCTTTGCTACCATAAGTGGCAGCGGTAGGGCTTGCTATCATGCTGCTGGAATCTACGCCCTCCTCGCCGAAGCCCGTGGAACATACGACCCGGTAGTTCTTCAAAACCTTCTTGCGGCTACAGCCAAACCGGCGCGGATCAACGTCAACAATGTTTTTGGATCTTCCTTGGCCCCAGTCGCGCAGCAAGGAGCTGGTCTATTACAAGCATATGATGCTGCGTATGCAGTCACAGTTCTAAGCGCATCCGGTCTCAGTTTTAACGACACTGTCAATCTTGTCGACGAAAGTTTTACTGTTTCAAATACTGGACACAAAGCTATCACTTACGAACTGGATGTGATTAGCAGCGCTACTGCGTACACCTTTTCAACGTCTACTAGCCCCGACACGTTCCCCGGATTGAAAATCGACAATTCTTATGCTACTGTACATTTGAGTACATATAAGACCACAGTCCCCGCTGGCGGCAAACAGACTATCATTGTAAAAGTAACCCCTCCACGGATCGATGCGTCCCGTCTTCCAGTCTATGGTGGCTACATTCGTCTTAATGCTACCAATGGCGAGACAATGTCTTTGCCCTATCAGGGCATTGTAGGGGATCTGAGTTCTCACGTGGTGTTGAACAGCACCGCACTCCAGACCTTGCGCGAATCTCCGTCCGGCGACTTTGTGCCCGTTACTCCGCAGAACTCGGTATTCAAGCTATCGCATAAGGATCAGGGCTCGGACGACACACCTTCTCTCTTCTTTTACCTGAGTCTTGGATCGGCAAGGATTTATTTCGATGTCGTGTCAGTTGGAAATCAATCCCGCGTAATCGGCGAGGCCAGCGAGGCCTGGACTTACTTGGCACGTGATTACCCTTATTTTTTCAGGTGGGATGGCCGATTCAAGAATCATACAGCCGTAGCAGATGGAGACTATAAGCTCCGTGTTCGGGCAGCGCGCATTATCGGTAAGGCAGAACGTAATCTGTACGATGTTGTTGAATCGAAGGTCTTTTCAATTCGATGGAAGTAAAGGTTTAGCATCTAGCTCTACAGAGAGCATGTAATCACTTAGCTAATTTGCTTAGAGCCTTTATAGACTTTATAGCTTTACTTTTCTATGTACTAATTGTCAAAATACATTAGTATACTACTAAGATATTCTACTATATACTGTTAACTTAAGCCTGGGAGCGTGGTTATATGCGATATAGTCATCGTACAGGCCAGATAAACGCGGCAAGACGCTAAGCAAACATCCATTTCCTGCTTTAGAAGCATCTATTTCCTGGTGCGATTCCACTCTCATTAACATTCGGAAAGATGTACGACGATTCCCTCCACCTTCCGATGTAACCTGCGATTCCCATTGGCGTTTCGGGGATCATCTATGTTCCTGACTTGTGACCGGCTTTTCCCCGCATCGCGCTTGCCTCGTTGCGTGCAAGCGTTGGCCTTTGCACGCTCGACCTGAGCATTTTCAACTGGGGTCTCCACAAACACCTACATGCTTGAAGAAATATGCCCGCTAGTTTCCTATTCTCCAGGCTTTGGTAGATAGGTGGAGCCGAGTTTTCTTCAGCACGAGTATGGCTATCTCCATAATTATGGGTCTCTTACTTAGGTACTTGGGTGCCGTCATGCGTTATTTAAATATCAACAACAGATCAACTACGGACAGTCTTTTGATCAGTTGAGAAAAAGACATGATACACCCATATGTCAAATGTGTGGCGGCAGCGCTTCTGCACACAGCCGCCGCTACAACAAGCAATGTGATTCAGCTCGAAATTCCCGACTCACCACCAGCTGGTACGCAGTCGCTTTCTGGCTCGTTCCAAGGCTATTCGATGGAGATGGCATCGTTACCAAGCATGGCAGGCAATATTTCGTAGGTACATCATTCTCACAATTACACATTCATTGATGAGTAATAGGTCACCAAACGAATTGTCTCACCGTATGCTCCAAAACCTCAAAGACATTAGTGGATCAGCAGTGCCCATCCGCGTGGGAGGTACAACTGCCAATCACGGAATCTGGATACCTAACCAGAAGGAAGCCATCATCCAGAACTTTGCAGTGCCTGGTGCAGACCAACCTGCAAATGTTACGTGGGGACCGGCGTATCTTGAGTCGTTCAAGACGTTCCCAAATGGCACAAAATACACTGTTGGAGTGACGTTCGACAGTGGTGCTGTAGGAGAAAAAGCCACTATTGCCGAAGCAAAAGCTTTCTACGAGGGCATTGGCTCCGATCTCTATGCTATGGAGGTTGGAAACGAGTTTGATGGTACACGCCCTTCTACAAATATCGAATTGTAAGCTAACATCCCAATGCCAGTCTTTCCCGTCGACCGAGACAATACCACCTGGTCTATCCAAAAATACGTCCCGGAATGGCTCAACCACACCGCCGCAATCGCCACGCGCGTCCTTGGAATCTCATCCCAAAAGCTCTTCCAAGCTGGCGCCTTCGTCGCCCCCGGCACCCTCAATGACGACCTAACCTGGACCGCACAAGCCGCCATCGACCTCGGCATCGCATCCACCAACCTCGCCCGAACATTCTGCACGCACCAGTACTTCGGCGCAGCATGCGGGCCCGTCAAACCCACCATGGCCGGCGCTTTGATGAACCGTACTGCGATGTGGCCATTAATGGCCTATCACGCCAGCGCCTCCGCATACTCCGTATCCAAAAACCTGCCATATGTCATCGGAGAGACGAACTCCATCGCATGCCAGGGTCTCGCGGGCGTGTCTGATGTCTTCGGCGCTGCGGTGTGGAGCGTCGACTACGCGCTGTACGCCGCCTCACTCAACGTGTCCGCGCTGTATTGGCACATGGGCACGGGATATCGATACGCGGCATGGCAGGCTACGCAGAACGGCACGACGGCGGCTGGGCCGCGACCGCTCTACTATGGGAATTGGCTCGTTGCGAAGGCGCTGGGTGGGGGTGAGAAGAAGGTTATCAGTATTGTGAACACTACGACGTTGGCTGGGTATGCTGTATATGCCGAGGGGGAGAAGCTGAGGAGCGTTGTGCTTGTTAATCAGGAGATTTTCAATTCTTCGACGAGTGCGGCGGGGGAGAGGGGGAGTGTGACGTTTCAGTTGCCGAAGGAATTGTGTGGTAGTGATGTGAAGACTTCGGTGCAGAGGCTTACTGGGGCTGGAGCGGAGGTTCGAGAGGGCATTGAGTTTTCTGGACAGACGGTAGCGTTAGACGGCAAGATTGAGGGAAGTGAGTCGAAGGAAGTTGTACAAGATGGTTTTGTGCAAATAAAGGCGACCGAAGCTGTCCTGATCTCATTCGCCGAGTGAGGCAAGTATTAGTCGAAGAACGGCCCGAACATAGATAATGAATTGGCGAGTCTCCTCAACGAGTGAGCAGATATATTGTATTGAGTGCCAGAACACGAAACTCCGTCGAGGGCCTATCTAATTACATTCTAGTATGTATCCCTTACCAAAAACGCCCCGAACACCCCATCAAGATAGCATTTTCCATCGCACCAACCTCCCTATATCCACTCACCACCCAAATTTCTCCACCTGTACCCTTACATCCCTCCCCACCCTCACCATCCCCGCACAAATATTCCTCACATCCCTAACCAGTCCTTCCGGCCCACTCACAACCACCCCTTTACTCCCCTCATCCTCACCCACCCACCCCCTTAGCGCATCCCCCACATCCGGACGCCCAGCAATCTCTGTCGGCGGCGTAATCATCAAATCCAGTCCCCATTCCTCTAGCTCGTTCATCTTGTCCTCCGGCACCCAGAGGCGGTGAGACGGGGCGTGCGTGATCCAGAGGAGTTTGACTTTGAGCGTGGATGGGGATTCGGGGTCGGTGGGGCGCAGGAGCGCGTAGAGAAGCGGGTATGCGACTGCGATGCCGGAGCCACCGGCGATGAGGATGGCGGTGGAGGATGATTGGAGGATGTGGAGGGCGTGGAGAGAGCCGTAGGGGCCGTCGAGGCGGATGCGGGTTGTTGGGTTTGTGCGTGCGTGTTGGAGGAGTTGGTGGGTGAAGCCGGATGGGCCTTGGGCGCGGATGAGGAGTGAGAACCATGCGTGTTTCTTGCCTTCATGTGTCTCGGATTCTGGAGTGGTTGTTGGTGCAGCGGAGAAGATGGTGAATGGATGCGATTGAAGGGCTTGTTTGCGCGATAGAGAAGGAACGGAGATGAAGATGTGTTGATTTGGTTCCCATCCGTTCTTCATGTTTGCTGCAACCAGGGCGGTTTTGTTGCTGGTGTCGACTTCCCAGTTCGCAGAGAGGAGCAGTGTTTCATCGTCTTCCAGGACCGTAAGAGTGGCTGGGTGCGTGGAGGACTTGAGCCACATGCGATACAAGATGCGGTCAATGAGGAAAACCGCGAGGGATATGCCGACATATGGCCGCGAAGTGTAGTGATGGAACCAGAGAAAGACCAGGCCAGCGACCTGTAGAACGATATGCAGCCCGAGGAAGACTTCGTACCACCTCTTCCTGAAACTTCCTAGACTCGTGAAGTAGATGACTTCATATGCGATAAACGCACCCAACCCTAGTAGGACAACACGATTGAAGATGAATTTAATCAACGTGAAGCCAAGATGTCGCAGTAAACCGTACCAAACTGCAAACATACCCGCGAAATGCAGGAATGCCTCGAGGCACATAACCTCGCCCACTCTGCGATGAAAGATGTTCAGGCTTTCATAGGAGTATCCTGTCAGAAACTTGATAGGTTGGTTCTTTGCAGCGAGAAGGTATAGCAAAGGTAGGTTCGCTATGAAGATAATGCCGCACCGGTCGGCGAAGACGAAGAGGTAGAAGAAGTTCAATGGCATGCGGTAAAGGTTGTAAAAGAGTGTCAGGGCAAGCCACGCGATGACGAGCAGAGAGGTGGCGTTTGTAGGAAGAGTCTTGTTGATTATAGGTATGGGACGAGGTTGATACTGTAACATTGATGCGAGGACGTAATATGGTCTCCCATACCACGACATAGTCTTTCGCTGCGATTTCGTGGGAAGTAAAGGGCTCGTTTCGTCGTGCTTCTTCGGCGCTGGCGGTGTGATGCTGCCTTCGATAGTACTGCTCGAACTACTCCAGGCTTCTGTATCTTCTGGACCTATCCTTGTATTATCCATCGCACTCCTTCTCTTCCTCCGATGTAGGACCAGCCTTTCACCCCAATGCCACGCCGTGAAGACCACCAGTATACCCAACAGCACCAAGTTGTACGTCTTCAAGAATCTCCTGCTAAACAAGATCGCTTCCACCATCTTTCTGAACCTCGGATCTTTGCCTGGATCGTCTGGGTCAACCAGCTTGCCCCCTCCCGCCGTTGTCCGTACATCCCAAGGTTCTTCGGTTGATGCGGTCGCGTGGAGCGCAAAGCGCAGGATGTCGCGAAGCCATGGTGTATCGTCCATGGTAGCTGCTGTGCGAGGTTTGTCAAAGAGAGGTTCGGTCGAAGTACCTACATGTCATACCGTGATGCCATGCATGCACTGCATGATCCGCGTGCTCGCGTCATCAGGTGGACCGTATCAGATGCGCGCACATGGCTGTGCTGCGATAAGCCTCGGGTGCGCATACCGTGGCACGCGATGCTCAATGTGGGGATGTCCAGCAGCATCCCTTCGAGGATGGGTTTCTGATACATTCGCCATGTAGCCTTGTATTTTTCGGTATAAACTCAAAGCATGCAGGCCGAACATAGTGATAGGTTTCTGTGCCCAGTCTTTGCACTATGTAACCCAGAACCATGGTTCGAACGAAGTGCAAGATGCTGGTGCAGCCTTGGCACATGTCACAATCACAAAGCAACGGAAGCAAACATGCAGCACAATATGTGCGATTCGAATAGATACTTTTTGACATTCAGGCCTACTCGTTCTTCCACTCAGCCTTCTGCTTGTTCGCAAAAGCTGACATGCCAATCTTCTGGTCTTGGCTGCCAAACAGGCCGTGGAAGACTCTCCTCTCATACTCAACACCCTCGCGAATGCCCAATTCCTGGCTCTTGTTGACTACTTCTTTGCAAGCCTTGACAGCGATTTGGCTGTAGCTCGCAATCTTCTTCGCCGTCGCGAGAGCGCCATTGACGCACTCTTCCGGAGTCTCGAACACCTTCGCTACCAAACCCCACTCGCCCGCCTGTGTTGCTGAGATGTTGTCTCCAGTAAGGATAGTCTCCATGGCTCTTGACTTTCCAATCGCCTTTGTGAGTCGTTGTGAGCCTCCTGCGCCTGGGATTACGCCCAGCTTGATCTCTGGTTGTCCGAAGACAGCCTTCGGTCCTGCGTACATGATGTCGCCCATCATTGCAAGCTCGCATCCTCCTCCCAGCGCGTAGCCGTTGACAGCTGTGATTAGAGGCTTCTTGAGGAAGGTGACGAGATCGGACCAGCTTTCTATAAAGTCGTTGCCATATGCGTAGCTGAATGTGAGGTCCTTCATCTCCTTGATGTCTGCGCCAGCTGCAAAAGCCTTCTCGGAGCCAGTCAAGACAATGGCGCCGATGGATTTGTCCGCCTGGAAGTCGCGAAGGGCTTGGTTGAGCTCGAGGATGAGAGGTGTGCAGAGCGCGTTGAGGGCTTTGGGGCGGTTGAGCTGGACTTGAAGCTATTAGTTCTAGACTTGATGATTTTGGCAGCAATCTGAGCTTCCAGAAACTATGAATACAGCCGTAGAAAATTATTTCACTCACTGAAGCCAACACCGCGCTTAGGTGTCGATACCATTATGTGCTCATACTGCGGTGCGGAAGCATATCCCCGCACAAACCTGGGCAGACCCGTCGGCCTGAACTGTGAAGCAACCCGCGCAGTTGATCTGAATGCCTGCATCTTGTGTGTGATCAATTGTATCCCTTCTCAAGAAACAATCGCTGAGATTGAAGATTACATGGTCAAGTGAAGCTTGAAGCTCTGGTGGGTAGCATCGGCGAACCTCGGTTGTGCCTTCCGCCAAAAGACTCCCGTTCCCACTACGCCGCGTGGGCTCTAGCGTACCTTTTCCGTTAGCGGCCTTCTAGACGTAGCTCCGCCCCGGTTGCGACACGCAGCTGGACTTTTTGACACGACGCCTCAACATTCGCGCCTCCGACCCGTCCATCGACCCTCGCCACCTCCATACCACCATATCCGTATCCCCGGGGAATAACATACGATACGCGTACGGCCAGCAATAGTAATTGCAACCATGGACTCCCCAGAGCCTGATACCCCTTTCGCGGCTGTCACGGCGCAAACGACAAAGTATGGAAGGGTAGGTTATACACGGACAGCCTGGCGCGTTCGCATTCCACCTGCATTCGCATCTATACGATGGATGTGAACGTGATAGAGAGGCATTTTGCTGACAGCCAGCAGATGTTCCAAACATACCTCGACAAGTCAACACCATACACACCATACCGATGGGGCGGAACAGCAACACTCTTCATCCTCTTCGGTTTGCGCATATTCTTCGCACAAGGATGGTATATCGGTACGCAGCATCAGCACTGCAATTGCGCATGCAAGAACCACGTCAACTAACGCGCCACCAGTCGCATACTCGCTAGGCATCTACCTGCTAAACCTCTTCCTCGCCTTCCTCTCTCCCAAATTCGACCCCGCGCTGGAACAAGACGAAGGCATGGAGGACGGCAACGCCAACGGCCTGCCGACCAAAGAAGACCAAGAGTTCCGGCCGTTTGTGCGCCGGCTCCCAGAGTTTAAGTTCTGGTACTCGACCACCCGCGCGATTACTATTGGCTTTTTCTGCAGCTGGTTTGAAATCTTCAACCTGCCAGTTTTCTGGCCCGTCTTGCTGGTGTACTGGCTGATTCTGTTCGGCCTGACGAGTGAGTTCACACACTTTTGAGGTGGCTGAGGCAAAGCGAAATGGCAAGCTAATGATGACGCAGTGCGCCGACAAATCCAACACATGATCAAATACCGCTACGTTCCGTTCACGGTAGGAAAGACGCGGTACTCGGCGAACTGAGCGCTCACGTTAAACTTGCCAGTTCCTTCTTCGATATGCCCGGCGCGGCTTTCGCACGTTTGGGCAGCTGTAGCGCCTTCGATTCTACACTTTAGGGATAGACTTTGTAGGGTTGGGTCCGCCGCTTTTGAATTGCAGGAGCGCCACTGGGAGGAGCATGACTACGGCTGGACTGTCACGTTATGTGTACACGTAGTAAAACGAGCAATTTACATCATTAATATCCATGTGAGGGGCCATGATACTTTTGCTTGGATTTGCAATACAAGTGAAGACTGCTCTTGTTCAATCCTATGCATGGTCGTCTGGGCGAAATCTCCAACGACTATGGACCATTGTCTCGATAGCTTCTGTTGTATGCTCCCCACTACGCTTCTAGACTTCCAAAGCCTCAGTATGGCCAACCCACGCTATGCGCCCTACCCAATAACGCCACCCATGCTCGCGCATCAAACAAAACATCATAAATTCTACCTCCCTCCCTTGCCCTCCTTTTTCTTCTTCAAGTACCCCGCCACCTGCTCCACATGACTGACAAAAAAGCATCTATTCGCATCATTCTTCCACACCAGCACGCCCAATGCCTGCGCATAGCCCATCACATCTCTATACTCGCTCTCCGACCCAAACTCCCGCATCAAATAGCCCGTGGTAACTTCGACACGCTCGCCTTCGTACTCCCACAGGCGGATCTGGTCCATGACGGTAGGTGGCAAGGGCGGGTTAGATTTTTGCATCTGCGGATGGGCGTAGGTGGTTAAGTAGGAGATGATTTGCGCGGACGTGATGCCTGCTTGGACGGCGCGATGGACGGATTCCTTTGTGAGCTTGCCGGAGACGAGGTTAGGAAATCGATGTTGGAGTTTGGTAAACAAGCTGAGGATGGCAATCTGGATCAGACTGTTTGTGTATGCGTAGAGTCTGTAGTTGGTCTCGACAATGATGAAGCCCTTGTTTTGGGCCTTGCTGTCGGGCTTCTCCGTGGTGCCGACGTCTGAGCCGGGGAGGGCGCCGGAGTCGGATGTCAGGGTGGTAGCGAGGCGGGTGGGGTAGAATGTGGGTGAGTCTTTGGAGCTGCGGTAGACGATGCCCATGGCAGAGAGGTCGTCGAGCATGTGGAGTTGACTGGGAGAGAGGGTCGAAGTAGAGTAGTCCTGGCCGAGTTCGAGGGAGCCGAGCATGAAGAGGAAGGAGAGGACTTCGGTCTCTGACATGCCCAGATCGTCGACCATCTTGAGGTATACTATCAGCAGATTCCACACCTGGGCATTCGTCTCCTGCAGCACGAAGCTGAATCCCTCCTTAGTGATTCTCGGTGTCCCATGCACTGTCCTGACCAGATCTCCCGCATGTAACAGCTTCTTCGTCCCAGGCCCGACGTCCATCTTCACGCTCCCTGGCTGGAACCCTGCAGCTCCGCTGACCATGAAGAACAATATGCCCTCCCACTGCTCTCTTGCATGCGCATCCAGAAACTCAATACTAAGCCTCTTCTCCCCTCTCTCGGCCTTCGACGCCGGCACACCAAACGTGCGATGCGTGCCCGACCCTTCGATGGCATGGCGCAAGCTACGCTGAAACCCCGGAATGAGCGAGTACGACAAGCTCTTATCGTCTTCCCGTTTCGAACCGAGGATATGCAGGCGTTCGAGAATATCAAGGGCTTGTACACGTTCGCTACGCGCCGAGGGCTTGAACCAGGCTTCGAGATCGGCGGCGGGAAAAGACGAGGGCATGTAGAGCATCGCCATGACAATTGACTTCGCTGCAGCAGTATTAGCTTTTGGCCACCAGGGCAAATATGTGATACGCACCCAAATGTGGCAACATGCATCTAAACACCGCCAGCACCGTCGACGGCGCCTCATATAGCTTCCTGTGCGTCTGCAGCGGCAGGCCCTGCAGATACTCGAGGGCCTGAATCGATGATGACGCCGACATCGCTGTAGATGTGGGTTGGGAAATAAGTTTGCTACCGTATTATCATGTTCGAGTGATATGCGAAAACATGAGCGCCAAATGTCGCGTAAGAAAAGTCGTCGTCGCGCGAAAGTGAAGGTCAAAGAAAGGCGTGGAGGTTGCGACCTAAAGTTCCATGACGTGCCAAGTGGGCGGAGACGAGCCCCACGGTTCCGCTCCGCCCCTAGCTAGTGCGGGAGATGCGGCTGCGATTGCCGAGTGAGATGTCGACTGCACACCTCCAACAGCAGGAGATAGTACTAAAGATGTCGGCTACGAAGTTTGTGCGCTCTGTAAGCTCTAAGATCATATCGATTAGTCTGGAAACGTGGGACTGATCAATCTCCCAGGTCTGGGAGTCTTTCCGAGCCAATTCTGGTCTGGAACCAAGGTGACTTGATCCTCGGGTATAGCTTCAACATTGCTAACCAACAACGCCAGGCTACTCGATGGCGTACGTAGTACCCTAGATTTTCGCCAATCGTACTGATTCCCAAGTAGCTCCGAGTAACCTCCGCAGTCCCAGGCCGTGTCAAGTTCGAACTGGACATCCAGAAAGAGCATACCGTCCGTCCTGATCTTCTGTGTGTCAAAGATATATCACTGAAAAGTTCCAGAATCGACTCAACATCCTCCATGGCGGAACGATAGCTAGCATGGGTACGATGATTACCGATAGTTTATTACAATGATTCTGACTGTCACAGTCGACCTGGGCGGCTCGCTGGCCGTAGCATCTCGCGGCCTGTTTGCGACTGGCGTCTCGACTGATTTGAACGTGACCTACCTTTCATCAGGTGGTAAAGTGGGTGACCTGATACAAGCCGAAGTAACTTGTGACAAATGTACGTGTACCTCTAATTGTACCTCACCTGCGCCTTCGCTAATACGGTAATAGTCGGCAAGACTCTTGCATACACGTCAATCAACTTCTCGAACAACAAGGGCGAAGTGTTTGCCAGGGGCAGTCACACAAAGTACGTGGCGCTTGCTTGGAAAGATCCAAACAACATTGTTGAAGAGCTCTCGCCAAAGAAAGTAGAGGGAAAACCATAGAGATTTGAGCGATGATATAGATCATTATGTTCATTGATGCGTGCTAGACATGTGCTAGTGATGCAATCAATAGCGTCAATCGATTTGCCACGCTGTACCGTCCGTGGAGGAGACATCTGTATTCCGTACATGACATCCACGTCCTCCACCTCGTGATTGAGAGATTGAGAGATTGCTTCGAAATTTCCAGTATCATGTAGGTAACATGCTTTTACTTGCGGCGTGCCCTGAACCAATCCCACGTCCCTCTCCGTGCAGCTCTGTCATTGACAGACCTAAGAGCTACCAGGGGACATCTCGGCAGCCTGATCGTCACCCGTGCCCCACCCCTTACCTTTCAGCAGATTGACAAAGCTGCTTTTCCGTGGGGTCAGCTTCCTCATGGCTCGGCCAAAGGATCCTTTGTTATCGGTCGGCGGGTTGTCGTGCTTACGGGGTGGGTGCATCGGATACTCCGCGCTCAACATTCTGTTGTCTTTTCGGTACTTGTACTCAAACTCCTGTATACCATAATTAGTACGATACTCATCGTTTTAGAACTCTGGGTATGTAACGTGCCCATAAGCTGTTGGCTGCCTGCTCCGTGAGACATAGGTCGCGCATTTGCGCGAAGATGTAGCACGCTGCTAGCTTGTCTTGACTCAGTCTGCACTGGCCCAACTGGCCTTCTGGTATATGCGTCGGATCGAGCTCAGCCGTCATAGCTTCCGTACGCCAATGATCGCATCGGGACTGAAAACGGCCTGCCCAATATAGCGGTGGCATGTAATCTCGAACCTGAAGGTAAGACTCAATGTCAGCGCTGTCTTCATATTGTTGATCAGAAATGGACCAAGGTCGATCGTTCTGAGTATATTGTATACCTGTCAAGGATTCCGTTGAGGGTTGTGTTGAGGTGGCGCTCTGTAGTAAGGATGTCTTGTAAGGCCACGACGGCTGCGCGACGATGCTATCAGAAGAGGTCGAGAGAGTAGGTGATGTGGGATCGGCCTGTGCTGCATGATCGGGCACGGTAGAGAGGGTATGCTTCGTCTCTTCAGGAATGGATTCGCAGGAGGCAGCCATCGAATCCATCTTGTAGCGATACGTCTGAAAAGAGGGTGCTGGTTGGAAGAAGCTTGAGAGAGATGGTGTCCCGTATTGATCGGGGATGGCAGGTATTGGGGGCAAACTTTCCGTGCTTGTTCCATAATTGTGGAAAGTGAAGGAACGTGGAAGTCTCACCTCATGGTTTGCTGCTGCCAGCGCACGTGAAGACCTCCATATCCCTCCCAAACCGTTTGGCGTGTTCAGTGTTTTCCTCTGCTGTTCCTTCTCTGATTTCAAACGCGGTAGCTCTGGTCTTGGGGTTTCTGGTAGTAGTGGTGCTGGTGTGTGTTTTCGGGGACCCACTCTGGGCTGTGCAGCCGGACTACCTTTTGTAAGTGAGGGTTGATGCCCCCTTGGTTGTACGCGCTTGGCGGTGACGGGCGTGTGCTCGGCGAGGTTCGAGCTCATGCGTTTCTTTGCCATTGTTGGAGTGCTCTCGTTCGGCTGTTTGCTAGGGCCAAGTGGAGAGTCTTGAACAATAGATTTCCTGTTCTTCACCGTCGCAGGCGCTGCTAGGCTTTCTCGCTTCAGGTCTTTCTCTATGATCTGAGAGCGTCTCTGGCTGATGCGATGCTTCGTAGGTACGTTCTCTTGTAGAGTAGATTTCGAAGTGACTGGAGTGCCTGCAGGTTTCTTATATCCTGCTTTACTGGAAGGCGCATTGTGTGCTGGCTGGGGTGAATGCGCTGCCTTCACTAGATTAGGTGTTGTACGTGATCTCACTGCCAGCTTCGAGGGGGAGCCCGCGCTGTCGGCTACTGGAGTACGGCGGTTGACAACTTGTGGATCGCGTCGCGACATGTGTTGAGGAAGATATTGACGTGGACTGGAGACGCGTCGTTCCGAGAGCGGAGGGCTCGGTGATGGTATCTTAGACGGTATTGCGCGCAACTTGGGGTCGGCGACAACTGTGACAGGCTGGAGCTTGATCGTCCTGTCCTGGTCATCATAAGAACCGCCCGAAGCGGGTCCAACTGGTCGTGGTAGAAAGCTCGTCGTTCGTGAGCGAGGCAGTGCCGAAGATGTCGCGTTGACTTGATCGTTCTTCGTAGTATCCTCGGGCTGAGTAAGTGTGTCAGGTTTCAATGCCTCAACAACTGGCCTTCTTGAAGCTGCCAAATCGCGCGGTCGTGAAATAGGCGCGTCGAAATGGGGAGAAGACCCGTTTGCTCCCGAGGCCGTTACTGCAAGAGTGGGTTTGGAGGCAAGGTGCTGACCAGGTGTAATTTTTCGTTGAGATAGAGGATTGGAAATAAAGGCGAGGCCATGGCTGAGCGTCCTCCGGAACTTACTCGTGCCGTGAGGAGCGGCATTGCCACCTGTGGGCTGTTGCTGGGACACCTTTCTGCCCACCATATCTACCGTCTCTTCCTCGCCGTGCTGAGCTGCCTCCCACTGGGCGCGTATTTGCTCAAATGTTGCTCGGTCTGGATACGTTAGCATGGCTGCGGCGTGGAAAATGTCGACGTGGGGGAAGCACTTACTTTTGTTGTGTTGTTGATGGCACGAGGTGAGCAAGCTGGTGGAGGTGAAGAGGGAAGGCACGAAGCAGCTACCCCCGTAGCAACCACGACGTCACACAGCAAAAACACGTCCCAAGGTAGAAGAGTGCGAAGTGAGAGGATCTGGCAGGCGCAGCTGCAAATCTGCTATGGCATGGAATAGAAGCGACTACAAAATAAAGGGTATACAAAATTCGAGAAACACAAACCAATCACGCCACGCTATGCAAGTGTTGAATATCCAGCACTACCTCTATTCACTCCGAGTCGCTATCGACGATGAACGCGCCTCGTTTCCGCGCCATTGGCCGTCTTGCAACAGGTGTCGCTTCATCTTCCTCATCGTCATCGTCCGCCATCACAACATCTTGGCTTTTCACTGTGATAGATGCAGTAGCTCCCGTTGTGGTGTCTTCATCACTCTCGTGTACACCATTGGCGTGCTGCGATGACAGCGGAGTGTCGGTAGCCTCGTCCTCGACTTCGCTCTCGTCGTGTATCATATCTCTTGCCGATAAAGACGGAGCTCTACTGCTAGGAGTTGCAGCGTCCTGAACATCCTCGTCGCTATCGTCGCTGTCTGCAAATGGCTGCGCCTTCCTCTTAGGCGGAGTCTTACGCCTCTTGGTCCTAGATGTTGAATCCTCTGCTTTTCTTTTCTTGGATGTGGCTGTCTCTGTGCTGCCTGCTGTGAGCGATTTGCCGAAAGCCTTCATGATCTCTGTTCGAAGTGCTTCTTCGCGCCGGAAGAACTCCATGTCCTTGTCGTCGTCATCTTCTTCATCCGAGTCGTGCACAAATTCAGTACTCTTCTGCTTGGCGAACTTCTCGAGCTCCTTTTTGCGTCGAGCTTCGGCTCTGCGGTCCTTCTCCTCGTCATCCAACTCAACCGGTGTGCCAACCCGTTGACGTCGCTTTAGTTTCTTCCGCTCACCATCAGGTTTCCTCTCCGTAGCTTTGCCGGCACGGTATTCGCCATGATCCTCTTCTACTGCATTCTCTGCTTCTTCGTCATCATCGTCAAAGTCTACCCGCCGGGTCGAGCGGCGGGCTGCCGATGCTTTATTTCGGATGAGGTCCTCGGGTCCCTTGCCATCTTCGTACGTTGGCGGATCGAACTCGTACTTGCGAAGTAGATCGATAGCAAATTCTAGATCCGTTGACGTGAACGCTGAGGGGATGATCCACGTCGCGTCGGGATCATGCGCTTCGCCCAGCCTGGAGAACCCTACAAGCGTCATAAGTAGTCGCAGCTTATTGTCCTTGAACATCGCTAGACGGCGCTCTTCGCTGTCGGGTTTGACAACTAGATCTTGTTAACTTATTTCCGTTTTGCTCCAGGATCGCACTTACGAATGGACGGAGGCTTCGGGGACTCCTCCTCGGTATTTTCAGCCACCTCTTCACCTGCCGGCCGCTCGGCAGCCGCCAGCGCTTTGCGTGCCTCTTCAGCACCCTCCCATGCCTTACGCTCCTCTGCTGCAGAGATGAGGATGTCTCGAACCCAATGTAGTGCATCCGACTTTGCCTGGTTGATCAGTACGCCAACGGCGACTCCAATCTGCTCTGGCACTTCCATGCCAGGTTTAACTTCGAGCTCCGCCGGCGCACGTGGTGTTGACTTGGTGATCTCACGATCATAGCCATGATCGAGGAAAAACAGTGTGGCTGGGATCTTGCTAAACAGCATTTCCACAACAAGCTCTGGTCTCTCTTGAACCTTCTTGACAACTTGTCTAAAGAAGTGCCTAACGAACTCGTCCCACTCCTTGTATGCAGGCGATTCTGGGTCTAGCCCACCCGGACCCTTCATCATTTTGGTGAACAGCTGAAGTATGTCGACTCGGCATAATAGAACACCAAGCTCCATCTTGAATGCAACTCGGTGGAAGAACCGGTGGATCCGTTTCAGTTGCTCGGTATCGAGATCGCTGAAATATCTGGCGAATGCCACAAAGGTGTCGACGCTACTTTGATTGACAAATTTTGCTGCGAAACGTTGAAAGTCAAACTTGCGCTCTGACACCGTCCGCTGTGCTTGTTGTATGTCCTCGGTGTCTGATACTTGGCCCTCCTCGTCACCGTTGGCTCCGTGGGTCTCGGCTACCTTCTTCTTGATCTTACGAGCACGTCGCTTCGACTTGACTTGCAGGTCCACGTTCTGTTTTGCATAACGTTCCAACATCCGCAAGAACACGTGCGAAAGTTCCGTGACCGCGTCCAGGTAGCCAAACCCTTGACCGTTGTATGACCGTAGAATCATGACTACACGGTCGTGGGTCGATTCTTCATAGAAGATGCGGTTTTGAATGTTCTCGGCAATCTCTTGGTCGTCTTCTAGCGCCGATTCCGACATCTCGTGGACTGTGAGCAGAATCTGGGTAAAGCACTTCATGCCAGCATTGAGATCCTGCCATGCCTTTTCGTCCTGGCTCTTTTGCATGAATCGGTTCAATAAGATGAATGTCTCTTGGTTCATGACTTCAGCTACCAGACCGTAGCTCTCGTCCTCGGCAGTAAGGACGGCAGGATCTTTTGGATCAGCAGCTCGCTCTTTCATTGTTCGCCGCCGTGCACACTCCGCTCGCAAAAACCAAGATGCTAGGTAGAAGAATTGTCGAGAATGCCGTATCTCGACTCGCTCGGTCTCGCGCTCGATGGCCTTTCGTAGGTGTAAGAAGAGCGGGTTGAATGAAGAATCGAGAAACTCTTCAACGAACGCCTTGATGTGCTTGCGAGCGGAGACAGTCAGTGCAACGGGCAAGTCAAATTCTTCTCTTTCTTGCTCTCCGTCCACCTTCTTGCCGGGGCGTCTGGGCTTGTTCCACTTCTTCGTCTGGTCCATCTTCTGCATACTAGCCTGTGCTTTGCCGAGCACGTCCTGACCAGATATTGTTGTCACCTTCTCGTCGTCGCGCTTCACCCAGATCATGGTCCCAAATCGATTGTGCCGAGTTGGGGCATTCCGAGCATATCCTGCAAGCATTGCCTTCTCCTTTTGCATCAAGTTCTTCAGCTCGTCCGCGTTCTTTGTGCCGAGCTTCTTGTCTTCCATGAACAGCTTCTCTGCATCAATGCCCTTGAGCAGGAAAAACAGTATCTCGAGCACAATCACATCCTGCGCTACAAAGTCTTCTCCAATGCTCGATGCAACACTCAGGAGGACCTGAAATATGTCCTGCTCATGGAAGGTGTCGATGGTTGCTGACCGAGACACTTCAGCCTCGTCTATGTCCATGGGGGCACTCGTTGGTGGCGAAAGCATAGCAATATTTCGGATGAAGTACAGCGCGATACGGATTATGCCCTCGTCTCTGGGAGTTCGTTCGCGCAGTGGCACGGCCATTGAGGGCAGGGCAATCTTGACGGCTGTCTGTAGCGTCCGGTCGCGGTCGAACTGGAGGATCGCTCTCTTGTATCCGATCTGCGCAAGCTGAATGTACGGTCCATGTCGGTGGTGGTTGACGGTCGCTTCGATTGGGTCGATCTCGAATGGCCATGTCAAAGGCACGAGGAGTTCCACTTGCATATGTTAGCTATGAGAGTTTTTGGGTGTGAATTTTACCTACAAGCTGCAACTGCGATCTTGTGCCTCCACTTGTCCTCTATTGCTTTGGGCGAGATTTTCGCAAGTATCTCTAGCAAATCGCCTTTGACGAGGTTGGCTTCCGCCATGCATCGTGCCACATCTCTTCGATTGAGCTGTCCATCGCCAAACTTGAGCCATTTTCGGAGGTCCTTCAAGCATAGCAATGCGTCGTCCCCGAGGGAATATGTGCCGTCGTCTCCAATTCCACCAAGCTGCAGGCGTATTAGTCGAAATACTTCAAATGTTGTGTATACATACAGCTGTAATGAGACTGTGGACATGAGCACGAATCTCAGGGTCTACCGGGTCTTTTGCCCAGTCGTCCAGCGTTGTTTGAGCCATTGTGGTGGGTGACGGTTGGAGTCGTTACTCCGCGTCGCGATAGCGTCCAGACGCGTCGACGCGTTAATTGATTCATGCGACAAATGCAGCAAACCCGCCAAGACGAGGGCTTCCTCCCGCGACAGGGATGCTCCCCACGTCATGCCTCGGCTACGACTGCAGCGGCTTTCATCGGCCGCTGCATGCATCACATGTTTTGAACGTCGGCGTCGAGAATTCAGAAGAATCTTTGCACATTACACAAAATGTTCTCCGCAGCATCTAGGCAGGCTATTCGAACTGCGACCAGGCAGCAATGCCGTGCATTCAGCAGCACACCTTCAGTAGGAGCTGCTGCGGAAGTGAAGAAGCTTGGTGTCATTGGAGCGGGACAAATGGTGAGTTCTGTGAAAGGGAATATACTGGATGTTGACTAATGAGCCCAGGGTCTTGGAATAGCTCTCGTAGCAGCACAGAGAGCATCAGTTCCTGTCAAGCTCATTGATAGCTCCCAAGCCTCTATCGACAAGGGCCTCAAGTTTGCCGACAAGCTTCTCGAAAAAGATGTTGGCAAAGGCAGAATCTCAAAGGAAGACGCTACAGCCGTCCGTGAGCGAATTACATCTAGCATCTCCCTTGAAGACTTGTCAGATGTCGATTTCGTCATCGAGGCCGTTCCTGAGATCCCAGATCTAAAGTCCAAGATCTTTGCCCAACTCGCCCAGATCTGTCCATCGCATGCCATTCTCGCAACAAACACATCGTCAATCAGCATTACCAAGATCGCGGCCAGTACTTCTAACAGCCCCACTGATCTTTCCGCGTCGTCTCGCGTCATTTCAACACATTTTATGAACCCCGTGCCCATCCAGAAGGGTGTGGAAATCATTACCGGGTTGCAAACTTCGCAGTCCACCATCGACACCGCCATCGCTTTTTGCCAGAAAATGGGCAAGATCGCATCGCAGTCCGCCGACAGCCCGGGTTTCTTGGCGAACCGCATCCTCATGCCTTACATCAACGAGGCCATAATCTGTCTGGAGACAGGCGTCGGCACCAAGGAAGATATCGATAGCATCATGAAGAACGGAACGAACGTGCCTATGGGCCCACTGCAGCTTGCGGACTTCATCGGCATCGATACCTGTTTAGCGATTATGCGCGTGTTGTACGAGGATACCGGCGACTCCAAGTATCGGCCCGCGGTGTTGATGAAGAAGATGGTGGATGCGGGGTGGTTAGGCAAGAAGAGCGGAAAGGGCTTCTACGATTACTAGGCTCTTGCAAAAAGAGCGTGAATAAAACAAAATTCAAAGAAATGAGTTCCGAACCGGCGAGCCTGTAGCACATCCTGTTCAGCTTCGAGGATGCCTGGGGTTATGTTTGTGAGGCTTGACCCAGGACTTCGTCCCTATCCCACCCATGCAACAACACTTGCCGGAGTACCTCAACGCTTTTCATCGAATAATTTGCCGCTGATGATACCGCGGTAGATCTAGTGATATTAGAATTACTCAAATTAGGTCAAGACTATCCGACGGAGTGTGCGTACAAGTCCCGCCCCGGCCTAAGAATCAAGTTCACCACCATCACTAGCGTGACAGAACAATGTGAAGCAGCACTATTTGCCAATTTACTTTGAATATCACTGCCCTTTTCAACGGCGCAATTTCGCACTCTGACTAGTCTTTCCGATACCGTATGCATTCATTCCATGGTACTTGGACCGGGAAGAGGAGAAACCCCGGTAAACACATCGCGCACTCCTCAAGAGCAACAATATATAAATCTCTCTCCGTCCCCAACCTCCTTCTTTCTCCGTCAATCTATTTAACAAACAGTAAATACAAAACAGCAAAGATGTTCATCCGCAAACTAACCCCGCTCCTCGCTCTCTTCTGCCTCCTCACCCTCGCAACCGCCCAACTAGTCCCCACCACAAGCGCAAACGGATGCGTGGTACGTTCCCCCCTTCCTTCCAATTCCCCTTCCCCACGTCTTACGATCTAACCCCACCCCCAGTCCGGCGCAGTGGAATATTGCAACAAACAAGTCTGGCCCCCAGGCAGCCCGGACCTACACTGCATGTCCGTCTCCGACACGCCCTGGAGCAACGAAATGGCACTCATGCGCTCAAAATGCTACTGCCTGCGCAAGGACCTGCAGCAGACGTGGTGGACATGCTTCTACCAGCAAGCAGCGCTGTGTCCGAAAGACCAGGTGACGATGAGGGAGATATGGCGTGCGTATTGCCCGTTCCTTCTTCCCTTTATCCGATACTCTCTTGAAACAGGGGAATCGTTGGAAGTGTGCGCGGTTTTTGACTGACGTACAATAGATCAGGAATGGGAAGTCCACCGCTATCAGCGCCGCTTGTATTGTCTGGACGACTATAAGCCGTCGCCGCCCTGGCATCTGATTAATAATAATTACATGAAGATGCACTATAATATGCTGCGTCCGTATCAGTACTCGTATGAGTTTGCGCAGTACAGGGTATGTTTGCTTCGTGTGTGCGGTGAAAAGGGCTGTGCTAACGCGGATAGAAACGCGACACGAATGCTACGGAGCGCAGATTGGCGATGGTGTGAAGGCCATGATCATCATGGAAATGGGGTGATTCGGGCTCATAAGTTTGGAGTATGTTGTTCTAGGATCGGTAGGGCTTTTCAGACAAGGAGAGACTGGGTGTAGATGCATTGCGGTGGGACATGCACATCGCGTCCGGGAAACCACGTCTGTGCAGAATGAGCTCCAATACAAGCACCTGTTTGCGTTATATACACATTGAATTTCTACTTTTGTTCTTGTGGGCATTGCCCGTACTAAGTAAGGACCCTGAACCACATAACCATCCCAGGCTATCCAGCCAATCCGATGCAGTAGCAAGGCCATTCTATCACAACCCTTTGCAAATGCCCGGACGTATAAGCATGTCGAAGAACCCCTCCTAGATAGCATTCCTCTTCTCTCTGGCGAACTTTCCGGTGTTCTTCTTTCGCCATTCTGGCAGACCGTTCTTTGTGCCGCGTTGCTCGCTGTTCAAATCGTCCACTATAAGCCCTGACTCCATCATCGCCTCTCGTCCACGGTCGATCCGATCTCTCTCCGTCGCTGAGAAGCTTTTCCATGCCAGTCGTTGTGCTGCCTCACTCTTTGTGATGTTCTTGTTCATTTTCAACTGCATGTTATTCTCCTCCGATTTGCGACCTTGGGTTGCCTTTGGAGGCGCACATACCATGGGGCCAGGCACCTGTAAATTGAGCTTTGGGATTGAAGTTAGGACCTTTGGGAATCGTTGCCGCAGCCTGTCGACTCGTGGTGAAACGTCGATGTGTGGTTTGATGAAGTTCGGCTCGGAGGACGTGGTCGGACTCGTGTAATGCCGCATAAGCTTCAACTTGTACGCTTCGCCAATCTCCCTGCGTTTTGGGAACGGCCCCTGAAGTTTTGGTATCCATCGCCGTGCTGCCGCTCGACGGATTGCCAGCGCCCTTTGGTCGTCCTTGGTAACCACTGGCTCAGGTATGGTCACTCTAAGACTCATCGTCTCCGGCGGTGTGCTCAAGTAAGACGTGTCCCGTTTGAATTGTATTTCCCTACTGGAGATGCATGGTGTGTCCAGGCCCATTGGGGGAGTCAGCCGTCGCCTCTTGTTTGCATGAGCAGTGTCGTCGTTTGCCGTAGAAGTTGGCGGCGTGGGCATGCCGAGACTGCTGTTGAAGACTTCTGAGTAAAACTGGGCGTCGTACTTCGTCATTGTCCGCTTCGAGATTCTTGCTGGAGTCTCCATAGTCGTCGAAGAGGATGTGTTGTAACTGAGATAAGTGCTTGTTGTAGCTGACGTTTTGGTGGCTTGAAGGAGTGTGTTGTAGGTGTTGAGCTCGTGGAGCGTCGGTACGCTATAGTGAGCTAGGTTGTTATTGTTAGAGAAAGAAGCTGGGGCCTGACTTATAGTTGAAGTAGGCTTACTTTGCGCTAACGAGTGAGGATGAGGCTAAGTAGTGAGTGTTGCTATTGAGGCTATCGGCAGCGTTGCAGCCGTACGTGGAAACTGAGTAAGCCCAGAGACTGGCGCTGGCCGACGGTGTTTGTAACTGCGCCTGAGGTGAGTCGTTCTTGCTTGTTTCGAGCTTCAGCCGATATTGCGTCGAGATGGCGAGACACCAGTGCAGGAGCGTTCGAGAAAGATAACAAAGCCTTTGTTGCCACCTTTGTCAACGCACGCCACGCTCAAAGGCGATATCTGAGTGAACTCAAACATTGTGAAGCCAGGTGAGCAAGAATTGGTAAGATGGGCGTTGGGCTTCAGTATGGCAAGTGCATTGCGTAAACTGCTTCGCACATGTTTAACACCTTGGATTCGGTCAACTGCGCTACACTACAATTAATTTGCGCTAGATGAAACGTATGAAAACATGGGAGTTGGGGTTCGGAGCGTGTTCAGTAGAAGACAATCACATCGAAACTTGGGACACATTAGTAAGGCTCGGCATCAAACACGGGAACTTCAAATCTCGCTGAACTTTTGCTCTCTCTTACCCGTGCCATCTACCTTGGCTTCGCTTGAACTTACTGGCAGTAGCCCCACCCGACAAACGCCGCCCAACCTGCCCTCACCACTACTCCTCCTCGCTCTCCTCGTCCTCACTCTCACCTCTTAGCTTTTCGCAGCCACAAGGCCAGACGTGGTTGAACATGTTACCGCCATACTTGTAGTTGAAGCCGGTGTGCCACCTCTCGTTGTCGTCCCAAGCCTCCTTGATAGAAGTATCCATCTCTTCTCCTTGTGCAACGCCTGGGTAGCCGGGATACTTCTTGTACACGAGAGCGCGAAAGTCAATGTATTCATCGTGAAGGATCAGGTCTCCTGGAGTGACCTCATGGCCGCGTCCTGTGCGACGGTCGGGGTCGTTTTCAAAGTCTCCACCGCGGCCATGTTTGCCGTTCTTGAGGAAGGGCTTTTCGGCACGTAGAGCCTGCGGAGCTTGAAACTGGGTCCGGTCATGCGGTATGGCTGTGTCGTGAAGGACATGCTTCTTGGTATACGGGTTCGTGACTGCAGTCAGGACCCTATCCTCTCCCTCTTCTGGGAGGTTGACCACCCTGCTGGAGGTGCCCGCGTTGTCTGGATGCATGCCCAGATAGGCCATCTTACTCTCCATTATCGTATTGTGGGCCTTCAGATCTTCAGCCTTGAGTCTAACCTCTTCCTCCGGCGTTTGCTCCTGTGCTGCGCTGGAAAGCTTGGGAATGTTGGCGGTCTTGCTGAACTCTGCCATCTTCTCTTCGATCCGGGACTTGCGGCGCTCGTCCTTCGACTGGGCCGTGGGTTTTATGTCTGTTGCGGCTGATTGCTTAGCCAATCTTCCACGCGCTTGATGGGCCTTCAATTTCTTTATTATTTGCTCCGAAGTCTGCGCTGGCTCGATCGTGTTGTCACGTTTGCGTTTCGTACCTTGCTCCTCTGGAGTGCGAGCATGTATTCTACTCTTTACTGTTCGTCCCGGGCGCCTATCAATGGGCGCATCAATGGGGGCAAATCCCTTCCCTTTCCCCTTGTAGGTCATTAGTGCAGGTGTAGAATCGGTCCAGAGGGCATCCTCCGCGGGCACTGTTTTTGTCAGTACATGCTCATTAAAGCCATGAAGTCGCACTGTGACATACCTATTAGGTCCAATTTGCTGAGCGGATTCGGACCTAGCGCATAGGTTTCCTGCTCCTCGATCCAGTCCGCCATCTCAGCTTTAGTTTTGTCTGCGTCTTTGAACCATTTCCTCGTAGTCGCGCCAGCATACTCTCCAACAAGGTCGAGTAAGAAGTCGGTGTTTTTGTTGCGCAAGCTGCTCGCGAGACGGGCATGTCCCCTCTTCTTACCGCTCTTCTCGTACAACGGAACCTTCACGCCGTTCTTCTCATAGAAACGTAGTCCTGTTGCTCTTGGAGAAGCCTTCTTCTTTCCAGACCTCGCTTTCGAGCTGCCAGAAATTGACGGGCCAGAAGCACCGGCGCCTCCTGTCTTCTCCTTCTTCTTCTTGGGTGCGGTCTTGCGCTTCCCGCCCTGCTGCGCCAAAGAAATCGCATCGAGGTCATCGATGATGTTGGTATGCTGATTCTTGCGTGGATTCATGTTGATGATCTCTGGCGGTTGATTTGGAGGAGAAATCGGTAGACGGTGGGTGACAAAGAGAAGAGAAAAAAACATGATAATCAGGGCTTTGCGTTTGTCTCAAAATCCCGCACAATGTGGTGAAGGAGAATAAGACAGTCAAACAAATGAGGCGCCCGCACAATGCAATTGTTCCCGCCATAGTGAGCTTGTCTCTACCGCGAGGAAAGTGCCGGAAATCACGACGCACAGTTCTGTATCGGTGAGCTGCGGGCTATGCATGGTGGAACTCGAGTTGTCGAAACGTTGCTCTGAGTGGAGCAGACTTGCACGCCGCATCGTGCCACAGCCATTTCATGTACAATGTTGAGTATAAGCGTTGTAGAGATGGATTGAAATAATGATATCGGAAACGTGACATGGCCGCAGAGAGTATGATGGAAGAGACACAACTGCGCACAAATCAATCGAATCCAGCTTCACCGTCTCCATGAAGGCGGTGATGTAGCCGTAGCGCCCATGCTTACTTTGCTAGATTGCTCCAAGGGACTACAACGCCTTATGTATGGTAGTGAACTCTGAGAAACAGACAACGTGGAAGGTTGATGTTGTAGTGACAAGCATGTGCGATGTGTGGAAAGGCTGCATCGGAAGTTGCTGCCCATTCAAGGACACAGACATTGTAGAAGGAATGGAAGCAGACTTCAATATGTAAGGAGATGGAGAGTAGGTGCAAATATGATGGACGATATACTTGACCAGCTCGGTGGACGGGCTGAGATGTCAGGAGTACAGGAAACGTCTGCTTGTTTTCGACATGTTGTCTGACAAAGGGATTACGCCCTTGACGTAACTCACTATCTTAAGCATCGATATCAGAGACGGTATAATGTCATTCGTTGGAAACCGAAGTTCAGATGAGAAGAGGCGTCGTGGTGCCAAGGTAACCTAAACAAGCATAGATACCCGACACGCGAAGTGCCTCGGCAAGATACCCGCCTCACGACTTCTCGGCTCGACCGTCATATGTTGCGACACGCCATCAAGCCTCCGCTCCTTTCATCGTACGCAGCCATACGCAAGAATCTGCCACTGGGCAGCAACCCGTCACCATGGTTCGCGAGGACCTAATAACCTCTGCTGTAAGTCGCTTCTCCTGGAGTAGCAACCTCATACTGACGAATTGCAGGTCTCGTGTATGTCGCGACCATGACCACGCTCACATGCTTCCTCCTAACCGCTCTGCAGTCCTCCAAGACCCATCTGTCGCCAGCGCGCCTCTCGACAAGCGCATTGCGTTCCTCCAGTCGAAGAATCTCACACAAGAAGAAGTCGACGTCTCTCTTGCACGCGCCGCCGCCGAAGACCCCAGCCAGCCTCCTCCTCCACCGACATCCGCACCTCCCAACTATGCATACAACCGGCCGCCCCCATCAGCGCCCGCCTATGGCTATCCACAACAAGGCTACTGGCAGCAGCCGCCACCGCCTGAGTAAGAATACCGTGACGAGAATAAATGGACCGACCGTGCTAACACAGCGCAGACCGCCGAAACGCGACTGGCGAGACTACTTCATCATGGCCACGGTCATGGGAGGCGTAGGCTACGGGCTGTACTTCACAGCCAAGCGCTACATTGCCCCCCTGATTCAACCGCCCACACCACCACAGCTAGAGCAAGACAAGGCATCGATCGACGACTCGTTCAAGCGTGCCTTTGACCTTTTGGAGCAACTCAACACCGACACAACCGCACTCAAGGCATCGGAAGAAGCTAGAACGCAGAGACTAGACAATGCGCTCGGCGAGGTGGAGAGCGTATTGACCAGCCTGAAGGAATCTTCCAAGCGACAAGGAGACGACAACAGGCGCATCGAGGATGACGTGCGTGGTCTGAGAGACTTGATCCCCAAGGCCATGGATGCGCAGAAGGAGTCGACCGACAACAGGCTGAGGGAGCTCTCGACAGAGCTCAAGAGCCTGAAGACCCTGGTTGGCAACAGAATGGGTGCCGGACCAGCCCGGCCAGCTGCCCCAGCAGCCAGCTACTACGGCCAAAACCAGCCCCAGTCACAACCCGCACCAAACGTCAACGGCTCATCCGGCACCTCGACACCCGCACCACAGCCTACCCCTGCCCCTGCGCCAACAGAGCAGACAAATGGCACCAGCACATCCGAGGCCCAGGGAAGCAGCACCACTGCATCCGCCTCTTCTTCCACACCTACAGCAGAGAAGGCTGCACCTTCGTCATACGGCAGAGTCGCAGGGGGCCGCGCAGCCATCCCAGCATGGCAAATGGCGGCCCAGAAGAAGTCCGAGGAAGCAAAGAAGGACACCAGCGAGAGCGGGACAGTAGCAGAAGCCAGCCCCAGTTCATAGTTCCTGTATACCTTCAAGTCACTTCACTTCACCAATCATGTACTTCATATCTCATCCCATAGGCCTTCAGCCCGTCATGCATTATTATCCAGTCTTTTATCTCATACACCAAAGTCCTCCAGCTCATCTCATCTCGTCCCTTTCTGCTAAGCACCTAGTTCTGCAGGCGCTCCTGCTCCTCCCTGAGAAGGTGAGCCCAATCCACCATGACCCTGGCACCCTCGCCCTCAATCATCGGATACACCTCGCGAAAGCCGCTCGTCTGCTGAGCCCGCTCTGTCTTCCACGTCTCCATGACCGCCACGCCATCACACTCCTCCCCGTGAACAGCACACTTTGGTGCGCGCGCACCTACTCCTTCTTCACCCATCCTGCCTGCATTATACGCCTGGTTCAGCGCCATGCTCGCGCGACGAGGTCGGCCGCTGCCAACCACCTCGTTGCGACCATACTGCGGGGACACCATGGTAGAAAGATCTGTGTAAGTATAAGCATATAGGTCAAGCATGTCGGCGAAGAGTGTGTGCGTGCCTTGGACTGTACTGGGAATCTGCAGATGCGATGTACTCGCGATCGGACGCAGGGCCGGCGACACAGGGCGCGAGGGGAACGGCGTGTTGACGACAGAGGTGAGGCGCGAGCCAGGCAGCGAGTCGGACAGAAAGCGCGCGTGGTCGTGCGGCGTGTTGAAGGTTTCGCGCGACAGGTGCGGGTGTGCGAAGGCGAGTATCGAGGACATGCTGGGGCCCGTAGTGGTGGTACGCTCGCGGTTCAGAGACGTCAGGGACGGCGAGGAGTCGGAGTGGCCCAGGCCGGGGATCGTGGACTTGCTGGCGAGCGAGGTAGAGTTGCCTAGACCGTCGATGTTGGACAGTGATATGCCTCCGGACTTGCTGCGGTTGTGGCGCGTAGCTAGGTCAGCGAGGGAGAGGGACGAGTCGGGCTGCGAAGATAGGTGCTGGAGCTTCCTGGCGAACGCTGGTACGGGCTTGCTGGCTAAGTCGGACGAGGATGCACGGTGCAGAGCGCGCGGAGCGGTCAGGAGCCCTTCTGCCATGACCATAGACGCGAGATCAGTCGTTGAAGCCGGGGTGACGAAGCGCATGGAGCGCGGACGAGGCGTATCTCCTGTGGCGGCGAGTACACTCAGATCAACCTGCGAAGCCTCTCTGCTCGGCGCTCTCGAGGTCCCTCTCGACAATACCTGCGCAGGAACCAAGGCCGTAGGATACGACACCTTGGGAAGTTCTCTGGTAGCGCGTGAGCTGTTCCTCTGGGCAATCGCCAACTCCACCCCTCCTTCATCATCCACACACGTCTCCGCCTCCAACGTACGCCGCACCTCCTCCTTCTCCCTGCTCTTCTCTGCTTCCGCCTCCTCCCAAAACACCCAGCAACTCTTGTCCAGCGCCGCGATACTCCCCTCCTCCCTCAATCCCTCCGCGCAACGATCGAAAACAGGCACCGCCCCCTCCATCTCACTTACAATGCTAATCCCGTATTTGAACTTGAACGGCACGGGCGCAATCGGCTCGCCGCCGGGGAAGCTGTACAGCTGGTGACCGCGGAAATGGTACGCGACACCGAGTTGGAATGGATGGTGGCCTTTTAGGCCGGAGATGAAGACGCGCTTGGCCTTGGCCATGGCCGTGAGGTGCGCTTCGCGCTGCTCGGATTGCTGCTTGTGCAGCGCGCGGGAGGCTTTGCGGTCCATGGTGTCGCGGGGCATGGTTGGTAGAGAGAGGAAGAGGGGAGGAAGGTGGGCTTTTTTGAAGGGGACTCGACAAACGGGCTCCGTTAGTGCGGTGCTGCGCGTTTGCAAACGCATGGGGAGAGTGTGGGAAGGGGTTTTTGGTCGGGAGGTGAAAGGGCGGGTGGGGGAGCGGACGCGTGGTGACGGTGTGTGATCGGAGGAGAAGGAGATGGGGCGAGAAGGGAGTGAAGATGTACACGTAAACTTATCAGCTGAGAGAATTGAATAGAACGAAACAATACTGAAGATATCCAGGCATAATCGTTGACTGAGTGAAATGAATAGGAAGAAAAGGCATTGAAGATGAACAGGCATCTTGATCAACCGGGAAATACGAACGGGAGGAAAAGAGAGTAAAAACTTCCAGGCATATGTATCAGCTGAGTGAGACAAATAAGACTTAAAGACACTGAAAATTATTTAGGCATACAAATCATGTTTCAAAAACATACACCCTTAGATGACACTGACGACATACAGGACCACGTATAGTCTCTTACAAACATACACCAAAAACGATGCGAACATATCCAAGGCATCCTATCGCATGTGGGACAAGCACAGTATCACCATCTACTGCCTCCCAGACGACGTACCATCCTCCCCACCAGCAGTCAAATCATCCACATCATCACCCGGCTCAGTGTATGTTCCTGCCTTCTTCGTAGCCCCACGAGTCCGCTCGTCGAGGATGTTGGCCTTGTCGATAGCTTCGTTTTCGTCCTTCTCTGCTAGGAGTTAGTGGGATAGAGAGAGAGGGGACTGGGAGTCTGACCGAGCTGCTGCTCCGAGTCGCCACCATTGTCGTATTCGGTAGCCTCGATGGCAGCACTGTCACTCTGGACGGGGATTTCACTCTGGCCGGTGCGCGACTTGTAGTCGTCGTCGGCGACGGTACCAGAGGGAATGTCTGAGGCGGACATATTGATTGTGTTGTTGTGTTTGGGTAGAGGATTTGCTGAGATTGATAGTTTGTGGATGGAGGATTGGAATAGAATGGCTTGATGCTGGACGAAAGTGGTAGACTGCTCCGTTTAAGTAGACGACAGATGTCATCGTACGTCATGCAGATACATGTCGTATAGCAAGCCTCTGATAGAGCGAGAGTACTAGTGGAAAGCGTGCCTGGGGAGTGAGATCGGAAACGATGGCATAATCACCTTGATGACAGCATCAAAGGTCGAGCTCAGCAACTTCACGGGCCTCTAAGGTGTCTGTGGAGAAAGCAGACTACCATAACGAGACAGGCACATGGCGATCCGACGTGCGGGATCCCACACTAACGGAAGCTATTTTGTAGTGGAGATGTGTCGTGTCGCTAGCACTGCATTGTGACATCTGCGTCACTATGCGATCAATGCTGGTAGAAGAGCGTGCCATTGCGGTTGCAATTAACTCGACATGACGATAGCGTCCAGTCATTAAGTTGGTACTCAGGATGCAAAGAGAGCAATAAGTTGCTTCGAGGTTAAAGATTTGACGTATACTGGTAGTCGACAATACCAAACCGCACTTCAACCCTGCGCGTCATTCTTTCGCACAAGCAGATCTTCACTCGTAACCCTGCCGACGATTAGCTCACTCCAGCACAGACATGATATGCAAGGGACAAGGACAGCCATGCGGCTTCGCGAGCTTCAAACAAGCCATAGCAGCGACAGTCGACGTCAAGACGTCAGCTAGCGTCAGGGGACCGATGGGGCTCTCAGATTAGCGAGATCGATCGAACATTCGCATCGGAATCCCATGCAAATTTCATGATGTCGATGGTAGAAGCACGGAAACTTTGTTCGCGTTGTGGCTGGGTTGACGTTAGCTCTGACGCGAAAACGCGACTTCGCGAGGTCATGATATCACGAGAAAACCACTTAGTTTTCCTCTTCGGGACAAGTGCGGATTTGCTTTGGAACGTCGTTGGTGACATCAATTGGCCTATGCTGACGCCTTTTGTCCTACGACAGAAGTTTCGGTTCGATCTAGGATTCGTGTGTTATCTTTTCCTCCTCAGCTGACCTGCTAGCATCTCAAATAAGCCGCATCGGTTTGTGTCAACGCGAAACAATGCCTGAAATTGCGAGGCTACCGGGTTTCATTCCCAGATGATGGACCCAAGTTGTATTCCGTGTACCCAAAAGCTCAAGATTTGGGCAGCATCTGGTCTTGTTCACCGTTTAAGCAAAACCGATCATTTTCTTCCCACTCAGAATCCCCCCCACGTTCCGCTGCACAGCATCGAACCTGACAGTACCACAGGACTCGCTCTCCAGGTGATTGAAAAGAGCTGCGAGTGCACTGAACTCCCCTCCACACGCTCTACCCGGGCAATGGTACGCCTTCTCCTTATGCACTGGCGAGTTGAGATGCTGATTCAAGCTCTCAAGCTGCTCGAAACCTTTGTGACATAGGTAGCATTCATAGCAGCTGCGGTTATAGTTGTATGATGCCGAAGATGCTATGATGGACGAAGAGGTGTCGTGGTATGTCAGGAGTTTCTTGGTGATGACGTGTTTTGGGTCACGGCGTCGAATCTCGGCGAGGATTGTGTCGCGGTTAAGAGAGCGAGCTTGAGGACATGATCCAGCCTCAAGATGATGTGTGACTCCCGTAGCTGTTGCGAAGCCGCGCTCGCAAAAGCGGCAGGTGATATCGGTGCCTCGATGGATCTTGCTATTGAGATGCTTGTCATTGTTAGCGTATTCAGTCGTGATGTTTAGACGTAGAAGAACCCACAGCCCTGAGGTTGTTGTCGTTCTCAAAGCCTCTCTGGCAGCTCACACACCAATGCTCCCGCCAGTGGTTTTTGTTGTTCATATGCCGCTTCGCATCCGCGAAAGTCTGATAACAGTTATCACAGGCCTCGCAATCATACTTCGGACCGTAGTGTCCCTCTTCTTGTTGGTGTTCATCGAGGTCGTCTTCGTCCCAGTAGCAGTCGTCGCAGAAGTCACACTCCCAGATGTGACCGACTGCTTGCATGTGTTGCTGTGCAGCATGCAAACTTCCGAACCATTTGTCACATTTGCCGCACTCAGCCATCGCAGCTCTTGCAATTCATAAGGTCAGTGCATATACCCGGTTATCCTTGGACCATCATTAATGCTTACATGTCGAACTTGTTTGATGCAATTCCGAGAGCTGGTAGACACTGCTAGCATAAACTTCAATGGCGGTAAAGTGGTGGTTGATTTCTATCTGGCGATGCTGCGTCTCCGGCAGAGGAGGGGAACAGAAGTTGAGCAAGTTGGGGGTGAGGCGCCTCAAGAGATAACAGCGATTGCGGGGAAGCAGGACGACAACGCCAGCCATCCTGGCTCCTTCTTGCAGTTCGCCAAGTTGACAAACAGGGGCATTCACGTTCCCGCGCCTAGGACGACAACATTAGTGGGTGCATGCATCTGTGTGACATTGGAAAATGTTGTGTATCATGCGACTTGTCGTTTCCTGCTTGACGGCGCGAATCATGCGCGAAGTCACGAGACCCACCCCTGACGAAGAGCAAACTTTGAGTGCAGCGACCGATATGACTTTGAGGACACAGTGCCAGGCTCATGTGTCAAGTAGAACGTAAAGACTTTTGATACGCATCGGCGCATGAACTACTTCTGAGGGGTATCTATATTATATGAACTGGTCTTCGACGATTTTGGGGCACCCGACGTGATAAATCTCACGTGGATACCGTCGGAGGAACATTGAAAGTGCTGAGCGAATCGAAAGCGACAAGACAACACGTGTCAAGCGGGCTGAAAACCGTAGCCTACTCGTCGGCAGTCTTCTTGGGTCTGCCCCTAGAAGGAAATGTTAGCGTTGACAGTGAACGGAAGAGCACCATGACATGCCTCTTGGCTGTGGCCTTGACCTCGCCATCAGCGGCGGTCTTCTTGCCTCGCTTTGGCTTGGGAGCCTCTTCAGTCTCTTCAACGTCCTCGTCCTCGACCTCTGCCACGGGCGCAGCCTTCTTGGGCCTACCTCGCTTTGCAGCGGGGACTGGAGCTTCTGCTTCTTCATCGTCTTCTTTCTTGGCAGCCTTCTTGACTCGTGGCTTCTTTGCCGCTGGGACTTCCTTTTCTTCCTCATCGGCATTCTCTTGCTTCGCGGGCTTCCTGCCACGAGCCTTCTTTGCGGGAATGACCTCTTCCTCGCTGTCGTCTGCTTCTTTCTTTGCGACCTTCTTAGCCCTGGCTTTCTTGGGCGCAGGGGCTTCGTCCTCGTCATCATCGGCGTCCTTGGCCTTGCGACTACGCTTCTTGTTGGACTTCTCTTCGGCATCGTCATCTTCGTCGTCTTTCTTGGCCTTCTTCTTGGTGGCCTTGACACGGAAACCGTTCTTGCCAGGTCGGTTCACCTCGACATCCTAAGGATGTTAGTGAAACTGTTTGCACAAAAATGAGTGAACGAGATTCGCATGCAGCGCAAAGGCTGATGTAACACTGTGTGTCACTTGAGCAGATGACCTACACCCTTCCAGTCCTCATCGGGAACGTGGCCGTTTTCTAGGGCAAACGTGACCTTCTCCTGGTACTCAGCAGGAACTTCGTCGAAGCCGTCAACCATGTCTGTGTCGCCGCCTGAGCTCTCGATCAGATTCGCAATTTGCTTGGGCGTAACACATCCCCTGAAGCTGTTAATAGGAGAATTTTCATGTCATAGTGAGACATACCAATGCCTGTACTGCCAGCTTGTATGCTCGTTGATGGTGATCTGGATGGCATAGCGAAATTCTCCCTTCGTGATCTTGATGCCGGCATCTTTGCACTCCTTGTTTGAGCAACCTGCACGATTGTTCGGCGATGCCTCTGATGTGTCATTAGAATTAAGTGATTTGAAAGAGCTGCAGAGAGCACAGGCTGAGCAGTAGGATAAGCATCATGAACTTACCAATGCGAGAGACAACCATGTTTGCGGATTGTTCTTTCTAACAAGTAAGGTCGAGGACGAGTTTGGTGAGAGAAAAATAATCAAACGCGTGCAGATGAACGCCTTTAAGTAGAAGCGCCCGAAAGACAGACTCGTGGTGAGGTTGCTGCCTTCGCAAAGAAGTTGTCGCGTTATTTGTCGCGGCGTGTTTGCGCGTCTGAGGTGTGTCGTCAGAGTGCAGGCAGCGGCAGCTGGGAGTGGACCCTGCCGCGGCCAGCTAGCGCGTCTCGCATCGTTGACGGCATGACAAGGATCTCAGCCAAAAAGTTCGACCACCATGGGCGAGGAAGAGCTTCACTCCTTTCCTACGTTCGCCACCCCCCAATGAGCACTGCGCATACCTGTGTTCGCAGCGCCCTCACCCAGGCATTTCGACCGTCTAGCTGTGGAACCGCTGCTTCCTATTCTGTCGCCTCATTCCTCGTCCCCGCGCTCGCTAAACCCTCAAGACGCCCAATCTCATCTGGAAGACGCCGTTCAAAGGAAACCTCGCAGCGGTCTGATGATACCATAGCACGTGCAAACGATGCAGCAACATTCCAGTTACCACTCAAGCCCACCGCGCGGTCGCCCAGATCGTGCATACCCCTCCCACCCCACGGAGCTCGCAATGACATGCAACACTGGCTTGCAGCCATTGACCCGTTCCTACCGGCCCATCTACGACGAGACCAGACCGATGGAACTACAAAGACCCCTACGGTGACACCGCTCGACCTTGCCATTGTGATCAACGCAGCCCAAGATGTGTCTTTGGATATACTGGCCTTTATGGGACTGGTCGAGGGCCGCTGGCCGGCAGTCATCTGGGTGGCCAAGAAGCTTATAGAAGATGGAAAGCGGACAATCGATCCCCCACCACAGCTCGACCTGTCAGTAAATATCATATTGCCAGAGTCGGAGCGACTATCTCTACACCGTCTTACAGAAAACCCCGTCCGCACCGAGCGAGTCCCGCCCTTGCGAAAACCCAAGGCGAGTCTGGACAATTTTACCTCCGCCCCTGACTCGATAAATCTGCGCCACGTTGCTGTGAAGCGCGCGCTGGGGCAACTCTGGAGAAGCTTAGGGAGTATGATTTTAGCCAGCGCGGAGAGGAGCACTCGAGAGGCTCCGGTCATGCCTCATGTTTTGGAGATTATCGCCTTCCTGCACCATGTTGGTCTCATGCCGGATTCTATCTACACCTACCGTCCTCACGAGAACAAGTACGCGCTTCAACAGCCTCCGACGCTTCACATGTTGTCGTCCAAGATACTGACCGCGCTGTCCGACGCATCCTGGAAGGCACACGAGGCCTCTGTGAAATCGGCAAAACCTGGCGCGAAACCCTCATACTTTCTTGGGCATGAGATTCCTGGCTCCCGCTACAGGGTCCATGTCACCGAAATAGGCCCAGAGCTGTGGTTGGAACTCGTACTCTGGTCTTGCCTCCACGGCGGCTGGACAGCGGACGGTATTGCAATACTGGAACAAGTAGCGTCCGAACACAAGGAGCATGGCTGGGGCCTGATCAGCTGGCGGGAGATCATGTTGGCTGAGCAGCAAAACTCACCATCACCTTCGAGACTATGGAAGCTGTTCCCAATGAACGGCGAAGCTGCTGCGAGTGATGCGGACAGAGCGCGATCCAGGAAAACCATCAGCAGCGAAGTCGTCACTGCATTTGTAGACGCTACGGCGAACAAAATGCGCGTTGGCGTTGGCTTGCGTGGCTCTAACCCAGAGGTCGTCGTAAAACAGCTCAAGACACTAAAAGACTTCCTCGACGTGAACAACCTCAGCTTGGGGTCTACATCTTGGGATTCAGTCATTGCTCGACTTATAGAGTCAGGAGCTTTCGTGCCTGAAAAGCGCCCCGAAGCCCTCCTACGCCTCTTTCAGCTGGCCACCGGGTTCGGTGCAGAAGTCACTACTCTCAATGCTTCAGCGACAACCAGTGATGAAGTACATTATTTTTTTGAGCCTACAACTCTTCCACTCAACCTGCTCCACCGAACAATGCGGGCATTCATCAACAACGGGGATCTCCAGGGCGCAATGACCACATTGACGTTGTTACAGCAGCACACCGACGAAAATAAGCAAAAGTCCTTGCAGCAATTCTTCGAAATGCTGAAGAACGACACGCCAAAGCAGGGACATCCTTTCACGAGCAGTCTTCCACCAGTTGACTTCCCAGCTTTCGAGGTCAGCATGCCTGTTCCTCTACGCGCCAGACTGTTGGACTTGGCTACCGAGTCTGGGATGCATGAGCTAGGTCGCTGGCTACTATTTGCTCAGGACATTGATGGTCCTCTGATAGGACGCGATCTGTACAACCATCGAAATGTCGCTGCGTCCATTGTGCGATTTGGCACACTCTCTGGCGAGAATGATCTCGTGATGGATATCGTCAAGAGAGTCGGAACCTGGTCCAAAACCCACGGAGAGCAGCGCATGCCTGCCGAGGTCCTTACTGCACTTCTCTGCAGTCAGATCAAGCTTCATCGATGGGACTCCGTGAAAGGGATGGAGCAGTACATCGGAGATGCTGCTGGGTTCAAGCCACGGCCAATCATACTATCGACTTTTGCCGCAGAGCTTCTTCGACTATCTACAGGGCCCGAAGAGGAGCGGCTGAAAACGCAAGATGCGTTCACCGATCTACTTTTTGCTTGGGAAGATCTCATCCTGGGCAATATTCGCAATGAATTGCATTGTATATTGGCAATCATGTCGACTACGGATGACATGTGGAAGGACTACTGCTCTCAGTTCTTGGCCTTCTCTTCACGTCAATACATAAAACTCTCCACAGACGATTTTAACAAAGTGCTCAGCGGTATACTCGATGGTTATGGAAGCTCCAAGGCCAGAGCAGCAGTGAGCACTTGGTGCAATATGTCATCTGCCGCATTCGAAGCCCATCGAGCTCCTGGTGGACTGCTGACCATGCCGCGCTTCCAGGTCGGCAAAGGCACTGAGTACGCAGAACGGCCACCTCACATTGAACTGATCCAAGAGTCAGGCGCAAAGCTTACCCTACAAGGACGGATAAGGCCTAATCGTCAGACATTATGGGTCATTTTTCGCAAGGTGCAAGAGGAAGTGGAGCAGCGCAGGTGGCAAGGGAAAGAGTTCTCCGCCACTGAGCATGCAGACGTGCGCACGACGCTCAGGTGGGCAGCGCGCCTACTGTACAAGCTGGGCTACGACTACGAAGACATTTCTCTCGACATGGGCAGTATTCTCGTAGAGCTAGCCGGACTTGAGCCTCCCGCGGCCACTAACGATCCCGAAAGGCTCGATGGTGCTGTACCAAGATTTGGAGAATACGCTTCTGCCAGCACGCATAGACTAGCTTTCTTGTAGATATTTGTTGCGTAACATCCCGAACATACATGCTAGGGATTCATTTTCGACCAGGAATCAAATTCGTGGCTGGGGATCCGCGGTTTTGTCGCACCTCCTCGGTCACGCGATACTATATATGAGCATTTCAGTGCCTGCATGTACCTCGCTATGGCGACGATGTTGATGTGTGTCCACATTCAGGGCCCCACAAAAGTCTTCAGCACGAAAACAAAGGCATTTCTGCTCCTACCCCACTGGACTGGCGACTCCGAAGCGCTCAGTGAGGGGCACGTGAGCCAACCAAGTTTTTACCTAGGTACATATTTTTCTGTAGTGGAGTACAGGGATTCTCGATTCGAGACCCCTGAAGCGTTTGATGCTCATCATACTCCCCATTGCGACTCCACCCTGTACCAGACAGCTGTCAAAGACCCCAGACCGCCTAGAAGTTGTACGCCGTGAAAATACTTCAGCGCCAGCGTGCGGTGCATTGTGCGACTATTCACAGGCGAGGTTGGTGTTGGCGATAGACGGAGCGAATGGGAAAAGCTACCTGTCCGTAGACGTACAGGAGCTATGTCCAATCAGAAGCGTAAGGCTGATGGCCACGTTGAAGATCTTTCGAGCATCGCAGTGGAGTCGGAATCTCGTCCAACCAGTGCACTGTGGGCCACTTTACCTCGATCCACCAACGGCTTGCATCCTGCAACCAAACCGGGTAAGAGCTCAGCCTCACAAAGCGGCTCTGGGAGAGATCAACGTCTTTGCAATGTCAACGATGAGGCCTCAATTGATGCTCTGGCTCTACAAGAGGCCTCCATATCACAACTGTACAACCCCAAACCTTAAATTATCTGATACGCAGACGCTGTCTCAGGGCCCAGAACGCGCATTATCACAAGCAACGGCCCGCTGCTGTCGTACCTTTTCAGGTTTACACCACACTCACCGACTTTTGGTCCCGGCGCCAGTCGCCCAAAGCGTATCGATAGACGTCTTAGCACCACCTGGAGGGGCAGTGCTGGCGACGTCAAGTCACAGATATTTTGCGGAGGGCCAGGGCCGTAGTGAGAAACGGGTAAACGTGCACTGTTTTTCCACGAGATGATCACGATTCTTGTGCACAAGTGATATTAAAATGACGACGCCCCAGAAAAATGATGTGCGCGCACTGGTAAGCGCAGCAATCTATGTGGGCTGTCGTTGGTTGCGCGATGCAAGCCCGGCCTCCATTTTGCCACGGGCCAATAGGGGCCGTATGTTGCTCGTTCGACAACTTTTTTAGCCTCCGGGGTTGCTTCGTCGCTGGAGTTTTGCATGCGGTCGAAGATTGAGTTTAAGTGGGCCCATACGTACTTTGGCCGAGGAGGGGCACGCGACTGTGAGGTAGAAGAGAGCCCTCACCAAGACCGCCATGATGGGATGTTTTTGGTGTCGCAATTCATGTTAGGCTGAATAGTTGATGCCGCCATGTCCCTGGTGTAATTGGTGTGCAGTATGACTCTTTGTGGGCTTTTCGCGAGCCGTCGGGAGTCAGAGCATGCCCTGGTCAATTCTCACCGCTGCGCTAACGTCCCCTAGCGCCCTAGCGCCAAGCGCCTTCCTAAATTTCCATATCCCTCTGCTTCTGCCCACCCGCACTCCGCAAACCACACAGACACCAAGTCGCACAAGAAGCATAACCAGAAGCACAATTAACCCCATCCATATACATCTTCGTCGAGACAATGCCGCAGGCAATCGCTGAGTGCTAATTTCCCTCTGGGTGGCCTACATTTTTTTTGTAGGCCATCCAGCCGGCCAGCTCGCGAGACTTCAACTCAACGACGATACACATCCACGACTGCGTGAAGCACACTCTGCTCTCAACCGTCTCAATCAAGTGTTTCTTCGTCCGGCCTGCACTGCACACTACACGCATTGTCAGTTCCTCCAGTGCCATCCACGAACACGACGACCCGCTGTCAGCTCTACCATAGTCAAGAGCCCGGCCCCTCAGTACAACACATATCTAGTCGACCAAACGCTGTCACTCTCCTCAATACGACATTCTCCTCCTCACTCAACCCTTCTACGCAGGGACCGCACCACTCACCCATCCCTGGACCTTCACCCCCGCAAACTCTACAGCCACGAGATCGGCCAAGAAAGGCCCACACCGATGGCGCACCTTACTTACTCGCGGTCGGCCATGTCCGACCTTGGTGGACATCAACACAAGGACCGCAAGCTCATGCAAAGCGATACCACTACCAAAGGACGCTACAGCGATAGCCAATCAGGCGCACAAGACAGTGCGCCAGGCAGCAAACACCGCAACGAATCGAGAAGTGACGGCCAGTCTCTCACTGGAGAAGCTACAAATGAAGACGATGAGGGAGACAGTGAAACCGCGCAAGACGGTGAACAAGATGATGATGAGGATGAACCAGCGGCCCCCGCCCCGTTCCGCGGTCTTGGGAAGGGCAAAGGACGAGGAAAACGCCCTGCCATCCGTGTCGAACCTGTCGAAGATCAATCGCAGGAAGAGGATGACGAGGTCGTATCCCTTGGAACGGGGCCCAGCTCGAGTAAGCACCCGGTGAGCCAACTGATCATGAACAACAAGAAGCGCACCTTCAGCAATCTGTCCAGCACATCTGTGCTCTTTGGTGACGACTCCACCGATCAAGAGTTTCCCAGACGCAAGATGGCGCGCAAACTAAGCAATGCGGTCACGAAACCGCTACTGACCTACAAGGCAAATGAGGAGGACCTTCATGAAAATGCCATCGAGAGCGACGATGAAGACTATAGCGCACTCAACCTCATCCCTGATGATGACTCAGATGTCGAGTTGATGGAGCAACAAGAAGAGAGCTTCATTCTCCAAGAAGAGCAGCAGGCGACCACCCTACTCAACGAGTTCCGTGACGCTCGCCGACTCAGCCTCGAGAGCTGCATTAGTGACAATATCTTCGATGTCACTGCGCCACTTGACGACGCATACATCTCCGGTCTTCAAGACTACGGCTTTGCCCAATTCTTCGAGCCAGAGGCTCTGCCTGCATCTCCCGATCCAGCGGTCAAGAGAAAGTATTCAGATAGCTCCACGAAGCGTGTTCGCTTCGATGACGAGGTTCAAGTATCAGATAGCTCAAGCTCAGAATCTTCCGAGCTCGACAGCAGTGTCTTTCCCGATCTTTTCCTTGAACAAGACAAGTTGCCTCCCATCTTGCACCAGCTTCTTGAGATCGACAATGACGAAGATGACGGAGACTTCGCTTCTCCTCAATCTGACGCATCGTTCTGGGACTACGGCCAGGACGAGTCTCGCATCACACCAGCTGAGCAATCAGACGAGACCGATAATGACTCGGCTGGCTCCAGTGGCTATGATTGTATGATTATGCCCCACACTAAATTTACCTTGTCCACTAACATCTCTTCGTAGCTGACATGGGTGATACCACTGACGAAGAAGACTTTGGTACTGACGCTGCGCCACGGACACCTGTTCAAGACAGATCCGTTCTGCGCCAACCAGCCTCGGCGCCTGGGTCACGGGCTGCGACCCCCAAGCCATTTCAGCGCAGCTCCCGACCTACTGGACGCCAGATACCACCTCCTCGTGGTATCTTCATTCATGACGACAGCACCAAAGCTATTGCTGTCACTAATCGTGCAACCAAGACGGTCACCTTCTACCGGCCTCGGCCAGCCATCATTCCTTGGATACCTCTGAATGGATACCAAAGCGGTACCAGCAGCACCGCCAACAACAGTCCTCGAAATTCGATTGCACAATTGAATGCATCCGACAGCGAGAACAGTAACGAAGTTTTGAACAACGCTCTTAACACCGACATCATGCTCACTGGTATTTTTGGATCTGCGCCTAGTAACAACGACTTCTACTTCGGTAACGAGAGCATCGGTCCACCTGAGGCATTCTATCCTTTTGTCAGCATCGGATCCAATGGCAACATGAACCTCATGGACGATGACGAGTACGATGACTCTGAGGATTTCGAAGACGACTTGAACATTGCCGATTTCATGGACTTCGGCTCCGACGGTGACGACACCGATCTGGAACCAGACTTTGAAGATACCGATGTGCCAGCAACTCCAGCTACGTCTCAAGTGGCGCTTCATGGCTCAACCCCTGCTCAGCCTACGCCGATGACCGAGACGCCAGTCAACCGTAAGAGGACGACTTCGGACGCTATGCTTCAGCACTTCGACCGCGGTGTCGTCACCGCTTTTCGCAACAACCAGAACCGCTACCGCGACGTCGCATCGCTTCCGCAAGATCCTGCTGCGCGCGCTTCGGTCTCGCGTCCAGTCCGGTCCGGCAAGTCTGCTGAGGCTCTCATCACACCTCTCCGCAAGCGTTCCAAGTCGAATCGGATGACCCGTACTCCTATGCACACCGGTTCAGCTGCGGGCAACCAGAGCTCGCCACTATCAGGCGTTACAAAAGCCACCTCCAGGCTGCAGAACTCCATGATGGGCACACCTCGGAGGCCTCCCCCTAGGATGGGAACCTTCTCTTAAGGCAACATGGCCTTCATGACAGAATTGTCACAACGAACATCATCTGCCGTAGATGTGGAGTGATGAAGATCAGGTGAGAAGTTTACGGGATCTCCTGGGGAGATACACGACGCTACGATACCCACGACCTTTTGCTTCCCGCTATTTTGCGGCTTTGTTGTTATTACGAACTTGATGATATCCTTGCATGCATATCTATCAAATGTTCTTGGTACGTTTCTTTCACTAGACGGACTCAATAAAAGTGGGAAGGGGACTTTCACCTTCGGAGAATGTTCTGCGGAAGCGACGCCAGCAGCTTCTTCCGACCCTCGCAACACTATTTCCTTTTGTTTTGGAGCGTTCCTTTGGCTATACCAGTGTTTTACTTTTGAGCGTTTAGTATCCCCCTTCTCTCCTACATCAGCAAGGATCGAGCTTGTGGGACGATACTATGTACTTGGGCGGCACGGTCTGAAGGGTTTCATAATCTCCGGCGTTTAGATCTACTGTTGTAGGTCATGGATGGCGTTGAGACAGTGGAACTCTTTCAGACGTCACGCCACGCTTCTTTCATTTGTTAAGGGGATATTGCACTTTCGGTGGCTTTGCGTGTACGATTACTAGTCACAATGATAGTGTTTTACTGCAGTTGAGTACATCCCCCTGATTACTTTCATGCACGATCTGAATCATGGCGCCATCGTCTATAACGGATCCCAATGCCTGTGCACATCTATCTGAGCACTGACCATCAGCTTGGAGCGGCTTGCAGATGGCGCAATACAATGCCTTGGCGTGGTGAATGGCTCAAGCGTCGGCCAGGTGCGTCTGTGCTCAAACGACGTCACACCTTCGCTCGCATGTGATGATTGACGTCCGGTGAACATTACTGCTCGACAACGCCCGATGCCTGCAAAGATCTTGCGATGGAGGAGTTGAAGGACGACTATCGTGAGGGCGAGTCATTTATGCAGTATGCCATAGTACGTTAATGCCTACACGCGCTCTTTGCACTGCAGCACACTAGAGACAATATTCTCCGAAATGATGAGCGCATCACAGTCACTCATACAACTTGAATTTAGGACACGCTCTTACTACCCCTACGTATCGCATCTTCGCCGGCATTGCTAAGAACGTACCTCCGCGGGATTCTGCTGTTCATCACGTCCACAATCCTCTTCGCCCTCGCTGCCGTCGAGTATACGTCATTCTACTACTCCTACATACCCGTGCGCGGCATCACTACACCGGTGTATCTGCAGTTCGACCATGGCAGTGCTACGAGACATACAATACTACAGTCACACGATGTCGCGACGAAAAACTGGCCGTACGGTATCGCAAATATACCCGGACTTGTGAGCAGGCAAAAGTATGATGTCGTTGTTGAAATGACCGTGCCGAGGAGTCGAAGAAACCTCAACGCGGGTAATTGGATGGTTGGGTTAGAGATGCGCGGTCCTTCAACGGCTGCGGGCGGCATCAAGGGCATGCTCGGCTGGGACGAAGAGTGGGACAACACCCAAGGAGGGGTCTCGGGAGCTCCGACGCAGAATGTAGATGCTGCGGGATTGACTGGTACGCCGACAGTCATCGCGAGGAGTAGGAGACCTGCGATCTTGACGTATCGGAGCTACGCTATCGAACACGTCCATCGACTACTTCGCCTGCCACTGTATCTTCTCGGATGGCATACCGAGTCAGAGCATATTGAAATTAGCATGATGGAATCTGTAGAGTTTGACAAGGGCGCGCGCAACGTGCCAACTTCTGTCAAAGTCGAGCTACGCTCCAGCTACCCATTGGAAGTCTATACCGTCTCAGTCCGCTTCAGCGCGCGCATGGAAGGTCTACGCTGGCTTATGTACCGATACTGGCTCACCTCTGCCATCACCGGCACCACCCTCTTCTGGAGCGTCGAAATGAGTGTCCTGCTCTTCACATGGGCCATCTTCACCCTCCTCTTCAGCAAATCAGACCCCCACCCCGGTCATAAACAAATCAAACAAGAATCCGGCACCACGACCCCCAAGCGCGAAGACACCGAGCCTTCAACCCCCTTCTCTGAAACCTCTCGCACGTTCCCATCTCTATCGTCTCACCAGCAATTGCAATACCAGGCCCCAGCAGTGCCGAAATCCGAACGCGACTCCCCCGTGCTCGAAGATATACCGACCCGCGAAGAAGCGGAGGCGGATGATGAGGATGATGATTTCGTGCTGGAAGAGCCGCTGCCGAGGACTGGGGAGAAAGATGGTGGGTTTACGGATTCGGGGATTGGAACGAGTGTGGAGAGTAGTTTTGAAAAGGAGAGGGGTTTGAGTCGACGCAGGAGTGGGAGGAGGAGTGGAGATGATCGGTAGCGTCGGTCGGACTCTGCGCCGCCACCAATGGTGAGGGTGGGTGGAGATGAGGTAGATGGGAGGAAGAGGGAGAGGGTGAGGGTCAGGAAATGTGGGTGTGGTAGGTTGCATTCACATTGATGCCGGGCGTGCTAAACTTCGCATGTCTATCTTGTTTCAAGCACAATGTGCAGACGAAAAAATAATCCGCTTTCTGCAAAGCCATTACTATTCATCATCTTCTTCAACAATCACAAGTCCAAATGTTAACGCACCGTGATGGAACATTAGAGCTGATTGGTCGGCCAATCACACTAGTCGGGATCTACACAGACCTGACTGTCTTGCGTTCTTGACACTTACAATGATATCACGACATGCAATATACGACCATGAGAAACGAAGCAGGCTCACCCGTAGAGTTTGTGTCTCTGGGCATGGTCATTCTCGATGACATTAGTATACCAAAGCGAGAATTAATTCGCGACATTGTTGGAGGTTCAGGCGCTTTCTGTATGCTAAATGGCTTCCACAACTCCTGTCGACCATCAACCTGATTCACCGTTTTAGCAACGTTCGGCTACCGTCTTTTCAACTCAAAGCCGCGAAGCCAAACAGTAGGCTGCCTTGTACTTGCGGGTAACGACTTCCCTGCTCCCGTGCGAAAGCAGCTTGAAGAATGGGACATGAATCTTGTCATAAAACAGTCGAGTGATCGACTCAGTACTAGGGGATTGTTGGAGTATCAAGATGATACTTTTGGACGTACGGTGTTCGCGCCAACACTCTAATACCTCGCTAATTCGACTAGCAAAAACGTTCAAGTACACTACGCCTCCGCTCAAGTCAACACCAGTCCATCTAATTGACACGCCGTTGATACAAGCTGGAGCGATTCACTTCTTTGCGACAGCAGAAGAGATATTAGTCCAAGTCCCCGAGCTTTTGAAGCTCCGCGGTGACACGCGCCGTCCGTTCATCGTCTGGGAGCCCTTTCCAGCTTCATGTCGACCGGAAAACAAGAACACTATACTCGAAGCGTGTCAGCACGTTGATGTACTTTCACCTAATCATCTTGAGTTCATGGCCTTATTCGAAAACACCACCAAGACTACGGCATTCGACAAAGCGGAGCTGGAAAAACGTGCAGTTGACTTCGCCAAGTCAACTAGGACTGCCATCATGATCGTGCGATGTGGCGAGTTTGGGTCGTTGACTATAAGCCCGGACAATCAGCCTTTTTGGCTTCCACCTTTCTACGCCCAGGGCGCTAAGGAAGTCGTTGACCCGACGGGCGCTGGTAATGCGTTTCTGGGCGGATTTACTGCGGGCTGGATGAAGACTCAAGATGCGAAAGAGGCGTCTATGTATGGAAGTATTGCGTCTAGCTTTGCGATTGAACAGATTGGGTTGCCGGTACTTGGATCGGAAGGGGGCGAGGAGGTGTGGAACGATGCCCGGATTATGACCAGACTGGAGGAGTACAGGTCGTTGTATCTTGGGGGGATTGACATGGGAAAAGACAGTGATTAGCGTGTTTGAAACAAACAGGTCAGTAGCCCTAAGAGCCAGTGCAGAAAACTGTCAGACTGTAAAGTCTCAGCGTGAAAAGAGATGCTGCAGGTTATCATCTACAATGGAAAGCCACTAAGGTGCCTAAACCTATACGCAAGACTTTGCTATCACGATAGAAGCCTTGCTTTACTGTATGAAACTCTAGGCTATAGGGTAGCCTGCTGCTTGCTGCACTCCTGTGACTTTCCTTCGTACATGACAACCTGCGGTATGGGTTTTGTTAATAGAAACGTAAAGCAAGCATAATTTACGCCACAAATGGCAAAAGTCCCTAAAGAGAATGAAAAATTCCTTTCAAGACAGTGAAACGATCGACCTTGCTAACATGATCTACCACCGGCTGTTCTTCGTGACATTAAGCTGGCAAATCACTCAACCATTCACTGCTATAAAGTGACATAACACAAGACATTCTACGTCAGGAGCTCATCCGATTACGGTCTCTATGGACATTCGTCGGCCTATCTAATATATTTCTGCCTGCACATGGAAAGCCCGGAAACTAGCAAGTCGGTCGAATTCGATGCAGAAGGAGCTAAAGTAGCTTTGCATATCGGAATTCGTAGAATACTTCGGGCCAAGCGGAAGTTCAAGGCAGGTCGGCTGAACGAGACTCACCTAACCTAGACTACTGTACTTGTTGTACAGGGTGGTGTCCGAAGGCCAAGTCGCACCCTGGATAGCGCAGTCGATCAGTCGCCATGAGTTCCGATAAGTTGAGTCTAATTCTTATTCCCAAATCTGACTTTTTGAAGCGCCGGTTTACCTGCAAGAAGATTGATGCGCGACGGCCCGACACAGTCAGACGCGGCTCCATATACTCATGATAGTTAGAATCATCCGGGACACGGCTTGTTCGGCGTCAAATCCTAGTCTACACAGCACATGCATCCGCGTATAGAGGTTGGTTGCTCGCCACATATTAATCGCCAATGTCAGCACGCAGCTCGGATACCCCGGTAGAGCCGAGAGGTGCCGTTCTTGAATCTGTTGAGACTTGAGAGAAACAAAATAATCTCGCACTTCAACCCTACTTACCCTATGGTATGTCGCGACTCGCTTGAACGCCCTCGGTACCGATGTCGTCCGGTACGATTCGACCTGCATGCACATCTGAATGCGATCGCAACAAGGATCTTACGCCTATGGTCATGTCGGCGAAATTGTGGGGGAGGGTCAATTGAAGGTGATGCAGCCAATCATGCTCCCATGGCCAAGGCTTGGTGGGGCTGGGCAATGGATGCGAGCGTAGCAGCGGTACGATGCTCGAGTATATTATAAGGTGGGTTAGGCATGGGCGGGATGGATCAGCGGTTCTGGGCTTTGTTGATCAGAGTGGTTTTCTAGAAGGAAGTTTGAGTTGACGTTTTGCTCATTCTTCTTTGACTGCCTGGTTTTCGCCTTACGTACCAGAGGGTATTTATATTTTTTGAAAACGGGAGAAGAGAATCATTTAGCTCGAAGTAACAGTATTTTCGGAGCCATGGCTTCTAGTACGGAAGACATCGAGAGCAACTCCAAGGAAGCAAGCGCCATCGAAGTCGAACAGGCCCCTGCTGCCAATGACAAACGAGACGTCAACAGAGTTCTGACCGACGAGGAAAAGAAATTGCTCAGAAGAGCTACGTAAGTATGCTGCAACCAAATTTTGGATCATGAAATGACTTTACTATAGCATGAAGACAGACTGGCGTCTCATCCCCATCCTCGGCGCATGCTACGCCATCAGCGGTATTGACCGCGTCAACGTATGATCTGAAAAGATTGAAATTCGTAATGTCTACTCATTATGGTGCACAGATATCCGCTGCACGCATCGCAGGCATGAACCGAGAACTCGGCTTCAATGTCGGCGATCGCTACTCCATCGCTCTTCTTGTCTTTTTCGTAACATACTTCATTTTCGAGATCCCAAGTAATGTCGTTCTGCGAAAGGTTGGTGCGGCGAACTGGCTCTCCTTTCTATGTTTCGCTTGGGGACTTGCAGTGTTTGGCGCGGGATTTGCGAAGAAGTGGGAGGTAAGTGATGTATCAAAGCTTGAAACATGCGGTCTTGGGACTAAAAGAGCGTGCAGGATATCGTGGTTTGTCGCTTATTGTTGGGTTTGTTCGAGGCTGGTTTCTTCCCAGGCTGGTACGTGCCGTGACGAAGGAGTCATGGGAGTAATGACTAACAGTGCATAGTGTCTACCTAATCTCATGCTGGTACACACGCTTCGAAGTCCAGAAGCGCCTCGCAGCATTCTACAGCATCAGCGGGATTGCCAGCGGTTTCGGCGGACCCCTTGCGTACGGCTGTATGCAACTCAATGGGCGGAATGGCTGGCTTGGATGGCGCTGGTAAGTCCACTTCTTTGAACAAAAATCAACAATCGACTAAAATACTGCAGGATCTTCATCATAAACGGAGCCATGACCATATTCCTGGCCCTACTAGGTCGTCTCCTCATAGTCGACTTCCCCGACAAAGTCTACAAAGCACGCTACCCCTTCCTAAAGCCCATTGAAATCCAAGCCATCCAAGACAAACTCGAACGCGACCGAAGCGACTCCGAATTCGACGAAATCAATATGGCTAAGCTCATGCGCGCCCTCGCACGCTGGGAGCTCTGGGTCTTTGCCATGAAGTTCTTCGCCGTCACGGCAATCTCTTACGCATTGGCATTCTTCCTTCCCATCATTCTTCAGAGCATGGGCTACAGTACCGGAAAAGTGTTCTTGCTTTCAGCGCCACCCGCTGTCGCAGCTATACCGTGGGTACTGCTTTGCTCGTGGGCGGCAGACAAGTGGAAGTTGCGAGCGCCGTTCATCGTGCTGCAAGCTCTGATTAGTATTGTGGGTCTGATGATTGTCGCATATGCGAAGAACAATGACGTGAGATACTTTGGTATGTTCATGGGTACTGCGGGCGCGGGCGGGAATATCCCGACGGTGCTGGCGTGGCAAGCGAACAACATCCGTGGGCAGAGTTTGAGAATGTAAGCGCGCTATTGCGACGAATGTGCGAGTGTTTAGGCTGACGTATTCTCCAGGGTTGCATCTGGTCTGCAAGTTGCCTTTGGCGCCATTGGTGGCATCTACGCGTCCACTGTCTTCATGGAGAGGGAAATCCCGACCTATCGGACTGGTATCTGGGCTGTGACAGGGGCGCAACTCTACCTGGTTGTGTCGACGTGTGCCTTGGTGTTTCACTACTGGCGTCAGAATAAGAAAGCTGGTCGCGGCGAGATTGTAATCGAGGGGCTGGAGGGCTTCAGATACACATACTAGGTGAAAATAGGGTTGATGTTACTCAATAAATGACTGAGTTTTCTGAAGTGATACTTGATTAGCTTGGGATGGTCAAATAAGGACGGAAGTGACCATTTGCCCATGCAGTATATGGACATTAAAAACCCCGTTCTGTATGTGAATTGGATGAGATTGTGAAGTGCGATGGAAGACTATATGTCAACTCATTTTCTATGACAACTGATCTCATCTAAGATTTCTGCGACAACATCGCTCTAGGCTTTGGATCACCCCAATCTTTACCAATGTGATGTACTTGTACATGCCTAAAGATCCGGAGTCAGCAATGATATAAAGCTTACCTCTGCAGATCATCAGGCGTATATTACTCATGATCATGATCAGGACACCACGGACATGCATACCCAGGAGCTTGATGCTTCAAACTGTGTCGTAGCATGTCGTTCTTGCGCTTGTAACCTGTGTCACCTTCACTTCGCAGGGAACCTTGCACGGGGCAATAATGAAGCCATTTTTGTAGATGGGCGATTATGTATGAGCTTAATTACGTCAGCTAAGTCTCATAGGCGTTAAGACAGATCACATTTGAGCAATTACTTAGTTCCAAAAGCGTCTGCGTTGCAAAATGGGACATTTTCACCGACAGCGGCCGGATTCACGGCGTGTGATCAGCGCATTCTTGACACGATGTCGAGATCTCGTCATCATGCCGAGGCTGGTTACAAGGTCTACTTTTTGATCACAAACTCCATCTCAGCACACATCAACAGAGCTCTAAGATCTTGATTTCTTGAACTAATGTATCACGCCTTGATACCTGCACATCAGCTCTCCACAAATACCCCCCAGCCTGGTTGGGTCATGCCCCACTGGTCTCAGCTGTGCAGATTTAAACGCGAATCAAGAAGATTGCCACCGCTTTGAGCAGGGTCTGGACCTAACTGGCGAGGCGCTTGAGATGATGATAAAGAAGAACTTGCTGGATTATTTATCAGGTTCACATACGACACGATGTGTGGGAGACAGTACCATGTTTGGAAGAGCCATACTGCTCCTCCTTCACCCTCTCTACCGTACGAGCAGCTTCCTGCTCACGAATTGGAAGCAGACCAATGCGGTGGCTCTCTTTTTCTCGACGGTGATTCTCTCGCTGATCCTGGTCGGTAATGGTATCGACCGTGCTGCCTTCACATTGTTAGACGTAAAGAAAACAAATGTAATTGTACATTCTAAACTTACCGTTTTCTGTAGAGACGACTTGCTGCGATCTGAGCCGGTCCGTGAGCCATGTTATCGCGCTGTCAACAGCACCGAATTTCCGTATTCTGTTGAGTCTGATGACTGCGCCTGGGTCGGTGACAAGAATGAGAGCGTGCTGATTTTTAGTATAGACCTTGAGTTCTTCCAGATAATGTTCGCCAAGAATAACATCGTGGGTCAGACCGTTCAACAGGAAGAAGTCTATCATGGCATCCACCTTTGTGCCAGGAGCTTGCTGGGTATTGAAATGTGTTGCGATCGATAACTTTGCTCTGACGAATCCCTGGCACGTTACAATGCTACCATCAGCAAGCTCGATCAGTTCTTCTGCTGGGTAGATGTTAAAACCCCGGGCAGTGGCAAAGCTGGTCGACATGAGATCGATTTCTGACCCGGAGTCCGGAGTTGCTGCGGCAAGTTCATTGTCGATCTCGCATATGAGATGTTTTCTAGGTATACCCACAGAAAATACCCTAGGAACTCGGATAGTCGAGCGTGGGATCTTCATAATTTTGTTCCTGTGTAAGGTCATGATCTGGAATTGTTCGAGGAAAGATACACCCATTATGACTTGGGACGGCAAATGTCTGAGCACGTAGAAAATAGCTGACATGTGAGGAAGTCCCATCGAGGACTGCACCGCGAACGTGAATTCGGCGCAAATGTATCTTTCTGGAAACACAAATGTACCATCTGCAAGAAGAAGGTAGAATCCCGGTGCAGCTGACTCACGCATTTCGTATCCTAGAGCTTTCGCAATATCTTTCGATATCAAGTTCACGTCAGAGCCAGTATCTGGGCATGCTAATATGGTTGCGGAGCAAATAGTCCCATTGAATTTGAGGGGAAGGGTAGAATGACCTCTTCCAAGCACACGGGGATTAGGAAGCAAATTTTCTCCATTGTGAATCTCGGCAGGCTCCTCGTCGAATTCGATAGATCGGTAAAGTGTCGTACCAATTGAACGAGCAATCTGGGGGTACTGTGGTGCCATGTGGTGCAGGAGAAGTGTGTCAGCCAATTGCGTGGCGTGGACTGACGGATGGCAGCAAGAGCACGACTTGGCGAAGTGAGCGAACCCATTGGTGACCTATGCCTGTAAATATGTATGCACTTCAATACTTTGTATACGTTCATCAGGTCGATTTTTACGTACAGGTATGTCGTCAATGTCTAAGGGTAACCAAGAGCGCGAGTCTAGGTCCCAAGCGGTTGGGATTGGTGATGGACAGTCATACCGAGACGAAAAAGCCTTGGGCTGAACCCGCCGAAGCTGAGGAGATTTCGGTGCTGCGTCGAGGTCTGGATCATAATAGGCACCTTCATCTTGTATGTCTTGATCCATATCTTTGATGACTTGTTTCGTGTTCAGTCCTTGACATGTTCCTTCCTCGACATGCAAGAAAAGGTCAAAAGTTGGCAGAGAAAGTACAGAGCGAGGCAACGCGGGGTCTTCACTTCTAAGCCACAAGCTGCGCATCTGTCAGATGCGGGTGCACAGCCTATTTACACAGCCCAGATCTCGAGGTTCGTCGCATGGTCTCTATCACCAGATCTCTCATCATTCGCAGATGCGAATATCGCAATGATGGCAACGGACAATGAAAATAGGATTTACCAGCTGTCAGGCTACCCTTCGCTTGCTGCCTTCATTGCAAGTGATCGCGACCGCACGACCCTCATATACAAGCGCTTTGACGAATTAGCAGCACGAAATCTGCTGCACCTGCAAAGTGAACTTGCAGACCTTCATGCGCAACAGCGTGCATTCGACGAAGAAGACCTTGCAGCCGATCTGGAAACAAAACAATGTGCACGCAATTGGGAATCCTTCAAAAAGGCTGCGGCTATGGGTGACAATAGACAAAAGGAAAGATGGGCATTGATGCTTCGCATCCGGGAAACGATGCAAGAATACCGCGAGGCTCTGTTGTTTGAGAGCACGTTAGCAGCTCTATCACGACCTTCCAAAGGCATCATGTGTGCATTCCGGGAAGTGTTCAACAACCAGACTGATGGGAGGGGCGAGCCTTTCCCAACCTTGGGAGGCCATGGTGCTGCACTGTATGATGATATGGATGACCTGGTTGCGTTGCGGGTGCAGGAGACTGGAGATCGTCTGAAGGACTTTGCGCATGAGCATTTGGCGTTTCTATTCCCCGTGAGTGAACCGTCTTCCAGGGAAACCGGTTTCATGATGAAGAATGAGAGGTGTTGCTGATGCAAAGAACGTAGGATCGAAAGCGCGCTAGAAAAGGCATCGCCTATGCTTCGGACCGAGCCATTAGCTCCTTCGTAGCGTGGTTCAGCACCTTCCTTGCGGCTCTGCTGTTGATAGGTGCAATTGTCGTACTCTACACTGTGCACTCTCCAGACTGGCGGCTGGGATTGATAGCAACATTCACCACGTTGTTTGCTGGTAGTGTAGGACTTCTCACAAATGCGCGAAGAGCGGAGTTGTTTGCGGCTACAGCAGCGTAAGTGACGACAGATCCAGGTTCAAAACCACAAATACTGATCGAGGTGATTGTAGTTATGCCGCTGTGCTCGTTGTGTTCGTTAGTGGAGATTTGGGAGGAAGCCAGAATGGTTGATGGTCAATGATCTGCCGTGGTGTATTAATACTACTATCGCTCTTACATCCGACCAAATCCCATAAATGTTGAATCATTAAAGAACCGCCACGAGTTTCAGATAGTCACTTTCTGCCCTTGGAAGCTCTCTCTCCTCCCCCAATTCCTCGGTTGTCTCTTCAAGAAAGCACCAACAGACCCAAGATAGCCCTCATGTCGCAAAAAGTATGCTTGTTTTGTGCCCTTGGACCAAAAGCGGATGGCATAAGAAAGCGTGTTCATGGTCTGAGAGTGTCCGCCGATGAATGACCCGCCGAAGTATATCCGCGGTAGGCCATGCTTCTCTGCGTGGAGATAGGCGATTTGGCCGATGTTGTTTGAGACGGCGTAGAGTAGTGAGCGAGAAATGTCTTCGGGTCGGAAAGCAGCAGCGGGGTGGGGAAGTTCGGATGAGCCTTCGACGTGTTCTGCTTCTTCGCGGCGCTTCATGTCGCCATTACAGCCGTCTTCTGCGTCTCGTTCTGCCGCGCGCTTCATCTTGTAGACTTTGCCGAATGATGAAGCAATGTGCGTGCTCTTGAGGCCGATCTTGTTGTAGGCTTGTCCGTAGATGTCTCCAACAAGCAGATCAACGGTTGAGTTATCACCATTCTCCGCAAGCCTCAGCCATGTCATCGAAGCTCCTCGCGCCTGTCAGCATGGAGGAGCAAACCCCAAAGAGTACCGCCCCCTAGCGATGTACCGCCAACACGTTCGAATTGCCTTGGACCGGAGACTTTGACCATGGAGACACCAGAACCGATGTTTACAAGCAGGTATGGGTAGATGTTCGGTGGGTCGGGCGGGTGTGGCATGAAGGTCATGGGCTCTTCTTCGCTGTAGGTGAAGACTTCGTCGGGGATCTCGTTGATGAAGAAATCGAGGCCTTTGGGATCGGCTATTAGTATCAGGTGGCTAGTAAAAGAATTCCACATCGTACCTATTATCAAGCATTCCATCTCATCTTCGCGCTTGACCTCTACGCCAAGCGCTTGTGTTATCCTGTCGTAGTACTTGAAAGCACCGCCACCCGTCGCCATGACGCACAGGTCTTCGGGAGTCGACCCATTGTTCTGTTTGTAGTCGGCCTGCAGCTTGCGCATGAATTCGATGCACCCGTCTATCCGATCGGTCTCGAATTTGAGGAAGTTCAGCCGGCCGCCAATCGCATCGTCGCCGGGTTCGCGCGAGAAGTATACGAGTTTTGCGAGTGATCCACCAATCTGCAGTGTGGCTAGTCAGCCTTCTTCGTCCGTGCTGGGGAGAGGGTGAAGGATTCTTGTGGTCGCGTGCTGCTGCTAAAGGAGCACACGACCACATGACTACACTCACATCAAGTGCAATATGGCTTACGACTGCCGTGTGGTTTGGCAGACGGATGTCCTTGGGGTCGTGCTCGTAGTCTTCGCTTTGTGGAGTGCTGGGCTGCTCCTCGTCGACGATGAAAGCGCCCTGGACATTGATGCGCACATTGCCAGGATGTAAAATAGCTTCCTGGATATCACTCTGCACCGTAGTCCGCCTTGGACGTCCAAATGCGGGGGAAGACGGTATATCTGCAGGTTGCGCACGCGATGCGGTGTTGCCGGTTCCACCCGTCGTGGGGTCGAGCTCTGCGGGCGCTGGCGACATGGATGCGGAGGTTGACGGTCTGCGTCTTGGCTGCAGCTTCGCTCTCTTCCTACAATTACGCACGCTTCAGCGGACGTCTGGTGGAAATCTGAGATTGTGATGGTTGGGCAGTATGGCGAGCTAGGAAGTGAAGTTGCTGATAGCGAAGAGACTTCCATTTGTCCGCTTTGTGATGGGTCTGATCACCGTGGGGGAAGACGTGATATGAAGTTCTGCGCAGAATAGAGCCCAAGCAGGTCAGCAAAGATTACAATCTCTTGCTGTGCGCAGAGGTGCGGACGAGGCCTAATGTATAGCGACTCCATGTTCTCGGTGCAATGGAAACACGTTTCGTTCCGCGCGCTGATACCCGGCATCAAGGTTTCAAGCTGTTAAGCTCGGTAACTCGACATGGCGGCCGATTTATCGAACACGGACATCCGAGGATTTGCTAGGTTGGGGCCCCGTGGAGGTGCACATTGCCACTGCCGAAAGAGGGGTCTTGTGCAGCAGGACTTCATCAAAAGTTGATGTCGATAGCTAAAGAATTTGTGGGAATCCCGCACATTCAAGAGCACGCCTGCGCTCTCAGAATGTGCTGCCATTTACAGCAAAGTCCCACGTGCTCCAGTTACTTCACTACGTCATTGACTTGCCTGGACGAGACACTAAATTGCAATTAGACAATATTGAGACATGACAGGTAGTACTTTGAGCTACACCCATATCGTACGCGGTTCTTGGGGTGTCACGATGCAACGCCCTTCAATCGTGTAATCATTTTTGATGACGTCGTGCCTCCGTTACTCTAGACCTGCAGCTTCCACGCTCACGACCACATTCCAATTCTTCAAACTCAGCCAGCCCACAAACGCAGCTTCCGGAACCACCACACCATCCCCGCAATCTTCAAACCATAGGAATTTCAGCGCCATGTCGTGGATGGACTCATGGTCTCGCCCTAACAAGCACGCAACAACTCCGCCCCCACTATACCTCACAGTCGGCGACTCAGTACCATACTGCCACAGCTGCGGCCGTGTCATCGGCGAGCGACGAAAGCACGGCGGCTCAGAAGTCAAGTACTGCTCTGCACGTTGCCGAAACAGCAAACCGGGTATCACCGACCGTAAGATCGAAGCCACATTCGCCGCCTTCCTAAACGGCGCTACGCCGGAGTCCCTGAAAGAAGAAGAGGAAGCCCAAGAGCAAGAACAAGAAGCCCAAAAAGAGAATGCAGCCAAAGACGCCGATTTCGGCAAACACGAAAAGAAACACAAGAAAAAAGCCTCAAAATCAAAGACCGTAAAAGGCGACCACAGAATCATCGTCGAGTGCGAAACAGTCCAAGACATTGTCTTCCAGCGCGAAAAAGACCCCGAGAAAGTCTACGGGCGCCGGAAAAACCGCAAAGCCCGCTTCGTCATGGAGAAACCTGAGGATTGGAAGAGCGTGGACATGGTCGACAAGCCAACAACATCTAACTCCGTGCAACCTACTACTTCCCTCACCAGCGAAGACGAAGACTCGGAATCAGACGTGTCAGAGCAAGAAGGCGGCATCGTACTTGAAGACGCTAAAACACCTGGTGATCCCGCGTTGCCAGATCAGGTCGAATACGGGTATGGCAGTGGTAAAGTCCGTCCCCCACAGGATCAAAACGACGTCAATGGCAGTGTTGGCGGCGAAAAGGGCTGGGCCGAACGCATCCATGAGACGGACGACATGAAGCTCAAACGCCGCGAAGGACAGCGGCGCGCTGATGAGCGCGAGATGGTGCGAAAGGCTGCGCGGCGCGGATGTGCGTTTGGGTTCAAAGTTGAGGGAGAAGAGGAGAAGAGGAAGTGCGAGGCAGTGATGAAGGGCGCGGTTGTGGAGGCGAGTTTTGCCAAGGGGGAGTGGGGTGTGCGGTGGAGGGAGAGAGTGTAAGAGGGAGGGTTGAAACATGTAGAACGACGTGTAACATTGTAAGCCAGAAAAGTTGGCGCTGGGTATCAATAAGAAGCAACAAGCCACCCTTTGCGCCGGCAGTAGAATCACTACTGCAAACCACCCCAACCAGTACATTTACCATGTGAACCCCTGTGCGAGCAGTGCCTGCCCATGAACGCTGCTAGGCTTCACTATGTCCTCGAAGCCAGTCATGAGTCCGGTGCCAGATCTACATTATACATTAGCGCAAGCTCTCTAATTACAAAGATGACTTACTTACTTAATCATGTTGATCGCCATAGTCCTCGCCTTATCCTTGAGATTGACCTGCGTGCGCTCCTGCAGCAAATTGTATCCATGATCGGCATCATGTCTCAATATAGCAGAGTACTTCGCAGGAAACAAGCTCATGTACTGTGCAAAAGCATCTTCTTCCTCAGTCGTCCAGTCCGTACGTTGTTTCCTCTCATTCCGGCGAGCAAGGGTTGGCGCAGCGATGTTCTGCTTTGCAAGTTTGCGTTGAGCCTGGTAAGTGGAAGGTGGTGCTTCTTCTGTCATATCAGGCGCTTCGTTTTCAGAAATAGACTCATCCTGAGTGGGTCTTCGCCTGGGCAGTCTAAGAACGTCGTCGTCAACTTCAGATCGCGGCCGAGGTTGGTGACTTGTGGGCGCGGCAGATGATGTAGGATCGATGCGGACTTTCTTCGCAACTGGTGCTTTTTGACGACGCTCTTGGACCCGGGCGGTACGATCTTCAGTCTCAAATGCATCGTCCTCGGATTCAGACTCTACTTCCGCTGGCCGTGACCGTTTCCTGTTTGATGAAGGCTGTGCGCGTTGCTTGCCCTTGTCCTTAGTGGAAGGACCCGGAGTTGGCTGAGAATCGAAGCCGTCCCCAAATTCAAGGCTCCGCGCGCCAGCTTGCCGGTCGAAGATCGAAGTGGCGCGATTCTCTTTCTGGGGCTTGACTTTCTTAAAGAGCTTTTCAGCAATGCAGCTGAACCTCGTTGGTGGCCCTGCAGGTTCTGGCTCAGCCTCGTCCTCCAGATCTGCTTCTTCTTCAACTTCTTCTTCTTCTTCTTCTTCTTCTTCTTCTTCTTCTTCTTCTTCTATCACGACTTCTGGACGCTCAAGAGGTCTCTCGTCTTCCAATTGCTCCTCAGCAAGCGGTTCATCTTCCTCCTGTTGCTCCTCGTCTTCTGCCAACAAAAAGGGACTGGTTATCATCTTGCTGATCTTGCATCACCGGTAGCTCATCCTGTGCTTCCTCTGCTTCCTCACGTGTGGGCTCTTCCTGAAGGCTCTCCGGTACCTGTCGCGCAGTGCTAGCTTCAGAAACCCTCTCTCTTGACTTCAATAGATTGATGGCATCCATGTCTATCGGTGCATTCGGGTCAAATTTTCGGCTGCTTCGTCGACGGTCTCTTACGAACGATGTTCGTTTCCGGCGTGGCGACTCTGGTTGGTTCGAGACTATATTCGGCTGCTCAGTGACAGCTGGGGGGGTGTCTATCAGTTGCTTAACGTTCCGTACAATTGCTGTAGGCCCGCCGATCTCATCAATGATACTGAAAAGTTCCCTATGGCGATGGCGTACCCAGTGCAGGAGTCTCAGAATTGTAGCCAGCCATGGGAATTCGGCACTTAGCCCATCTAGATCTACAATATCATCACGTTCCAGGGAGTCGTCACCGCGAGGAAAGAATCGCCTGATTGCGCTGATACGCTCGCTGACCCTAGCTTCGAGTTGCTGCGGCAAAGCCGAATCTTCGCCCCCTAATGCTTGTATATTCCAGCCGCGGAGGAGAGAACCCTCGCCGCTTTGTGATGGTTCAGAGCGGTAGAAGACTTCTAATATTGTCTCATCCGGGATTGAAGTCGCCATCGCCTGCCGATTTTTCGAGTACTAGAATCGCGAGCTGTGTCCGCAGCTCCAGGGCCAGATCGAATGTCTCCTGTAGCATGCCACTGTCTCCAGCAATCGTTGATACAATTTCGCGCTCGAGTGAGCGCATGAACTGGCTCGGGAAAGAGTTATCGAGCTGCCGCAATGCGTTCCAGATCTGCTTCTCACTTCTGTCCGAAGGGATCATCTGCTTTGCGAAAACAAGAAGATTGGCCATGTACAGAATCAGGTCCAGGCCCGTTTGTGCTGAGGCGAACTCCGGGTGTGCACCAAAGAGTACGCGGTGCACTGCTTTGACGTGAATGTAGCTGTGTTCTTCGCTCTTATAGTGCTTCAGGTGCACATTCAATTCGTCATTGAAATCGCGGTATTCCTCCGTGAAGTCCGAATCCGGCTTCTGTATCTCCTGGATGTTTTGGATATCGTCCTTTTTGTTACCGCCGTCAGGCGCAAGGTGCTCAAGAAACTCTCTCGCTGATTCGCAAAGCTTTCGCATGTGCTTGAGGATATACTTTGGCTCCAGGAATTCTGCCTCGATCATACTAAATGACGAAATTGCAGTAGTTCCGGACATTTCCGAAGCAGCACCAGGAGAGCGGTAAGTTATGGAATGTTCGAGCTGCGTGTGCTTTGGTGTATCTGGAGCTTCCTGAAGATCGATTTCCTCCTCAACAACCGTAAGGTCTACGGCATGAAACCGTTAGCAACAAGTATTAGACACTCAAGCTCAACGGCTTTATGAGATATGCGCTTCATCTACACAAGGCGCTACAAGGTAATCACTGACCTGCGGCGGCCTCTTTCACAGGCCTGCGTATTGTCCTGCGCGTCGTTTGTCCTTCATTTTCGCTTTCATCAGTTACAGTCGCAACGCTCGCCTGTCGCGCACTGCGCCTAGTTGGCTTCGGCACTTCAAAGACTGGCTCGACATCGCGACTTGCGCTGCGCATACGGGATGCGCGTCCAGGTTGAGGCGTGCTTGCTTTCGACGGCGGTTGCGGGGTTGGTGTTTTGCGCCGGCTCGCGGCCCGCACACCTCTGCGATCGGCCATGGTATGCTCGATTGACGCGTCAAAGGTGGTGTTGGTGCATGCGATCTAAGTCGAGGTGAAAGTGGTGGAGTGGTGATGCGCCAATGTTGTGGTGGAATCCACGCATGATCGCGGACCGACGGGTGTTCACGTGTGGTTCGCCGTTGCCTCATCCGGCCTTAGCGCCATCTCTATCTTGAACTTGCAACGGACACATGCCAGGAGAAGGGGCGATCCGCGCAGAAACCTAGAATGCAATGTGTTTTACATCGAGACACATTCAAGACAGTCGGCTATTTCAATTGTACCCTCTCACAGTTCTTCAACATGGGAGTGCCCCTTTACTAGCGCCGAGGCGTCCATTCGGTGTGGCAGTGCCAACTATATGACAAGTGGGCTGTCTGCACGTACCCCCTTGCGCGAATCCTAGTGAACCTCTTCCAACGCCAGCGGCCAACATCTCGTACTTGACTTTAACAGCGCTTTTTCACCGCTGATTTCGAACCACTTTCTTCCTTCTTCCTTTCCGCCAATTCGACTTCGCATCTTCTTGTCTCTCCTTCAGATCATTTTGCTTTGAAGCATCTCACCGGCACGCTCCCTCGTGAGCCCGACGCACCCCGGCTCAGCAATCCATCGCCACCACCATGAGGTTACAACATACACGGGCGTCCGCCCTGCTTTTGCTTCTCCCAGCGATACAGGTCATTGCCACCTCAGTTGCCGCAGCGGATGAGAAGCCTGTTGCGAGAGCCGCCGTTCCCGCATACCAAGACGTCAGCACCTCGCCCACCCCTTCCCTCGTACCAACGCCTAACGGGAAGGGCACCAAAGATGCGCCATTTGATGGGCAGGACGGGATGCCGCACGAAGGCCCGTATATCAACGATGATCCGAGTCCGACGAAAAAGAAGCCAGCAATTGTGGAAGAACTAGGGCCTAAGAAGACGGCCGCTGTTGGTCCGTCGAAGCCTTCGCCAACGAAGGAGGTGCTCGATGGCGACAAAAGTGTGATGCAAGACCCAGACAGGAAACTCGCAACGGGCAACAAGGGCACTGAGGGTGGAGTCTCCGCCAAAGACAAGGAGCGTCTGGCACACGAGGACAAGACTGGCGAGAAGCTTGAAAAGGTTCCCGAGTCGCCAAAAGAAGCACCACCACTACCACATGACCAGAAACAGCTACAGGGCGAAGCTGTACCATCGGACAGCAGTTCGCGTGCCGCCGGCGCAGCCGGTCTTGAGGTGAGTTGATAGTCTGGCATTGGAAGCTAGGCACCCATGACTGACAAACGTATAGAAACCCACCAGCCTCCCTGATAAACCTCACAACGTCCCACATCCCAAGCCCGATTCGCTGTCTGACAAAGACCCACTGGATACGACGACAAAGCCGAAGACGCCCGCCTCGAATCTCCCAGGCGACGAGGCAGGAGGTGTCATACAGCCTTTTCACTCATTTATACTTTCCTTCACCATGATTATCTTCTCGGAGATCGGTGACAAGACATTCCTTGTGGCCGCACTGATGGCTATGCGACACCCACGATTACTCGTCTTCTCCGCCGCCTTCTCCGCACTCATCGTCATGACCGTCCTCTCTGCTGTCCTTGGCCACGCAGTTCCATCGTTGCTCTCCGAGCGCTTTACACACTTCGCAGCGGCTGCATTATTTTTGGTTTTCGGCGTCAAGCTCGTGAGAGAGGGTCTTGCCATGAGCCCCAGCGATGGTGTGGGAGAAGAGATGCGTGAGGTGGAGCAAGAACTTGAAGAGAAGGAACAGCTCGCGCGAGCAAAGAATGGACACCGCAAGTCTTCCATCTCACCATATGCACTCGAGGGCGGTCGAGGCGTGCGACGCTCAAGGTCGAACTCGAGACTTCCAGCCCCGGCCCGCAGCCCTTCTTCTTCACCAGAACGAGCATTGCCCTCCGGCGGGTCGGGTGTTTCCAGTGCCCTAGGAGGACTCAACAATCTCTTTTCCCTGCTCCTCAGCCCGGCGTGGGTGCAGACATTTGTCATGACCTTCCTTGGAGAATGGGGCGACCGCAGCCAGATTGCCACTGTAGCTATGGCTGCAGGCTCTGACTACTGGTGGGTCACCGGAGGTGCTGTTGTTGGACATGGTCTTTGTACAGCAGGAGCTGTGATTGGTGGTCGCGCAATTGCTGGGCGCATCAGCATGCGTAACGGTAAGCATATACTGACTACAATCTTGGACGCAATGCTAACGGAAAACAGTCACTCTAGGTGGAGCCATCGCCTTCCTTATTTTCGGTGTTATCTACCTGTTCGAGGCTTTCTACCACGAGTAAACTTTCTGTCGCAGTATTGATACACGAGAACAAGTGAAGTACTGATCCACGTGACTGAGCTGACTAAGCTTAGGAAGTAGACTAACGTTTCTCTGTGATCTATTTGTATATTTAAGCTAGCTCTTCTAATATATTAGAAGAGCAGTAATCTAATATAATCTTTTATCTTAAGTTTGCTTAGCTATAATAGTTATAAGCTTAGCGCTATAGAATTATAGAGTTAATTCTCTACTATGCATCTTATATTTACTAAGTACTTAAATTAATTATTCTACTACTCTTATTCCTCTTAAACCTCTTAAATTATCCTAATAATATTAGTCTAAATAGACTAAACAGACTAGATAAAACTTCCTTCTATAGTTACTCTTTAAGCTTATAAAGACTAGCTAGCATAGTATATTTAGCTTAAAGTTTATGCTATTAGAAAGCGAATATAGAACTATGTTAATCTAGATAGCCTATTGCAACCTAATCTTCTTAATAACGCTTCTCTATACCTAGAATTATCTACTAAGCTAGTTAAGCTAAAGGATCCTCCTGCTAGAGCTACTAATAAAGCAAAAGCTAATTATAAAAAGTCTTTATAAGAATATATTAAAGATATTAAAGCCTATAAAGTTTTGTTAGCTAACTATAATAAGAGAGTCTAATAATAGAAAGTTCTTACTACTAAATAGTCTTAAAAAGCTGCTATACTTATAAATCTTTAAGACTAGATTATAAAAATAGTCTTACTAGACTTTCTTAAGCTAGTATAAATTAGGCTTTCCTAAATAGATAACTTAAGTCTCTAATTATAACTTAAACTGCTTAAAGATTAGCTAGCTCTAAGTAAGGCTATAACTTAGAATTAAATTAGATAGAAGTACTAAGCTTATCTAAACAAAGCTAAGCATAGCAGGATTAAGCTAGAGAAGTAGTTTAATAAATAATAAACTCTCTATGCCTAAGCTTAGACGTACGACGTTCTAGAGGTTAAAGAGACTATTGCTCTTACTAACTTTCTTAAGGCAATTATAGCGAAATACGCTCTAGAATAGGCCTAATAGAAATAAGCAGAAGTTATAAAAAGAGCATCTCTTAGAAAGAATAATATAATATTAGATAATATTGCTATAGTGTTTAATGCTATACTAAGTAAGCAATCTAGAAACGCTAGAAAGAGAAAGAGACTATTAATCTTTGCAGTACTAACTCTAAATAGGCAAACTGCTTAGAGTAGCTTAACTAGAAAAACTAAAAAAGGCCTAAAAGTATGTCTATGCATTAAACTAAACTCTTAAAAGCCTTAATTAGATAAGTTTTATTGCTAGAAACTAATTAACTGCCTTAAGCTTTAAATAGTAGTAACAGGATTAGCTTCTAGCAATCTAATTAAGCTTAATAATATAGATAAGAAAAAGATCTTAGAATAGTATAATAAGCCTAAATAGCAAGATCTCTGCAAATAGATTAAAAAGTTAGGTTAGTCTACTACTCTAAGAAAGAAAAGATTAGACAAAGATTACTCTATTACTATTTAAGCAAGCTTAATTAATCTAACTCTCTTTATAAAGAAGTTACTAGAGATCTATAGCACTACTTTTAATTAGCACTTACTGCACTAATCTATAATTCTTAATAGTAGAGCGTACGTCTACCTAGTAAATAATTGCAGTCTAATTAAAAAGAGAACGTTTATTAAAGCTATAAATAGAGAGTATATTAAGGCAGGAATCTAACATTTGCCTATTAATAGTGTTAGTACTTAGATTATAAGAAACCTAATAATTAGACTAAATAGGCTATATATAGTAGACTTTATACTTACTAATGTAAAGGTTATTAAAGGTTTCTACCTTAATATCGTCTTAGAAGCAAGACTTTAAGATTAGGGAAACGTCTAGTATACTAGTTAGGATTAAACTCTCTAATATAGTAACTTATCTAAGAATAAGTTACTCTATACGCTTATTAGAAAGTATAACCTTAACTTCTTAGAATTAATTAAGTCTTCTTATTCTCTAGTCTCTACTATTATAAAAGCTGTGCTAAGATTATATTATCTACAAAATAGAAGTAGTAATAAGCAAATATAGTACTAATAATTAGATTATCTTAGATAGAAGGCACTGCAAGCTCTAACTAAATATGCATAAAACGTTAAAATTACTAGTATTAGAAGAATTAATTATAAATATTATGTAATAGCATATGCCTTATAAGTAATCTTAAGAAGACTAAAAGAGAGATTACCTTAACTCTTCTATTAGATCTTATAGGACCTATTTAATATGCATTTAGGACGATTAGAAGAGCAATAGTTATTGCTAATAAAGGATAATTATTCTAGAAAGATTAAGAATAATAATCTTCTATTAAAGTCGCTGCTTAAGATTATAAAAGTTATTAAAAGGTACTACTAGAGAGTAAGAACAAAATATAACTTTTTAATTATAGAGATATACTAAGATAGTAATTAGGCAACGCAACTATAGAGAGGATAATTAAGATTTAAGAAATAAGTAGATAAAAATAAGATTGCTATTAAAGCTACTCTATCTTATACTTATAAGCTAAATAGCTTAGCTAAGCGTATAGGATAGAAAATAATTATAAAGGTAATAAAAATGCGTATAAGCGCAAATCTGCTTAATAAGCTTTAGCTAGAGATACTAGATACAGCTGCTTAGCTTTATAGAATAAGCCTAATAGTAACGCATAGATATTAATGTACTAAATAAGGTTCTTAATTTCTAGTTTTAATAATACTTTAGGTACTATAAACTAGCAGTTATTTAATTAAGAATAGCTAATCTACGCTTAAGATTAGAAGTAGTATATATGCGTACAGCTGTTAAGCTTATCTATTAAATTTAGATTAGGCAGCTAGTATAAAATATTAGTTTTTTAAAACTAACTCTAGAGGTTATATTAGATACTTAGTAGGCTATTAAGCCTTAAATATCTATAGGATATAGATCTCTTTGCTTAACTAGGTTATTATAACTTATAATATTAGGTTTAACAAAAGTTATTTCTTTTAAGGAAAGAATAATAAGAATATAGAAAAGAAATTAGCTATTAAGATTACTAATATCCTGCATAATAGTACAGCTAGATAATCTAGGTCTTTAAATTAAAGATAGATTATACCTAGAAGAGCAGTAAACTAATAATATTAGAAGAGATACTAAGAGCAATCTTAGAAGTAAACTAATTATATAAACTAATTAGATAGCTAGCTAACTAAATAATTAGAGAGTTATATAGGAAGAAACTGCGTAAGATAATAGTATAGGCAGCAATTAACTAAGAATTTATGCAGAACCTCTAAAAGATTAAAATTAGCTTATAACTCTAGAATCTACACCTAAGCTAGGTAATATAGAGAGAAACTTAGAGCTTAATGCTTAAAGTATAGAAGAAGATAGCTAATAGTAGATGCATCTAGCTAGTAGAGCTAGCTCGTCTTACTTTAGTAATTAGATTAGATTATAGAGAATAACACTGCAGCGTGTTACCTACTCTGCTACTTAACTTAGAAGAACTTAACTTAAACACTCTAGATAAAGCAGATTAGTTACTTATTTAAGCATACTAGCAATTATAGTAAATAACTACTTCTAATTTAGATATAATAGAGCTATAAGCTCTATACACTTAGAGAATAAGCTAGAGGTAATAAGGCAAAGCGCTAGAAAATAATTAAGAAATAAGTATCTACTTACTATTGCGCAGAAGAAGAAGAGATAGTAATTAAGATAACTAGATAGAGAGTATAGATACTAGAGTATATGCACTAATTGCTAATCTAGATAATAATAATAGTTTATAAGCTAATTTTCAGAATATCTTCTTACTAGGCATAAGAAGAGCATAGGACGATTAAAAGAGTTATAAATCTATAAACGCTGTAATAATAGTAGCTACTCTAACTAATTAAATACTAAAGTTAACCTAACTATACTAAAACGAGCTTCTAGACCTACTTAAGACTTAGAAATAATTTCTCTAACATAAATATAAGATATAGTTTAAAGCTATAATAAGATAAGAGATTAAATAGCTTTATAAGAAAGATACCTAGATAATTTAGCTAATAAGCGAAGCAATAATCTAACTAATCTTATTAAAGTAAGTTTAAATCTATAAGTTTAATTAAGATAGTATGCTACTTAAGTGCAAAGCACGTATAGTTATATAAGAAGATCTTTAAGAAAAAGACTTACTTAATTTAACTTACGTAGCAACTTTAGCAGTAAGATTATTTTAAGTAGCAATAGCTATAGCTGCCCTACTTTAATCTAGAAGTTATATAAAATAACGTAATAGAAGTATTTCTTAATATAATAATTATAAAGGAGAACTCTATGCTATATAAGCTTTCTAACAGTTTTAAGGAATCTAGAATATGCGTTAGGCTTAATTAAGCACTTTATAGTATAAGAGACTTACTACTGCTATAGTATAAGAAGTTCTTAGAAATACTCTAATTATTAGGCCTTATCTTATTAAAAGAAGAACTCTGCCTCTTCTTTAATAAAGATAAGAAAGTTCTAATACTTTTCTACGTTAATAATATCCTTTTGCTATATTATAAGGCTTATAAAGCTTTTGCAAAAGACCTCATAGATTAAGATTACTATAAAGTATAAGATATAAGAATAAGAGCTAGCAGAGTAGTTCTTAGGCATAAGAATTATTAGAAACTAAGAAAAAGAGAACAATTACGCTAGTTTATAATATCTATATTAAGAAGATTATAAAGAAGTTTAACTTAAATTAATAGAACCTTTCTAGCTACTTCTCTACTATTAGAAGAGCTTAAGAAGTTTAAGAGAGAAGCTACTAAGTAAGAAGTTAAGCTTTACTAGAAAAAGGTTAGATTAGCATTATATACTGCAATAATGCTGCGCCTAGATATAGCTTTTGCAGTATTAGAAGCTATTATACTACCTAACTAATCCTAGCTAAATATATATAAGCATAATTAATTAAGTTATTATATACCTATATTATACACAATAGAAAGCAATCTAATACAGCAATTATAATAGTTCTAACCTTATAATATATAGAGATGTATTATTTGCAGATAACTTAATTACCTAGCGCTTATCTTATAGATATATAGCTATGCTCTTTAGAGAAGCTATTCTATAGAAAGCTGCTAGGTAAAGTATAGTAATAACCTCTATAACTAAGGCTAAGCTTATTATACTTAAGCATATTGCGAAGGAAACTATTGCCTTAAAAAGATTCTTTAACGAACTTATATTTAATCTAGGCGATTTATAGAAGATCTAGTGTAATAACTAGCAAATAATTAGACTTATTATTAGTTAAAATAAGTAAATTACTACCTATCTTTAATATATTAACATATAAAACATATAGCTTAGATAAGAATATGCAAAAGAATTATTCTTAGTAGAGTACTTGCTAATAAAGAAAATGCTAGCAGATAGACTAACTAAAGCTTTTACTTATTAACAATTTAATTACTTTAAGTAGCTTCTAAACCTTAAGGATATATCTAGATTAGTTATAGTTAATAAAAGTAAGGTATAATAGCATTAGCTTAATTACTATTAAAAAGAGCCTTTAAGACTAAGAAAGCTTAAGTAGAGCGAAAAGAGGCTTTTTTAACTACCTGCTACTCTAAAAAAGATTATTTAATCTAGCATATTTATATAAGAAGTAAGAAGAACTATGCCTAAAGCATTAAGAAAGAAAAAATTTGCTTAATAGTAAGAAGATTAAACTAAGATACTTAGTTAAGAAGATCTAAAGCTATCTGTATAAGACGTAGCAAATTCTCTATAATAAAAAGCATAGAAGTATAACGCTTATTATAATTAGGTTAAGCTAAGGTATAGTAGCAATTATAAATATCTAAAGTAGTAGAGAGTAAATCTCTAGTAACTCTATAGTAATTAAGACGCCTCTCTTACCTTACTATCTTATTCTTATATAGAACGAAAGAAAGCTTATTACTCTGCTTAAAGTAATGCATATCTTTATTATCTAATAAGTAGCAATTAGCATAGCTATAGCTAGAGTAATTTACTAAATTTGCAATAGAGAAAAGGTTAGTAGTAGAGTTATCTATACTAGGAAGCTTAAAGAAGAATAGATTAGGTAGTAGAGTAGAAGTACTAGGTAGTATAACTTTCTTACTACTAGTTAAAGAGATAGCAGCACTACTATAGTTAGCTTAATTACTACTACTAAACTTAGAAGTAGGAGAAGTTAGCGCTAGTTAATTATTATAAGCACTCTAACTCTAAGCAGCAGCAGTAAGCTAATAATTTAACTTAACTAATCCTAGAAACTTAAGAATTAGCATTAGAAGGCTGCTAAGACTGCTAAGAAGTTTAGAAAGAAAAGTAAATTAGACCTTGCTTAGTCTCTCTAAAGGCAGGACGCTTTAATTAATCTTTATAAGGCTTTGCTGTAGTACTAGTCTTAATAGACTTAACTATAGCAGGTTAAGGAACGTCCTTTAGATGCGCCTCTTAATTAGCCTTATTCTTTATAAAGCGCTCTCTTTATTTAATATAAAGCTTCTTTAAGCGCGCTAATTTATTAGCCTTAGCCTTCTTAATCTTCTTAAGACTAGATTAAGTCTTAGTAGCACGCCTATTAAGCTCTCTTACCTAAGCTTCTAATTTTAATAACTTAAGATTAGCCTTACTATTACTAATTATTATTACTAGATTAGAGCTAGTTAGATTAATAGTGCTCTATCTAGTGTTACTTTATAATAATAGGCAGAGTATTAAATAAGAATTTCTACTTAAACTAAGACAGAAGGCTTATACTGCGCTTCTATAGAGAGAAGCATTTTAAACGGTTAGTAGTATCTAGAATCTGCTTAGTAGGTAACTTAGAAGGCTTAGAGATTAAAATAATTAGCCTTAGTGCTATAAAGGCTACTATTTAATCTACTTAAGCCTACTGCCTTATAAGAAAAAAGAAGAATTTAATCTATAAAGGTTAGTTAGAGTAGCCTTATTTCTTCTCTTCTCTCTAAGCGCCTTTTTAGGCATAAGAGAAGTAGGATAAATAGGCCTATATAAGCTGCTTAAAGAGAGACTTAACTCTAGATTAGTAGAATACTAAACAGAGCTACTAGGTGTAGCTTAAGCTAGTTAGAAAGAGACAGCATAACTAGAACAAATTAATTTCTTATTTATGCTAAGAGAGATATTAATATAATCTATTTAGTTATTAAAAGCGACTAGAGCGTTAAGATTAAAGCTAGCTAAGATTAAAGCGCTCTTATTATTAAACAGCTTATTAAGCATATTAGTCTTATAACTAAAAGGCTTAGCCTACTTACTACGCTTAGATTCTAGAGAACTAGAGCTTAGGCTAGAAAGATTGCTAGCAGGCACTATAGTCTTATTCTTCTTCTTATTATCTTAAATAGAGGCCTAGTAAGCAGATACCTTTAAAGAGGTTAAATTAGTTAAGAGCAACTTTCTATTAGAGCCTATTTTCTAACTAAAAGGATCTAAATAGAGTTATAAAGGCATAAGTAGCGCAGCTTTCTTTACGCGCTTAGAGGTTAGATTAGATATAGTAGTTTTAGATTAGTTGCGCTTAAAGCTAAATAGCTTATTATAACTAGCAATATACTTATAGACCTTATCTATAAGCTTATTTTGCCTATTAGTATACTTAGAAGTCTGCAAAAGATTAGTATAGAGCTGCTATAATAAGATTAATAATTACTTATAGTTATAGTTAACGTATTATCTATAGCGTAGTTATACAAAGCTATTATCTTAGTTATAAAGAGATTAATGCTATAGTATAATTAGTATAAGAAGGTAACTAAAATAAGATAAAAAATATACCTTAGAATGCACTGCTTAGAATTATAAGCAGTATAACAATCTAACTTACTACTCTTATTAATATATTTAAGCTTATTCTTAGTTAAGTTACTTAACTACTTAAGGATATAATTAGCGCAAAGGCTCTTGCAGAATACACTATTAGAAGGCTTTAATAGAGTATCTAGAGCTAGATCGCTCTTCTTAGAAGCTAACTTCTGCTAATTAATTTAAGCTAAGGCGCGTATGCCTTTTAAATCTAATATCTTAGAAAACTAAGCAGCGCAAGCGTTCTTAAGATTCTTCTTCTGCGCTAGAGTAGCTATTTTTCTCTTTTGCTGCAAAATAGCTAAGTTAGCATAACTAATAGCCTAGAGTTTAAGGCAATTGCAGTGCAGAGTGCGCGTAATATACTTAAGCACCTCTTAATTAGTAGGACTTATTAGAGCTATAGTTAGTAAGTTAAATTCTTAAAGCTAGATAATAAAGTATTAAAAGATTATAAAGCGCAGAGTAAGGTATTAATATTACGCGCGCTAAGGCTAAACGCGCAAGTTAACTAATCTCTATAATAATATAATAATAAATAGATGCTTACTAATTAAGCGATTAAGGCAGAGCAGGAGCAGAGTAATAGCTTATTTATATATATACTACGTAACATTATCTTAATTAAATAGAGCAATTAAGATAGAGAGTATGTTACAGTATTAATATATGAGAATAAGTAAAGTACTAATCTACGTAACTAAGCTGACTAAGCTTAGAAAGTAGACTAACGTTTCTCTGTAATCTGTTTGTATATTTAAGCTAGCTCTTCTAATATATTAGAAGAGCAGTAATTAATATAATCTTTTATCTTAAGTTTGCTCAGCCACAACACTTTCGTTTTTCAGCATTGCACGGCGCTTCGGTTTGGTATAGTCGCTGCTAGTATTGCCAGAAGCAATGGGCAACCACGACAAACATGTGGACTTTCACTGTAATTTTAATTATACTCGCGGTCTATCACGAACACGACTAAAAAGCGTTACTGGCGTTGGATAGATGCGCATCACTGAATGGGTCATATGCACTCATTTTCCACCTGAGGTTCTCTTTCGTTTATACGTGCACTTTACTCATTCGCTGCCATGCTTGTTGAAAGACCCTGTTGAGGTCGGAAGAAGGCAACAGTAGACTTGATGCCATGGCGCTTGCATTGTCTAGTGTACAAATTTGGCGACTAGCATCTGCAGCCAGTTGCAAGCGACCGGCAGGGTTGCAACATAAATAAGAAGGCCGCAGAATCTCCAACGCTTCTGATTCAGGCTCTTAGTTGGCTTGATCTTACGTCGCTTGCCTTAGTCGTGTCACCCAAACCTGGAGCTACAGCTACACACTGCCACCTCAAACACACTTGTACAATTACAAGCCTCTTTTTAACTCGCTCAAGTCTCATACTCGGCTCTGGCATAGAAGAGTTACAAAACCAGTGCGATTGGAAAAAATGACGACGTCTAAACCCCTCATCTTCTACGACATCTCCTCGCCAATCCAACCCCGCTCGTACGCGCCCAATCCTTCCAAAGCACGTCTCGCGCTGAGCTTCAAGCAAGTGCCTTTCAAGTCGACCTTCATCGACATCCCCGACATCCCCGAAGTGCGCAAGGGCCTCAACTGTCCAGCGACGCGAAAGTTTGATGATGGCTCAGACTATTACACGCTGCCTGTGCTGCAGGATCAATCCTCAAACAAAGTTATTGGGGACTCATATGACATCGCCAACTACCTCGAAGACACCTTCCCAAACTCAGGCGGGTGTCTGTTCCCCAAGGACTCGACGGGTACTGGGCTAGACTACGAGAGCCCAAACAAGGACACGCAGTTCTATGCACCCATCACTACCAATAAGGGCTCGAAGAACGAGGCGTATGCGAGGTTCAATCTACACGTCGATGCTACGTTCTCGGCGAATGTCATTCTTGTCACGCATAGACTGCCTTTTAATCCAGAATCCGCTGAAGCTACGAAGGCACTGTTCGTCAAGCGCGCACATATGAATAGTTGGGATGACATGTCTGTGCATGGTGAGGCGAGAGAGAAGACCAGAGCTGGGTTTAAGGAGGCACTGAAGTCACTTGCTGAACTGTTCACGGTGCATCAGGGTGGGCCGTATCTGGAGGGCGAAAAGGCGAATTATGCAGACTTGATTGTGGGAGGATGGCTCAATATGTTGTCTGAGACGATGCCTGAGGACGAGTGGAAGGACTTCAGGACATGGCATGGAGGCGTGTTCGCGAAGCTGCATGATGCGTTGCAGGAAAAGTATTATGTGTGCGAATAGGGGGCGTGTAGTTTGGTCTAATTTGTACTCAGATAGGCTGGCGAAACAAGCCGATGATAACATTTTGTTCGCGCATAGTCACTCAGTACACGAATTCAGCGTCTAAAAAACTATTGTGGCTCTCTACTTCACCGTGGTGAGGAGGGCGATGTGAGTGTTCTCTGATTGGTCTGTTGCATCCCTGTGATCGCCGCGGGAGAGAGCTGGTCCTTGCGCGTCTTCAAGCTTCACAATAGCAGCGTACAATAGCTTTCCAAAACCAACCCTCCACTTTTGCTTACTGTCGCCTCGTCAGGTCGCAAGGCAACTGCAACACCCACAAGTGACACGCCAACACCATCGCATATTCCTTCTTCCAGACGCCGGAACGAACGGTAGCAACGCGACAGCTTACCTGGGTATCCATCGCAATCTGGACCTTGGATCCGCCAGTCTTCGTCTCACTACAGGACGCGACTCATAGCTGCGCGACTCCAGGCGCCTCGAGATGGTGTCCACAGTCAACCCATCCGTCCCGCGACGCGAACTCCCACGGCCACCGCCGCCAGCTGTTGTGGAAGCTGAGCAGCAATGGGTCTTCACAGAGGATGAGCTGTTGCAAGCGCCGTCAATATTAGACGGCATGCCGGCCGAGGAAGAGCGCACGCTGCGGCGCAAGGGCGTCAACTTCATTCTGCAAGTCGGCATGATGCTCAAGCTTCCACAGACGACGCTCAGTACCGCTGCTGTCTTCTTCAACCGCTACTTGATGCGCAGCAGTCTGAAGCCACGGCCGGGCTACAAGCCGCTTCACCACTATGTACGCGATACTCTTGTCATCCATGGCGAACTTTACTAACAAGTGTACAGCAAATCGCAGCGACTGGCCTTTTCCTCGCTACCAAGGTCGAGGAGAACTGTCGCAAGATGAAAGAGCTCGTTGTAGCCTGCGTTCGAGTCGCGCTGAAAGACCCCAACAAGCTCGTCGACGAGCAGACAAAAGACTTCTGGAAGTGGCGCGACACCATTCTCTACAGCGAGGATGTTCTGCTAGAGGCTTTGTGCTTCGATCTGAACATCGAGTCGCCCTACAAGACCATGTACGACATGCTCAAATACTATGGCGTGGAGCACAACAAGAAGCTACGAAACTCGGCATGGGCGTTTCTCTCGGACTCAGCATCCACGCAGATGTGCCTACTTTTCACATCGCGCACCATCGCCGCGGCCTCATTGTATGCAGGCGCACGCATGGCAGACGTGTCATTCGACGAAGACGACGGCCATCCATGGTGGGAGATACAGCACGTCAAGTTGCGCGACATTAGGAGAGCGTGCAACCTGATGGCCGATCTTTACGAGAAATCTCCAGACAAGGACGGCGAGTCTAACATGTACGCCGGACTGAGAACGCCCGAAGGTGGCATCGACTTTGGCGACACGCCAGGCAGCATGGAAGGCGTGCAAAGCTCTGCGCCAGAGGTGCAAAGCCAGCCGCCAGCGAACGGAGCGGAGAATGGAGGCGCGACCGAGAGAGGGTCGGAGGAGGGCGAGCTGGATGGCTAGAAGCACACCAAATTGCCCAGCTCCGAACTTACCGTACCGGACTCACCATGTATTCAGCTTCTCGATACCCTTGATAATTGCGTCTATACCTCCTCGCAGACGCCAGAGCCGAAGGAAGTGTCGCCACTCCTGCACAAGAGCGTGGGGAGACTTCGCCACGGCAAACAGTAGCTCGACCGTAACCAGAATAATATTGCCACAACATTCTGCGAGCGACGCGGCGATGAAGTCTACTAGGTCTCCCCCGAACGCAATGGAAGTGGCTAAACGACATGCCACATTTTTATAGTACCATGGTGCCATTATCGTTCTCAGGCTGCGATGCATGACAGGCTCCATGTCTGTTGTCCAGAATTCGATCATCACTCTCGGTACACCTCAAGTCGCTATCGCACCTATGGATAGGGTCAACATATCTCCGGTGCTTGGACGTGCTTGTTCGCCTGTGTGAGTGGAGTATTCAGAAGCACAGGATGTAGTCGCAAAGTTTCGGCCATATCAGACATCATAGCTAGAAGTTCTGGCTTATGCAACGCTTCGATAGTTGGCATATGGCAGATCCCGTCGAGTCTAGCATTTACGACGTTAATTGTAGTATAACTATCATGTCACAAATCAAGCATATTAGAGATCGTAGTAGTCAGCTAGCTATACTACTGTTCTATCATTAATGAATGAAGATAAATTGCCAGACCAACCTACACATTAAGGACAGTCAAATGGAACAAAGATGAACCGTACAAAGCAACTACGATAGACAGCTCTGGATGCCTGAAGCTATACACAAAGTCTTGCCGTCGCAATCGAAGCCTAGCGGTACTGCGTATAGCTTTAGGCTGTGAGGTTGTTCACTTCCCGTCGTAGTTGATAATCTGTGGTACTGCATCTTGAATCAGGTCGCGGCCGTTTGGACCGTAAACGAGTCATTTCTGCAGATGGTGAAGTGTGTATTAGTGACCAATGAGATAGATCCGTCTACGGGTGTGTGGGTGTGTCCATCATGCCGAGGCATCTTTTCATGATCATCCCAGGGGCCATATCCTTGCAATCTCTCCGACGTCAACACTGCTTTCGCCACTGATACCCCTTCTCTCCTTTCTCTCGAGCTGATCTGACCTGGTCATATTTCCCTGAATAAACGTCGAAGAAAAAAGAGCAGGTCCCTGGAACCAAGACATTAAACTCCAGTACTTGAGCAGTGATCCGCGGAGCACCGGCGACATCATGGACTCTTCACCCTCATCGCTGCTGAAGCTGCTCCTTCCCAAGACTCCATTCTTGATGAAAACGGCCTTATCACACACTCTCTCCCTCTCAGCCACATCCTCAAAATGGGATCTGCGAACAGCCATTACAGTCAACCTTCTGCGGGAAATGACCGGGCCCAACTCCGCTCCTTCATCCATCACCAAAGTCCAAAACCTGACTACCAAGGATCCCGGTGTCAAGGGTAAAGTATGGGCTAGCAAGGTCAAACTTGCAGCTGCTGAGGAAGATGATGTCAGACAATTGATGTTTAAAGCGATTGAGGACATGGGTACGGGAGAAGAGCAGTGGACGAAACCTGAGACGCAGCCTCTGGAAGCGGAGTGGAATGGCTATCGCGCTGATGCAAAGGACGATGAGCCTGAACCTGCAGGCATGAGCGAGAAAGAGAAATATGAGGCCATGATGAAGGAAACGACATCCAAGACCACCGTCCTATATTTCCACGGTGGAGCGATGTATCTCCTTGATCCAGCCACATACCGTCCCACAACCTCCAAACTCGCCCGAGAAACCGGCGGAAGAGTGTTCAGCGTCCGCTACCGTCTCAGCCCTCAAAACGTCTTCCCAGCCGCCTTGTTGGATTGCTTCACCGCCTACCTCAGCCTCCTCCATCCACCCCCTGACGCACCTCACGCCCCCATCCCCGCCAACGAAATCGTCTTTGCAGGCGACTCCGCCGGCGGAACATGCTGCACCGCGCTTCTCCAACTCCTGCTCCAAATCCACCGCACGTCTCCCAACCCCACCGTGACCTTCCACGGCAAGGAAGTAGACATTCCACTCCCCGCAGGCGTCGCAATGACGTCCCCCTGGGTCGACATCACCCGGTCCCTCCCTTCCATTGAAGCCGCAGCAACGCTGTACGACTACCTCCCCGCGCCCTCGGCCACCGACAAGCGCGAATTCGTGCCCGACGCCGTCTGGCCTGCGAATCCCCCGCGCGCGGACTTGTACTGCGAAGCCAGCGCGCTGACACACCCGCTCGTGTCGCCGCTCGCAGCGCAGGACTGGTCCAACTCACCCCCACTGTTCTTCTCCGTTGGCGAGGAAATGCTGCGCGATGAAGACGCAGTCTTGGCCCAGCGCGCTGTCAAGCAGGGCGTGACGGTTGTGTGGAGAGAGTTTGAGGCGATGCCGCATTGTTTTGCGATGTTACTGGAGAGTAATCCGGGGGCGCCAGTGCATCAGAAGGAGATTGGTAGTTTTTGTAAGGAGGTAGTGGAGAAGCCGGGGTCTTTGGCGACGAATGGCGTGTTTATCGAGGCGAAGACATTGAAGAGGAGGGATGTGGATGTTGGCAGTGGGCTGACAGAGATTACGGAGGCGGAGGTCGAGGGGTATATGAAAGCGGGCAAGGAGAGGATTGAGAGGAAATTTAGGAGGGGCAAGGAGCCGGAGGTAAGTCACTGACATGTTTGTTGTGTGTTCACTACTTTACTGACATTTGATAGACGGAGACTAGGCCGATGTTGTGATCAACACTGCTGATCAAGATAGAGATACTATACCTTAGCCTGTATTTATTCACTCATATTTCGACAGTATGACTGTAAAGCATGTCAGATCTGGCTTTTTGTGCAATTGTCATTGACTTCCAGGGCAAGATCCGAAGTCTTCAGGCAAAACCTGCGGCCCAGATTGGAGGCATATGATTTACATGTCAAGTTGGTGTGCACAGTCATGTTCTTTGAACTTGAGGTAACTCTACCTCTTGGTCTTGCCCAACACCATCTGATCATGTTATGAGATGTATATCTTCTCCTCCTCAGCGGACACAGTATCTATCTGAGTCATAGTGCCGTGTTCGCATTGCCATGTAGAAGACACGTCACTATTGACTGTCGCCGGGCCGACCAAAGATTCGGATCACGGGACTGCTCGTTTGCCTCGAAATTTTGCGCTCGATTGTTTAGTTCCTCTGACAACTTTCTAGACTACCGGGTTTTTCCACCTGGATCTGCCCACTGACTTGGGTCGTGAGGACACGCAAGCTTTTGCTCAATCTAGCTACACCGATTTCTTCCTTCTAAAAGTGTGCGGCGCGTCAATCACCGACATCTGCCTCGCCCCGCCATAATGCCACTTCCCTCCATTGCCCTCGATACATGTCTCCGCTACAAGACCGGCACCAAAACATTGCATCTGTCCCTCGCTCTAGCACCCATCACCTGGATTACAGCATCGCCCAGTATTCTACGATCTGATCAGCACATCATACATATTCAAGAGGAATACATTCCACTCACACAATCACACGTGGTCTAATACAATCATTCAAACAATTAGCCACAAACTCAACATCCACTATCTCATACTTCCAAAAACATCACTTACACGATCAAACTAGTTCATCAAGTTAGCTATCTCTCATGTAGAATCGATACATGCAAAGGACAATTTACATCAAACTCTGGCGCCGGGCTCAGACACACCCGGCAGGTGTCGATGCACTCTTGCACACTGCCGCATGCATCGGGTGGGAAATTGTTGCAGGATCGCTCGCAGTCGTTGATGTCTTGACATATAGCCAAGGGGAAAACCGGGTCGGCGGAAAGTCCGGAAGACAGTCTGGCGATGGACAGGACTGCTGAAGTGAGGGTGAGGATTGAGAATCGCATGTTGGGGAGCTGGCAGCAGAGTTCGGGATGATTGTTTACGAGGGAGGATTCGAGCTATCATAGGTACTTATACGCCTAGCTTTGGTCAGGATTTGGTCAAGCTGGCTGTTTGGCGAGCATTTCTTTATGTCTCATATCGCCGATTCGCCTCACTGTGTCGTTTGCAGTCAGTTTGGCGTACAGCCATAAGATCTTGCACGTGGGGACTCGTAGTGCAAGATTCTAGATATCAATTGCTTGGTAGTCAGCATGGTTGGGATGGAATCCTCTTGCACTAGGAAAGCGGTCAGCATTTTGGTGATGGAATCCTTCTATACTAGAAAAGCAGTCAGCATGTTTGTGACGGGGCGTTCTCGCCACCACTGACAGCGCTCGATTTGGAGTTTACTGCAGTTAATTGCTTAGGTACTTGACGTAAGTGCCCATACTCTCCGCGGAATCTCAAACGTTACGAAAGACTTCGGAGTGAGGACGACATTACGGCAAAGCCGGCGACTGGGTCCAGGAATAACCACTGAAGAGCATCTGGAGGCATATAAAGTGAAGATTGGGCCCACTCAGTCCTGGTTATTTTCGCACCCTTCCAGGCTTGTTACTCTCTCAGACGCAAAATCGCAAGTCACAATGCGTTCATCTTCCATCTATTTTGTCTTGACGACTATTTGCTCCGTTTCCTTGGCTGCACCAACTCTCGACGGCGCGAAGGCAATTGCAAAGCTTAGAGGCCTGGAGACTCAAGACGATCCATCGGCGCAGTATCTTGTCTGCTGCACTCAGCTTTGCACTCAATGTTCCAGTGTGGGCTGCGTTGTAAGCTATAGCCTATGATATTCGCTGGTGTCGAATTTCACACTGACTCAATTTGATGATCTAGGGAGCGGTCCCGACGGATTGCAATGACTCGGTTTACAATACTGTAGGTTCCCTGGATCTAGTGCGAGGTGACTTTTGGCTGATGTCCGATGGTAGTGTTGCACTCTGTGATTGGTATGAGACAGACTGGTTGAGATGGAGAAGAGCGTTTTGCACTGCAGGAGGACACGGATAATGCCTGCTTAATCTGAGCTTTGACGAACTATTAGTCTAAGCTGCAGTCAAGCGACGATCGCTCCTATGTGCTAGCGAACAATATCTCCATTATCACATCTAATGATACAACATCGCGGCACACCTCGCTATGTCACATGAACTTATGTTTGTAATATGACATCGTTAGGAACTCGCTTATCAGGGCTAATGATATAATTTTCCACTAACACATATAGCCGCCTAAAGGATCTATACTGCGTTGTCGCAAAGTGATTTATCAACCTATCATTTGTGAACCTGACGTAACGTGTTGCTTGGCCGTGGCAGATGCGGACATAGATCATCCGTAAGCAGCAGACCTGGGTATATGAGCGGCCTTATACCTCGTGCAATCGATTGCGGAATTGTTTCTTGACAAAGCTCCTATCCACATCAAAAGTAAAACGAAAAAGAAACCCCTCAAAATGTCTACTTCCAAAATGGTCCATGAGCTGACTTCGGCTACTTTGAGGCCATTTGTGGAGTCAAACAGTGTTGTACTTTTGGCTGTACTTATGTTGCCCCAGTCAGAGCAATGTCAGGCGTTCGTGCCTGTTTTCCACTCGGTCAGTGATAAAATTACCTTATATTTATCGAGCGATCATAGCCTTTAAGATGCTCTCGCTGATAAGATATGGAAGATTGCCGAGGCGTCAGCCGAGAAACCAATTGCTTTTGGCCAAATCAACGTCACAGGCAATTGGGATGCCGTGTCATCTTTTGAAATCGCAACATTTCCGCATATCATGTGTTTCCAGGGCTTCGACAGCCACAAAACGTATAAAGGAGCGTTCACGAAGACAAGGTAGGCTTTCACGCCAATGGTAGAGTTCTTATCGTTCACTAAAGCAGAGAAGCATCATGTCGTACCTGGATCGCTTTCTACAGTTTCCTGTGATTACTCCAATCGATGCTGCCAGTTTGCCTTCGTTCAAGAGCAGCTGCGATGCTGTGGTAGTCGGGTACACTGGCTTGGAAGATCCTGTTTCTACTACCCAGTTCGAGAACTTAGCCAAATCTATGCACCCCGAGCTTGTGTTCGGCGTCACTGACGATTCAGCTCTAGCGCAAGCAGAAGGTATCAAAACCCCTGCAATCGTGGTGTACAACAATGCTGCCAATGAACGAGGCGCACTACCCATTACCGGCGATATTGATGAGCTAAAAGCCAATATCCGGAAAGCAGCCTTGCCCTTGATTGTCGATTTGTACCCTGAGATTCATGAAGATCTGCTCGATGTAAGCAAACGTCCAGTTTCAACAATCCTTTCTGACTGCGCATGTAGATGGGCACACCTTTTGCATACATCTTCACCGAGCCAGACAGCGCAATTACGGAAGACTTCCATGTCGAGCTTGAGCAGCTGGTGCGTCAGCACCGTGGAAAGATACAGTTCAGCATTGCTACAGCATCGAGAGTCCCGTCCATCGTGCTGGACATGCATCTACAGGCCTCGCCCTTGCCTGCCCTTGCTATTCGCGAGCCCCTTTCGAATCTGCGCTACCCAATGCTGGCGTCGACGACCGCAAAACCTGAAGCATTCGTCACCGAGGTGACGGCCTTCACGAGAGACTACCTTGCTCTGAAGCTTCAACCCACGATCAAATCTGAACCTATCCCGCCTTCCTCACCATCTTCTCTGGTCAAGGTAGTCGGCCAGACTTATGCGTCCATTGTCAACGACTTCACACGCGATGTGTTGCTTATATTTTGCATCGAGGTTTGCGCGCCGTGCGATCGGCTATATCCGACGTTGGAAGCACTGGCAGAAATGTATCGTGCGGAGGAATCGCAGAAGAAGACCACAGTAGCAACTATCTTGCATGACAAGAATGATACTGGGCTGCGGCGCGTACGAGCGTTTCCGACGATTATGCTCTTTCCAGCAAGGGATAAGGGCCGGCCAGTGAGGTTTCTGGGGGACAGAACGGTGGAGGCGTTGAGGGACTTTATTAGTGCGAACAGGAGTTTATAGATTTATGATTTATGAAGGGTTTGAAGTATGAGGATTTTTAAATCCGATGCAGAGGACATGGACGAGGTACTGGGCTCTCGTGAATCTGTTGCAGAGTCTGATGGTTCTGTGTATGAGCCCCGTTCTGACGAGTCGGATTTAGAGAGTGGGGACTGAAAAGAGGAGTTCGAGCATTGGAAGAAGCATGGTGGAAGAGTGGAGTGAGAGCGCAGCCGCGAACCTGGACTGTGGTGAGCGCGTGCGTAGGAGGTTCCCCACAGGTGCTACCTCCTCTTTCTTCTTCCACCATCAGTCTTTGCAGCAGCAGCAATGGATGGACCTGAAGCAAGTAGAGACCGAGTGTGCAGCTCAGTAATGATAGATAATTTTGACATATGTAGCTGTGCGATATTCGTCCGGTTCGGCGCCCTCCGCACTTTCCGTCATTCGCGATACCAAAAAGGTGCAAAAAAGACGATAAATCCAAAAAGACAATCTCACCAAAAAGAATGGACGCTGTGGGAATTGAACCCACGACCTTTCACAGATGGGCACGTTGAAACATGCGAAGCGAACTGAACCGATGTTAGAAAGTGACCAAGAGAGTCGCAAAGCGGTTCAACATACAATCATACCCCTAGACTGGGAATCGTTAGAATGCCGATTGGGCTAAGCTTGGATTGGAAAGTATCTTACCCAAGCGCCCGTTATTGGTTGTTGTGGCAAAACATCAAATTATCTTATATATAGAAGTATATATATGAGGTGGGAAGAAGAGGGGCGAGAAGCGCGTTGATAGCGATTGTTGATGGGAAGGTGCGGGGCACTTTTGAAGGATGATGTTATCGTGGTGGGGTAGGTGCGCGTTGTGACGGAGCGCGATGGCCTCTACCTGGAAGACGAACAACACAGCCTGTTTACTGCGATGCGCAGAGAATAGGGTAGAGCTATGCAATCCTACATGTGCATATGTATCGCTCGTTGATACTTGGTTAGAAAGCTTCCATGAAACATCAATCATCACTTCGCAGGCGGGACATCACCTCTCAGCACATCACAATCACACTGAACGACGACCAACTACTCATGACCATATTCATACTCATTTCATTTCATTGCAGACTGGTATAATATGTCTGCTTCCCTTCCCCTGTCATCTACATGCCCTCAGCCATGCTTCAGTCACGTTTGACCCGTTCTTGCCTCTATTTCTTGCTCGTAGTCTCCTCCGCATGCTTAGCCAGCGGGTGGGTAGGGTTGCTGCTCAGTCCGCTCTTTGTGTCATCGCTCGACTTCTCCGCGCCCTTGGCAGGTGCGCCGCCCTGGTCGTTGACATTGCCCGTGGTCTGGCCAGCTTGGGCGTCGGACTGCCTCTCGGGCTCGGGGGACTGGCGGCCGGCGTTGGGAGCAGACATGATGTGTATGTGAAGGTCTGCGTGGATTAGAAACGTGTTGGAAGGAGGGGGAGATGTGGTGGGGTGTACGGTTTGGTTTGGTTGTAAGAGGTAGGTCTGTGTAACAGTGTTAGCTATCTGGCATACGGCGTCATCTGCGTAACGTACCTTTGAGTTGGGGAACTTGGTTGCTTGTAGAGTTGATTGATGTAATTGTTCAGAAGATGCAGTCCCTGCTGCGTCTTTTGACATTGCAAATGCTCGCCCCACGACTGACGTCACAAGCTCGGATCAGGCAGTTATGCACAACATCGACGTCAACGCGTTTGCGCGATTTGTGGGTTCTGCTCATATTGCTTGCATGCTTATTGATGCGAGACAAGGTATATTTTCCGGTGGCTGTAGGTCTGATGTCGGGCGGGAGGCTGGGTTCGGGCTCCAACTGAGGTTTACATCACTTCGGTCGCAACCGATAGGCACATGTCAGAGACATTTCTGCTTTACGCTATCAGCAGCAAGCTTTATGCATTCGTAGGTATCGATATTGTTCATTTCATATCATCGAGATCCGCGGAAGATCAACTCCTCTTTCCCATCTCCACGTCTCCGTCGGCCCCTTCACCATCGTCGTCCCACTCACTGCCTTTCAACCTCCTCCCTATCCACAGACCTGCAGCGGTCGCCGCACTAGCAACAAGGAACCACCCTTCGAACCAACGTTCCGTAAATGCTGGTTCTAACGGCGCGCCCAATGCATCACCAATCTTGCTCTTCATCTCAGGCGGAAGGTTACTCCTGAGCAGCAGCGCAGAGCTGATGACATACGTTGCCGCAATTTGTGAGATAATGAGAGCGAAGTTGGTCTTGGTGTGTTGCAACACGCCAGGCACAACGCGCGCAAACAAGAAGAAGGTTTGCAGGACGCTGTTGAACGACAAAAGCAGCATGACCCCGGAGAGCAAGAAAGAAATTGTGCGGCTCCATGCTACTCTGTCGATTGTGGGATCCCAATGTTTTGCAAGTAGTGCAAGGAAGTTGTTGATAGGGTCGCTGTTGGAAAAGCTCGTGTTGGGCGAAGAAAAGCGACGGAGAGTGGTGACTGTAGTAGCTGAGATGCGGTATGCGCAGTATATCGCAAAGACAAACGAGAACATGTTCACGATGCGCCCAAAGGCTGTGTGCGAGCGGAGCTGGCTCTGTCGCCGGTTTTGCAACACGGACATGGAGTTCTGTAGCGTCTGTCGCATCGTCTCGAGACCTTGGATCTCGAGCTGTAATGTGTTGCGCTCTTGTGTATCGGGGTTCCCACGGATGGAGCCTACAACACGGCTCATAAAGCCTGCCTGGGGATTGTCGCAGAGCTTGCGCTCCACAGCTCGAAGTCGACTTTCCTTGGTGAGAAGCATGTCATTCGTAGCCTGAATTCCGGCCTGTTTGCGAGCAATGTCCGACTCCGTCACCTATCTCTGTTAGCATACGCCAAGTTCATGGTCAAGGCATATCACAACGTACTGGACGGTACTTGACACCGAAAGTCTGCCAAAGCGAGGAAATAGCTGCAAAGCCTGCGAGAGATGCCATCAAGCTGATGCCAATGATGCCGATTCTTTCAAGACAGCCTTCACTGAACGTATGTTCATGCAGATATGACTCCTCTTGCAGATACGAGCCCAGGAGTCCTCTCCCGAGATACCAGAACGCTCCTAGCCATGTTGCAAGTCCACAAAACTCCAGCACCCAAGCTAGCCGCCGCTGGCCCCTCTGGCCTCCATTCGCATTCAGACCGGTCTTCGATACAACCGAGTGTATCTCGAAAGCAGGCGTTACTACGATGAGGAGGAATAGTAGCGATGGGAGCGTCAGTTTCAAGGCTAGTGTGCGCGTGGCGGGGTTTACGGTGTTGGCAATTTCGCAGAGGATGAGCTCGGCGAGCACTGCAGACAGCGCGATGTTCGTGGAGAAGATGATGCTTGCTAGTGATCTTGCGCTTGGCCGTAGGTTCTTGATGAGGGATGACCTCGCGCGCGCCGCGACACCCGGGAGATGCGCACCATCATGCGCCTTCCGATCGTGACCGGAAAGTATGGGAAACAGCTTTTGCGATACTGCGACGGCGACAAAGAGAAAGGTGAGCAGGAAAGGGAGCGATGATGCGATGGTGGCCATGGGGCTCTTGTGGCGCGCATATTCGGGGACGCACTCATCGCAATCGTCTTGGAGAGGCGGTAGCATAGGGCTGGCTGTCGCGTGGTGACAGAAATGAAGAGGCAATCTGTCGCTATCTTTTCTTCTTGTACACAGGGAACGGTGTTACATCCATCGGACAGAGACAACGTCGGCGCATTGGAGATGTGTGGCACAGATGAAGTAGGTTACAACGGTAGCAAGGGAGGCATGCCTCAGGTAGAAGCCGTTTCGGCGCAGTTGTCACAACGTCATCTGCCGATCAGGGACCGGGGCAGCGGGGCTAGTCTTCAGTTCAACTCCGGAGAACGGACTGTTTCGTGTGCATGCTATTTCAGTGCTATCACGCACTAAGCACTGCTACTTGAGATTGCTATCTGCTGTATGATGGGTATCCTATCAAAGATTGAAGCAGCTCCTCTCCATCGCCGAATTCTAACATTCTCGGCTGAGTCAGCTCTGCGCATTCACACGAGTTTGAACATCTGTCGGCTTTTAGTATTTTCAAGTGCCATCAGATTCCTTGTGCACCCTGCTGGGATCATCTGGATCCGTCACCGTGATTGTCGGTCCAGAGCCGATGTTTGTTGCGGTGTCCAGTGGATTAGCATCCGATTTGGTCATGGGACTAATCCCATCAATGTCAAGGCCGCCACGTCCTTGAGCAATTTCACTTGCTCTTGAACCAGGTGGCGCAGTCCTCACACCTCGATCCTCGTCGTCGTCGTCGTCGTCGTCCCCACTACTTGGATCATCGCTAAAGTCCGGGCTATCCAGGTTCTGAAGGTGCGGACTCTTCATCATAACGCCCGGACTGCGTGGGTCGTCGAGCAAGGTACTAGCGTTTGTCTCCTGCTCGTCGTCGCTGTCTTGCGCATGCGCCACCTGCGCCAGAGGATGCGAGGTATCAGTCGCCGTTTTGTTGGTAGCTGCTGCCAGTGCCAGTGCTTCTTCATCGTTGGCGAAGAAGCTGTTGCGCGGGCTATTGACGTCGATAAGACTCTCACTCTTCGCGAGGATGTCTCTGTAACCTTGTCGGTCCGGATCATTCGCACGCTTGCTCCTCGCCTTGTCGCGCTTCGAAGTAGGGCGGACGACAATGACAGGTACCGGGGAATGCTGTAAACAATACTTGGACACGCTGCCAGGTAGCAAGCCCTGGAAACCACCCAAGCTCTTTCCTCTTGTTCCTACCACAAGAATGGCCGGCTCATAGAGGTTGATCTGCCCATTCTTAGCATTGAATAGATGTACCCTGGCCGATGGAATGAACTTACCATGTCATCAATGACCTTGTTAACCTTGCCAATAGAGAATTCCAAAATCAGATTGATGGCCTTGTTGTCGTGATTCCGGGCTTGGATATCTCTCATGGTGGATTCGGCTTCTGTGCGGTAACGCCCCGTCTCCACACTGCGGTCACCCGCAATCGCGTCTTCCTTCTCCACTACCCGTAGACATACAATTTCGTCTCCATCGTCGACAAGTTCGTTGATCAGCCATTGCAGCGCAAAGACCGAGTACTCGTTTTCGTCGAAGCCACACAAGAACGTCCGGGACCGCTTGGTGTATTCGTAGTCTTTGTGCTTCGCTATGAGTGTGAATGAGCTCTCTTCAATGAAATCAGCCGGTTTGTCGAAAGTGTCGAATGACACACGAGGCTGAAAGACACTACGAATTACAGTCAGCTACTGATCCGTAATGTGAGGGCAACATTGAGGAACATGAGAAGGCGGCCAGGCCTGTTGCTCGCTACTAGAGCCACCCGCAGCCTGTGAGGCATACTTCGCCATGCTTTGCCTCCATGCGCAAGATCGGGAAGCCGATATGCGCCGGAAGTGATGGGGAGAGGTTCATGTATAACCGGCAATCTCGGAGGTATAGCTACAGACAACCAATACTTACGGGGGAGGTGGTGGTGACGACAGACGCCGGCGTTGACGCGGCTTCGGGCTGCCTCTGGGCAACGAGGAATTCCTGTGCGCCAGGAACTGTATAGACGGCCGACGTGGTTCGTCCATGCCAGGACTTCTGCTGACTGGCAGCTGCAGAGGGCTCACTGCGTAGCCCACCGATGTCTTGTGGGGAGCAGGTGATGCATTTCGTGCTTGCGTCGACGTGGGGGATGCGCTCATTGCGGTATCGTGAGAATTCTAGAGGCACGGAGGCTTCGGGTAAGCCCAATCGCACGTCCTTTGAGTGTGTGAGAGCTCCGCTGTTAGGATTCTTGCTGGTAACGTGGGCTCGTGCAGGACGAATGATGCAGTGCGCGCGTGGGCTGCTTGGCGCGGGGTACACCACGATTGCAAGCCCCGGAGAATTGGTTTGAAGAATGAAAGTAGAGATCGTAGTCTGGTGGGCTCAGCGAGATGTTATTGCAGTGGATGAGCACACTGTCTCAGCATAAAGCCCGCAGGCTTGGCTGCTGCGAAGTCGCGCCTGCCCCAGACGTGATGTTCAAATGCGCCCGCCCAACGTCACCTGCGCAGACCCTTGCACCCGATGGGCGGGCCTGACACGTGAAATTCGCTTTAGCGGACCAGAAAGGACAGGCTTCTGGGGCACTACAGGTTCTCAACTACGACGGAAGGCGGCCAGATTGACAGCCTGTCCACTAGTCCGAAGCTATACAAAGTATCATTAGGGTTTCGAGGTTGACGGAAAGGCCCCGTATATAGCTTCAGGCTACCTACGGGATTCTCCCGTGTACTTTCCGTCTTGTCTGGCAGCTCGTAGTAAATCATTGTTCTGTGATTTGCCCTTGCGAGCTACGTGAGAAGAACCAATTCATTATCGTGTCCAGGTCATATCTATATATCTACGGATGGGAGACTGGTGCTCAAGCCAAAGACTTGACGTCAGCCTGCGAGAGCTTGCCAGCACCAATGAGACGCTGAGCCTCGTCTTGGAAGATCTGCTTGATCTTGCCAGCGTCCTTTTCGTTGTTGAGCTTGGCGGTCAGGTCAGCGAGCTCTTCGTGGTCGATCTTTGCAATAATGAGATCAGTGTCGTTGAGAGCACTGTCAATCTGGGCTGCGGGAGCGTCGCCACCAGCATGGAAGTAGTTGGCGTCCTTGACAGCCCCACGGACCACACGCTTGTTCTTCTTCGCGGCGTTCTTTGCGGCCTCCTTCGCCTTCTTGCCTTCAGCCTTTTGGGCCTTCTCTGCCGCGTCCTTCTCAGCCTGGAGCTTGGCTTCCTCCTCCTTCTTTTTAGCAGCCTCCTCAGCAAGACGCTTCTCCTCAGCCTCCTTCTCCAACTTCTTCTTGTTCTTGGAGGCGTTTGCCTGCTGGCGGAAAAGCTTGATGCGCTCGTCGAGGGCTAGGGCGTCGTCTACAAGCTTCCTGAGGCGGGCAGTGTCTTCGGTCTTCTTCTTGCGACGGGCAGCCTGGTTCTTGCGCTCAACGTGACGCTTCTGGTCGCGGTTCTCGTTGTCATCCGGAACGTCCTCGTCCAAGTATTCGAATGTTCGCCAGCTGTCAAAGTTGTACCAGAAGTTGTAAAATTCCTCGACTTCCTCTTTGGAGCTCTTGGCGTTACCGAGCTTGGGTACGGGCTGGTTGTTGGAGAAGCGGCCCTCTGCCTCGAAGACCTTGCCCCACATCTTGTAGAAGTTTCCTTTCTGCGTCTCCTTCTTCGAGGGAGGCTCGACATCGGCGGCCTCGTCGACGGAGTCGAATTGCCTTCGTCGCACAGGGTCGGACAGAACCTCGGTGGCTTTCTGGATGCACTTGAAGAACTGGTCGCCCTCGTCGCTACCAGCAGCAGCCTTCTTGTCGGGGTGATGCTTGAGCACCTTCCTGCGGTGGGCGCGCTTGATCTGGTCTTCGGTGGCACGCCATCGCAGGCGGGTTATGCCAAGAACAGCGTAATGGTCTTGGGACTAGATACAGGTCAATACGCAATGTTCAGGTCAGGTGTAGGTAATCTTACCTTCCAGTCCTTGGCCTCGCGCTGCAGCATAACGGGGTCCTCGGGCTCGTCAATGTCATCCGGGTCCTCATCTTCGACTTTCTTGACGTTGGCCTGTGCCTGGATGCGCTCATCCTCGGAGAAAGTGCGCTTGTGGCGCTTCTACACACGCACTGTTAGTAAAAGCCGTTGAATCTATCAGCATAGCACGTACTCTGCGGGCATAAGCCAGGAAGTGCGGGCCAACAGGCTCGATGTTGCGGTCGGTCGCAGCGCTGAGCTGGCCGACAGACTTGAAGTCCTTCTCGCCAGCCCAGCCTTCCGGCAGGACTGGCAGCGGTAGGCTGATCTCCACGGTAGACGCCATTGTGTCGTGCAGTGGTGGTGGGGAGGGACAAGGCGATGCAGATAATTTTTGGCGGCAGGCCATGGCCCCAGCCTAGCGTTTTGCCGAAGTCAAGCATCCCTGCCGCGTTAGGGCCCGCCCCAGGATCGTCTCAGAATAGCGTGGAGCTGGCCCATGGTTACAGGTGTGCATTGCGAACATGTCCATGTAATTCTTGTCATTTTTCACGTCTTCAGTTCTTCGTCCTTCCTAGCAAAGTTGGTCCAACTCCATCATGTTTCAAGGCTTCCAGGTATATATGCTGCAATCACGTCCCTGATGCAAGCTGACTTGAACACCTAGCGCATTCGAGGTGCCATTGATGCTCGGATAGCAGAGGAGCAGGCAAAGCAACGGACCAGCCCACAGTCGTCGACCCCCCCGCGATCGAGCTCTACGGCGCGGCGTTCAAGTTCACGCAATCTCTCGCCCTCGAAACGATCCGCACGATCCAAAGATGGCGACAGCAGCAAGGCTGCGCCGACCGGCAAGGGCCCCGATCCCTCAGAGTTCGACCCGGAGTTTGTCATAGGAGAGGAAGATGATCAGCCGAGCCGGGCAGCGACTCCGCGACCAAAGGAGAAAGCGCTGCCCACGGAAGGCGCGGCGGAGAATGCCAGTGAGAAGAAGGACGACGACAAGGAGGCTGAGGCCGACGAGAAGCCAGACAAGGCGCCCGAGATACCGCCAGAAGTCCAACTTCGCTTGCGCAAGCTGGACAAGCTAGAACCCAAGTATTCTGGCAAGTGCACCCGGCCCCGAGTGGTAGGCAACACTAACATCCTGCTCAGAACTGCTCCGGTCGTACCGCATCGCACACGCCCGCATCGGCGCAATTGAGGCCTTCGAAGCTTCATTGCGCGAGCACACACCTCTGACCTCCATCAGCGATACCGCCGCCTTCGTCGAATACCTCGGCCAGCTCAACGTCAAAAGTGACATGCTCATGGAGGAACTCAAGCGTGTCTCCAAGGAGCGCGACGACATCAACAAGAAGCTTGAGGATGCGGAAAAGCGCGCGAAAGAGTCCGCAGAGGAGGTCGAGGCGCTGAAGTCCAAGGCGGCAGTAACCGAAAATGAGAAAGATGACACGACTACAACATCCGAGTCAATCGCGCCTTCCTCCACATCCAAGCAGACTGACGCCACAGAGGATGAGGAGTTCTTCTCGTACGACAGCGAGCTCCCCCGCCTCCAATCGCAACTGCAAGAGAGTGAGGAGAAGGTCGGCAAGCTAGAGGAGGAGAACAAATCACTCAAGAGCGAGTTGTCTACAGCCCAGGAGTCGGCGGAATCTTTCATGAAGAACCTCGAAACTACCTCTAATGACCTCAACACATTCAGGGACACACACCAACGCCTGCAAAAGGATGCTGACGAGCGCGAGAAAGAGCTCAATGAAAGCATTGCGGACCTGAAGACGCGACTGGATAGCGCGGAGAACGACCTGGCCAAACACAAAGACGAACGCATCCAAGACCAAGGGACCATCACCGAATTGCAAAATAAGCTCGAATCTGCCACAAAAGAGCTGCAGGAGCTACATGCCAGCAAGGGTGAAGAGCTTGTCCAAGAAGATCAGGTTCAGGAACTCCGTAGCCAGGTTGAGACGGCCGAGGCAGATTTGTCTAAGCTGCGCGACGCCCATGCAAAGGCCGAGAAGCGGGGCGATACCCTGAACGGGCTTCTCAGCAATGTACGAAGTCAGCTAAAAGAGACGGAAGCGAAGCGCGACGAGGCTCTGGCTAGCCTTGAACAAGCAAAGAAGGCTCTGGACGCAAAACCGAAGGAGGAGAGCAAGCCAGCCCCGTCTCCTCAGCCGCCGACACCCCAGATTCAACCCGTTGAGTCTGCCTCTTCCAAGAGGAAGAACAAAAAGAAGAAGAAGGGCGGACAAGCAGCGAATGCCATTCCCTCTGCGCCTCCAAGTGAGGCTGGTGATGCGAACGGGATGCTCAGCCCAAGGGATGCCGATTTCTCGTCCACTCAGCTTGAAGATGCACAGAAGACTGTTACCGAGCTCAAGGCAGACCTCGAAGAGAAGGTTGCGGCGATTGCGAAATTGGAGAGCGAAGTCGCCGAAAAGGCCTCATCATTAGATTCGCTCAAGAAGAAGATGAAAGACCAAGACGACCTTCAAGAGGAAATTGAGACTTTGAGACAGGACCTGCTTGACTTTGGCTCGGAGCACACAGACGCCAAGGATAAGGTGAAGCAGTTGCAGGCAGAAAAGGCCGCCCTTCAAGAAAGCTTATCGAAACTCGAGAAAGAGATTGCTGAGTTGAAAACCGGCAAGGCATCACAGGAGACATCCGAGGAAGAGAAGAAGGCATTGACGACTGAGTTTGAGCAGCTCAAGGCCAAGGCAGACTCTATGCAGACTGATCTGTCGCTTGCAGAGCAGCTCGCAGCGTCGCGTTTCAAAGATCTTACAGACATGCGGGAGGTCTTGCAGAAAGCTCAACCAGAATTGAGCTCTTTGCGCAAGGAGGTAGCAGAGCTGCGCAGCACCAAAGACGAGCTTGGGACAAAATCTGCTGATTTGAGGCGATTGGAGGGCCGCGAGAAGGATCTCAAATCTGAGATTGCCTCGTACCGCTCTCAGGTCACCGGCAAAGAAGCTGACATCAAGACACTCAACGAGAAGATAAAGCAAGAAACAACGCAGAGGCTTGCGCTCGAAGAAACTAATAGGAAAATCCAGCGAGACTTGCAGAACTCCGAGGTCGAGCGGAAAGATGTTGTGGAAGCCCGAGACAAGCTTACTAAGGATCTGGCCAAGGCGCAAGATGAACTGAAGAGTTCTCGCAAAACTCTGCGTGACCTGGAGGAAGAAGTGGCTAAACTCACTCGTGAGGCTGGCAGTCTACGGGACGATCTTCAGCTCAAGTCTGCTCAATATGCGAGCGCGCAGGATCTCATGAACAGCATGCAGGACCAGACACAGGAGATGGGCACTCAGGTGAAGGAGATTCGCGCTAAGAGTGAGAGTCTAGAGGAAGAGCTTGCGGATGCTCATCGTCTGCTTGGTGAACGGGGCCGTGAAGCAGAGACGATGCGACGACTACTGGCTGATGCTCAAGGAAGGGCTGATGCCCGTGTGCGCGAGATGCAAGAGCGACTTGACATAGCGATTGAAGAACGAGAAAGGGCAGAGGAACAAGCTAGCACTTTCAGCAAACGCCGTGCCAGAGAGCTTGAAGAGCTCAAGCAGAAGGTTCGCGACGCTGAGCGTGCCATGACCCGTGCAGTCGAAGACAAAGATGACCTTGCGGTGGCTGAAAAGGAGCTACGCAGACAAAAGGAGGACATGGAGAAGCGGGCTGCGCAGGCTAGTGAAGAAGCCTCTGATGTCAGGCTTGCTATGAGCCAGCTCCGGGATGCTTTGGATGAGAGCGAGAAGCAGGCGCGTGATCTTGAGAAGGAAAAGGGCGATCTACGACGCGCATTCGATGAGACTCAAAGCCGGCTGGAGAAGCTGCAGAAGTCGAGCAAGGTGCGTTTCTTTCCTTCGTTGTTCAATGTAGGATACTAATTTGGACAGACTATGTCGGAAGAGCTTCGATCAATCAAGGCGCGAGGTCCAGACTCGACTGCCCAATCTTCCAGGACCTCAGTCGAGTCGACACGATCACGTCTGGCATCTCCCACACCCAGGCCTGGCACAGCTTCATCGCAGACAGCGGACGGCGTCGACTACGTGTACCTGAAGAACGTCTTATTGCAATTCCTTGAGCAACGAGACAAGAAGTACCAGCAGCAACTGATCCCCGTGCTGGGTATGCTGCTGCATTTTGACAAGAAGGATGAGCAAAAGTGGATGGCTGCAGTTTCGGCCAAATGAGTGAGGCTCCGCCAGCTGTACGGAGACGGATCGGGATGACTTGCATCTCTGTGGTACCAGCGGATTGGGCTTGGTTACTGGGTGCGACCCTTGTTTTTGCATAGCGACTGGCGTCTATTGGGGTCTTTTTTCTTTCTCCTGTATCGGTATCCTGTTCGGCTAGATGCAGCATCTGTGGCAATGTCTCAACTGAGGCGCGCCACACTCTCCCCGTGTACTACTTGCAATATCGCAGTCCAAAGTGCGATGAGCGCATCAAACACGAGTTGACGCTGAGAGACTCGAGTTGTGTAGCATCAGGCCTAGCAACAAGGTGATTGTTCTGGATTTTTTTTATGCGACGATACGATGACCTGAAGTTCTTTGATACATTATTGAGTTCTAACTTGATGTAATATGGTGTTGCCGGATTAGCTTCGAGGCCTTTTGAAATTTGCGCTGCCCGCATCAAGAATTCGCAAAACCCTCGAGCCTGACTGTTCATGTCATTCGGTGCAGCGGGCAAAACCAAGTGGCTCGTGGACGAAGCCGTGCAGTGAATCAGAAGCGTCGTGGCCCAATGGGCCTCACCGAGTTAGTACCGCGCTGGCTGAAGCATGTGGTTGAAGGTTATACCAAGCAAGATGCGAACAAGCAGACGACGTCATCGCCATGCTAGGTTTCGGGGAGCGTTCCTTAATTCTTACCGCTCCTCCCGGAAAACAAGGCGTTAGCAAGAATCCTGTTCCTGACATCGTTTCCAGTCGCAATTCTCCGACTCTATTATCCTCGAGAAACTGCGCATCGAACCCGCAAGCGAGGCGCCGTCTGAGAGCATCGCACCCGTGCCAGCACCCCACGCCTGAACCAATCAGGAGGCCCAAGGCGCAGAACGACAGGCCCGCGAGGGGAGCGCTAAGCCGATCACCCAGCAACATTGAAGAAATCGAGCGCAGTGCAACGACAGCCATCTGCGCGTGGCATAGCCTGTGCACCCCTAAAGCCCATTCCCCAGCATTCGTCCATGAGCCCGGCGGAACGCGTCGAGATTGCCTGAGACCGCAGACCACAGCCCGCAGATTGCAGCCCACCAGCCCACCAGCCCTCGAGCCCTATAGTCGCTCGCTGCAGCCCAGCGCGTGGCGGGGAAGTGCATCGGCACCTGCACCACCACAATGAATGGCACTGATATCAAAAAAGCTGCCATCAACAAAGCCAAAGCTGTCGCTCAGGCCGCGAATGGAAACGGCGGCAAAAAGAGGCGGAAGGGCCAGGACCTGAAGCCCATTATCACGACGGAGCAGCAGGCCAGCCAGAATGCATCGCCCTCGTCGACAGGGTCCTTTCACTACAAGTACGTCCCAGTCCCTCTCCCCCAGCAACACGCCCGCCCGCCCGCCCCACTGCGCCTGCGCCCGCGCTTGCTCTTGCTCTTGTCATAGCACTTCTCTTTTTGCTTGCTGCGACCAACTTTCACTATACTGACCTCGACCCCGCAGTGTGCAGAAACACGGCCTCTTCCGACTCAACCAGCACAAGAATGTACGGCAAACCAATTGAGCCACTCGCCCGACTCTTCGTCGTCATCTGTGGACGAAGCGGGAAAATACCGCCGACGAAGAGGACTCGGAGGACTACTGCAAGGGCGGCTACCACCCCGTGCAGGTGGGCGAGGAGTACAAGGACGGCAAGTACACCATTGTGCGCAAGCTCGGCTGGGGCCATTTCTCCACCGTCTGGCTCTCCCAGGGACAACGCCACGGGCAAGCACGTCGCCCTCAAGGTCGTGCGCTCCGCTGCGCACTACACCGAAACCGCCCTCGACGAGATCAAGCTGCTGAAGAAGGTCGTAGACAAAGAACGAGAAGCACCCCGGTCGCGCACACGTCGTCAGCCTCCTCGACTCCTTCAACCACAAAGGCCCCCAACGGCGTGCATGTGTGCATGGTGTTTGAAGTGCTCGGCGAGAATCTGCTGGGCCTGATCAAGAGGTGGAACCACCGCGGCATACCCATGCCGCTGGTCAAGCAGATCACTAAGCAGGTGCTGCTTGGCCTCGACTACCTCCACCGCGAGTGCGGCATCATCCACACCGACCTAAAGCCCGAGAACGTCCTCATCGAGATTGGCGACGTCGAGCAAATCGTCAAGACATATGTCAAAGACGACACGAAGAAGGACAAGGACGATAACAACAGGAATGGCAGGCGGAGGCGGAGGACACTGATCACTGGGAGTCAGCCGCTTCCCAGCCCGCTAAATGCGAGCTTCAACCAGGCAGACCTCCAGCACTTCCCAGGCATGGGAGGCCCACAGAGCCTCAACAAGGTGGTCAACGAAAACACAGGTATTGAGTCCCCCACGATTCTTCCGAGTCATTCTGTTTCTCCAGATGGGGTTGTAATGAGTGGTGCTTTAGCTACTTCTTCATCCGCCTCGAATCTCTCCATGGCAGAACGCCTCGGTCTCAAGCCGGCCGCCAGCGACGACGATATACAAAAACAGCGCGAAAAGACCGCGTAAGTCTCATTCTCTAGCCTTTTAGGTATCAACTAATTCCAGACAGCGACCTTCTTACGAAAGAAGTATCCGGCATCAGCCTCGACAAAAACACCAACACATCCTCAAAATCAGATATAGAGCAGGCCGCCGAGGCTGCGTTCGAAACAATCTCAGTCAAGATTGCAGATCTTGGAAATGCCTGCTGGGTTGGACACCACTTCACAAACGATATCCAAACCAGGCAGTATCGGTCACCAGAAGTTATACTGGGCAGCAAATGGGGTGCCAGTACTGATGTTTGGAGTATGGCCGCAATGGTAAAACGCCCATCTACATCTCGAGGACGACATGCTAATACGTTTGCAGACCTTTGAACTAATCACTGGCGACTACCTCTTCGACCCACAATCCGGCACAAAGTACGGCAAAGACGACGACCACATCGCCCAAATCATAGAACTTCTCGGCACCTTCCCTAAACAACTCTGCATGTCCGGAAAATGGTCGCAAGAAATCTTCAACCGAAAAGGCGAGCTGCGAAACATCCACCGATTACGACACTGGGCGTTACCCGACGTGCTTCATGAGAAGTACCATTTCTCAAGCGAAGAAAGCAAGAAAATCGGAACGTTTTTGTTACCCATGCTCGAACTCATGCCCGCAGATCGCGCGAATGCGGGAGGCATGGCTGGACACGAGTTCTTAAAGGACACCAAGGGTATGGAGAATGTGGATTTGGGCATTCCGGTGGGCAGCAAGGGTGAAGGAATCGAAGGCTGGGCGACGGAAGTCAAGAAGACGCGGTAGCTTGCCGATTTTGCCAAAGTCGATCGTTGTTGAAGGGTGGATATTTGGTTATTAGAGATGTGCGATGAAGATGGGGAAGAGTAGGGAAATCTTTTGGTGTCAGTAACGACATATGACATCGAATGAGTGATTATTCTTCCTCTTTCGAGATTCTCTGTCTACTTTGTCCTACGTTTGGAGAGCTTGTTAGTTTTCACAGACAAGCAGGCGTTTTCCTTGGGGTTTCGGTATCTAAGTGCATGGGATCTTCAAGGGTTGCATAGAGAAGCATATAAACTAAACTCATGTCCCATGTCACGTGCTTCCAACATCTTATCCATGGGTGTAACGAGTGGATGACGCATCTAGCATCGGAAACAACACATCATCTTTGTGGCTTGTAACATAAACTTTGTGCCCAGCAACATTTATTCATGCGGCACTACTCCAGCCACTCCACGCCATCGCACGTGCCAATCTGATTGGCTACGAAAGACCCGCGCCGACGTCTAGCCGTCATCCCAGACGCCAATGGACTCAGCCTCGATGGGACGGCTTGGCTGGTCTGGATGAAAGTACGTGGGTCCCAGAGATATGGTCCAGACCTTAGCATCGACATGTTGAACATTGAGATTTTGGGAGTGAAAGAGAACGGTGATGGGAAATTGGGGAAGAGTGTAGGGCAGGATGGTTTGAACGGCGAGAAAGAGCTGGATATGAATGTTGACCAGGAAACAATGCAGAGGAATGGATCCGCATCACAAGCTTCCAACGATGCCGACGTGATTCGACATCCCAACGGCAACGATGTCGATGCGCTTCCGGACAGCATCCAAGGACTCCAAATCGCAAATGACAACTTTCGAACTCCACTTCCTCACTACACTCCCATCCCATCCATCTCGCACACCCTGCCTAATCAACGTCCACCATTCTCCCGCGCCCCTTCAAGCCACATCGCATCCAGCATAGCACCCAGCATTCAACCTATCGACGCCCACGCTGAAGCCCTCCGCCGCCTCGGCAAAGCAGAAAGAACCGTAAAAACCCTCAAACGCCGCGGGTCAGACGAGTCCCTCTCCTCACTCATCAGCTACTCCATCCGCCGGCCCAGCATTCCTCTTCCATCAAGACCCGGCACGCCTTCGCTCGCTGCCCTCGCTCACGTGCTCGAGGAAGCGGCGCAAGAGGGAAATCTACCGCTCGTCCAAGCCCTTGTGGGCCTCGGCGCGGATCTGAATTTCCGCTCAGTCAATCGGATTAAGAATCGGCGGCATGAGGCGCTGAATCTTGCTGCTGCGGGTGGCCATGGGGATGTTGTAGAGTATTTGATGGACAAGGGAGCGACGTTTCATGTCAGTGAAGGAAAAGGAAAAGATGGATTTGACCCGATTGATTACAAACTACTCGACGTCGCGTACGCGGGCTTTATCGATGTTGCGAGGTATTTGGTCGAGAAACGAGGCGCGAATCCGTTTGTTGAGTATTGGCCGCGCGAATATGCGGATGCGCAGAGGACGGTCTACAGACGCGTGACAGGCGTGCGCGTGCAGCAAAAAACCCTCTTCGACGCGCTGGCGAAATCGAGCAGTGAATCCCAAGCGAAAGACTTCTTGAATCTCATCATGCAAGATCCGCAGATTCACTCCCACGATGGTGGGCGAGTAGGACATACATCGACACGCCCTTTCACGCCTACCACCCGGCATGACGCAAACAACCCACTCATCCTCCCTCCTCAGCACTTTCATCAAGTCAGGCTGGTCTGAAACCGTCGAAGCCCTACTCATCACACACCCGGACCCAGCGGCGTACGAAATCCCCGACAAAACATCCTCCGAAGAAGGCCAAATTCCCAGTTCCAGCATCCAGCGCCACATCTGGCCCACGCACGCCCTGTCCCGCGAAACATGGCTGTACCACCCGCAATCTGCGCTTCGCATACTCAAAATGCTGATAAACCTGCACTTCGACACATCCACCCCGCAACACACGCCAGATGATTCCAGCCCCCGCACGCCTCTCGCGCGCTGCATACTCGCCAACTCCGCCGCGGGCGTGGATGCGCTCCTCTCTGCAAAGCCGGATCTCCGGGATACAGACATCGCAATACGCCTTTTACTTCCCGGCGAGGAGTTTAGGGAATGTGCTGCGAAACCGCTGGCGGCGGCGCTTGTGCAGGACAGTCTGGCTTGCGCGCGAGTCATATTAGAACACGGTGCGAGTGTGCGTGATCCGGCGTTCGGATATTCGAGTACAGTGGTGTTTGCGGCTGCTCATGGCATTACTGAAATCCTCCCGGAGCTAGTCAGCAAGGCACCTGAGTTGGTTTCGGAAGCGCTGGAGGTGGCCGTGAGGAAGGGGAGGGTTGGGGCTGTGGAGGTTTTGTTGGAAGCTGGGGTAGAGGTGGACGAGAGGATTTGGGATGTTGTGGTGGAGTGTGATAAGGAGGGGAAGGAGGCGGAGTATGATAGGATTAAGAAAGTGGTGGGTTCGAAGCTGGGGAAAGTGGAGCTGTGAAGGGATACTCATGAATCCCGCGCTTGTAGTTCAACGTAATTACAATACGATAGGCTCAATGAGCTTATCATACACTACAGCCTACTTCAAGGTCAATCACTTGCCATAGTAAAGCTCTAGGCAATTCTCCGTCGTAGCTCTAGACCCACCTATCCACTCTCTGCTTCTTACATCGTAGGCGTAGCTAATAGTACTACGCCACACTGCAAGCACTCCACTCTCACTCACACGAGTCGCTTTGCCAACTGGTTGGATCCTCGGGTGGATAGTGACATGGATCATCTCGCCAGCCCTGGCAGTGTAGCTGGCTGCGCCGACAGGACCGGTTGCCTTTCTAGGTCCTCGTTCGAATACCACCCCGTCGTAGGCTAGATGATTGCTTTGCCAGTAACAGCGGATTGAGTCTTGAGAAAGCGATACTATTCTCCCACTCGGGAGGTTGGTGCGTCAGGAAGCATTACAGGTATTTGGTAAAATTAGTGTCCGTCTTGCATCTACATGGCAGGATCTAATAGTCTTTAGAAGCACATCTAGGATGCTCTAAAGGGGCCTGAATATACACGCTGCTTTGAGATGTCTTATCTTGCTTTGCGAAGGGGTCTGAATCTAGCTAGGATACCTCTTAACCCCTTCTTGTTGGGAGGAGGTGGTCGGGAATTTTGCTGGGGCCTAGTGGCGATGTCAGGGCATGTACAGGGTGGATGGCGAGGGGATGGAGAACGTAGAAGGCAATACGAGAGTTCATTTTCAGTATTATTCAGACTTGATGTTCGCTTCACATGGCATGGTTATTAGTCGGGGGGGTTGTGAAATGCACTTTATTCTTCGTTATGTTGAGCTGCTACTTTGGACAGCTGAAGCGAACTGCTACCTGTCTGTATCAACTCGTATATCTCCACGTGCTGTAACCTGGAGTAGACCAAGATTATGCCAATTGGTGTGAATGGACCAAGATTGTATGTCAATCATGCATCCAGAGTGTCAATACGCTCAAGATGTTCCAATGCCAACACCGATTGTTCAGCTCTAGCCAAATGGCATACGGACGTTGCCATGCTCGTCTCCAAACATGATGCAGCCGAACATGTCACGCCACTCAAGCCCAAACATTTCCTCGAAAGGGTTCTCGAAACTAGGCTCGACTTCAGCCTGCGGCTCCATTTGATGTAGCTTGATGTCCTCATCCCGTGCCTTTGCCTCATGGATGACATGGTCGTCATCCTTCTCGATGAGCTTGCGCAGCATGATGACGGCTTCAGGGAACATGGCTCTATTTATGTGAGGCCAAGTGCCCAAGTGGCTGATCATCTCGTTGATGACAGCGTTCATGCCGAGACCGTGGCCGAATTTGGATATGGGGAAGTCTTGAGGAGCATTCCCGATGCAATGCTTCTGAATTCTGCCGAGGATTCTGATGCATTGTAGGTAGAGATACATGATGTCGAAGTTGAAAGCATCTTCATCGCGCTCGACTGCATCCTTGAAGGCGCGGAGCGTTGCAAGTGACGACAAGCTAGCTGCCTTGTCCAGGCCAAGCGTGTCCCTAGCCATTGTATCTGCCATCACCGTAATGCTTAAACCAGCCGGACTCTTCTTCTGGGCCGGCTTCTTGTAGTGGTTATCGATTCGTACATGACCCAGTTCCGAGCAGCGCGCAAGGTATTCGAAATGGCGGATTTTGCCTACCACCCTGTAGCGTCCATCGCTGCCGTTTCCACTCTTAGGGTTTTTGTAGTCTTTTGCGAACTTGACGAGCTTGCCTTTTGAGTCGAGCACCAGCAACAGGGACCTTCTCCTGCAGACCAGCGGTGAACACATCTTGTACCTTACCAGTGGCGCGCGCCGTATCCGCCAGCCATTGTACAAAGTTTTCCGTGCTTTTTGTACTTTCGATAGGTGTCCGCGAGCGGAGGTAGGGTGCTCATCGTCTTGCGCGTGAGCTGATTGCTCAGTGCCTGGACCGTCAGGTGGCACTATTGTATGGCGAAGAGGATACTCAAAATATCTGCTGGTTGTAGTCGGTGGGCAGAGACTTACTCATGGAAATAGAGAAAGTGCGCGAAGTCATCTGGCACATTGGTCGGCCCGGCAACCCGGACTCAACGGTGGTGAGCTCGCCTTCACCTTGGGGCAGTCCTGAAATTTAGCTGCAATAATAAAACCACATGCACGCAGAACATGAATGAGATATCTGCCAAATATGAGCGTATTGTGCAGAGGCACCATACTTCACTCACGGCGGGTGTGAAAGGTGAGAGTGGACGTACCCCAAGCAGCCCCCTCGACCGCAAAATACACCTCACCTCACTGTCACCACTGATTTTTGGATGTCAAAAGACCCCATCCACCACCCACCTTCCCTACACACAAAGAAACAAGCACAATGGTACGTCGTCTCCTTTCTTTCGCGCGCAAATCCCACGGCCAAACAACCATTGTGGACAGAATGGAAATGTAAGGGATTGTCAGCATGGAAGTCGAGCTAGTTTACGCGAAAGGATGCAGAAAGAATACGTTATAAGCCAATGTAGATTCCAGGAGGACGTGAGAGCTTGGTCCAACGCGTGATATGAGGATGTTATTGATACTCGTAGGAGAACTTACATCCATCCAAGCTCTACCACACAACCATCCAAACCAATTTCACTTGAATTTTCTCCACCGAAGAATCCCATCCAGTGTCTACCAAAGATACAGCCCAAGGTGACGCGCCATCCCTTCCAAGTTGTCCGTCTTCCTAGGGATATTGATGAACTCTGCATAAACTCATCACGAGCCTGGTCTTCTAGGATAAGTTCCTCCGTCTTGAAGTCGGAAGCTAGCGCACGATACTCATATGACCCATGAGTAGAAGGTAGGTCCCAGGTATTAATCCAATCATTTCGGGCTCTCAGGCGAGTTCGGACCTCCAAAGATGGCAGCAGTGGACGCGAATTCTGCCTCGTGTGTCGGGTTGCGTGGCAAAGCTACGATACACAGCTCGGCGTGGGTGCGAGCTTAGGATATATTACCTACACGCTCGATGATCTGCTGAATGAGTGACCAAGCTTTGGGATGTGTTCCAACGATTCCATAGAAAGGGTCCTGTGGAATTGAAGATGACAGAAACGCGTCTACTGCAAAGCACGTGTAAGAATCATGAAGAATGTCAGCCTCAACTGTATTGGCTCGATCTATTGTGTTCGATACGACGCGGAGAATCTGCATGGCGATTATGCCGAGAGTCATGGTGTCGAAGCCAGGAGCGAGTTCATCGGCCTTCATGGCGTCATGGTATATTGAAAGCGTTTGGAGAGGAGTGAGGCCCCTGTTCGTGGCATTTTGAGCTGCTCTCGGAGACTTGATACTTTTGCTCAAATCTTTCAGGTGTCGCCGGACCAGGCGTTCTAGAAGGATCACTGGCTGTAAATAGGCAACATCACCAGGACCCTGCCTACATCGAGTCATGCCTTCATGGCGGTAGTATTGCTGAACAATTGTAGAGAATATCGAGAGAAATCGGGTGCTCATATGCTTCATTTGCAGATTGGAAGATGTGCTACTCTTCTGACGCTCTCGGCGTGCCCTTTCACTTGGTCGCTCACCAGTGACTAAGCCTAGGCGCTTACAACAGTCTTCCAAATCTGTTGGCCGCTCTCCAACGAAGATCTTCGAAACGCCCTGCTGTTTTATGATGTATTCAAGATCGGCCCACTTGCAGTATGGCGACAGTAGTTGCTGCTGGAGCCCCGCGTTGTAGAGATGGCACGAAAACATGACACGCTCTTGATTACCCGCCGAAAAGATGCCGAAAAGATGCATCTGGGTGAGAAACGACTCGATCGTGGTGCCGCATGCAGCAGGATGATTCTCAAAGAAAGAAACCTCTGCACCGGACGCCATTGCTTGAAGCAGATTTTCAACTTCAGACTTGCACCTGTCATACCAGAGGTGACCTACGCGGTCAGAATACGACTTCGTGAAGTCAATGTGAGCCTCAAGTCCAGCGCGGAGTCTGTCACTTGTTTCGAGAAGCTTTTTGTAACCTCGACGAACTCCAGATCCTAGCTCTCGATGCATGTCGATGAACACTTGAAATGCGAATACAACCCATGAAGGCGCGTGTCCTTCAGAATCTGCAGCTTTGACAGCTTTGATTAACAAGTCGTGTTGCTGTACTGTTATGCCTTCGATGGTCTCAATGCGCATCATTGCGATAAATGCTTCTAGGCAATGCTTCATGTGCGATTGCTCTGCCTCAGCAGTCTGGCTGTTAGGATTCTAATGAATGTTTAATGTCTCTGGGTTCTTGAATAGATGCCCCGTGAAGTATATATCGAGTCTTTCCTTGCGGCAGAAAGTTTCTGGAGAGAGCTTTAAGTCATCCAAGATGTACCAGCGCGAGATGTCTTTCGAAATAGAAGGATTATCTGTATGTGTCCAGTCGTTAAGGTAAAGCAGAGCTTCGACCACCTTATTGTGTGTATTGAAATCAGGATAGTCGATGAGGAAGGCTTCATTGATGCGGCGTAGGATTTCGATCGCGACGTTCGCCGTGACACTTGCCGTGGCCAGCGTCACCCTTCGCTCTTTCCATTCACGCCAACTTCGATGAACGAAGAGTCGTATGGCGATGAGGTCTTCCAGGAAGCAGAACACCGCGAATGACCTCTCTTGCTGTCGTTGCTCCGGCGACTGTTCGATGACATACTTCGTGGATCGTGTAGCTTGCACGGGGAGATAAGATGCACCCGAGATAGGCACTGTATCTTCTGCATCTTCGATCTCCTCTGCGAAGAGATATGCGAAGATGTTTGAAGGATCTTCGCGATAGATCTGCGGTTGGCAGTCTGTGGCGGTCGGGCGTGCGTCGTGACCAGGGCGCTTGAGTGTGATGTAAGCGTGCTGCAAGATATCAATGAAGTACTGATGCCCTTCATCAGTCTTGGTGTTCTCGTTCGACTTCTCAGGCTGGTATCTGTAGAATGCTGCGCACTCTTTCCGTGCCTTTATCACATCCCATAAAATGATCTCAATGTTCTGGGACATCTTGATGCCCGCCTTGGAAAGGATCGCTACCAAACCATGGAATGAGCTCAGTGGGATCATGGCATGGCGTATCGAGCCATTCGCTTGGCGAGCATCTATGCGTGCTTTTCCTTTGAGTCGCGGACCTTTGACTAAGGGATGGTCGATGTTCTGATACTTCGCCGCCGTTGTCGCCATCCACGAAACAACTATAGCGCTTCCTTTCTTGTATCGCTTGTATGTGTCAACCAGTAACGAGGAGACCTCCATGATGTGCACACTGTCAAAAACCCGAAAGCGTCAGACATTCACTGCTTGGGATTCCAGTATGTAGTGGCATATCGGTCGGCCTTATCCATCATCTCAGACGCGAATCACTCCTGACGAATTGAGCTATCTATTAGAATATCTCTCATGCCATCTGTTAAACAGGATGTAGTAAAGACGGCTGTCCTCCAACCAGAGACTGCCCAGAGTGCGAGTTGAAGCCGAAAGGCTATACAGTACTGAATCAGACAGGAACAGCTACAAAGCAGCGACGTCTCACTTCAGATGATAGCTACAGAGCGAATTGATTTGTGTCAGCCGCGTTCCATGCGAATAGCACATAAGCGTGCGATCTAGAAATGATTGAGGTCCACCCGTACTCATATATAGTCATACGAGCTCTAGCTCGTGGAGAAAGGAGCGGGTAGTCGCATGGTTCATCCTTACCATGTTCTGATAGTATGTCCGGTATGTCAGGTTTGAACAGAGCGCACACGAATTACTGCGGCACCTGCTTCCATGGCTCCTAGGTGTGCCCACGATATTATTGCATTTCCAACAGCGACGTGATGACCGAATTCAAAGACGGAGAATGATAAAGTGGCGTACTTGCAAACTGGGCACAAGATGACCATACCATGTGTTCACAATTGTTGAGTTGATCATCTTCCTCAAACGTCGTCGGACCTCCGCATTGCGCTAAACCCAATCTGTCATAGACCGGGATCATCTAGAATCTCAAAATCTACCAACACCACCACGCAACCACCGCATCGCCAGAGCTTTGCAACATCCACATCCCACAATGAACCTCTCCTCCTTCCGCCCGGTCTTCCGGCCATTTAAAACATCAGCCCGCGTACCCTCCGCCACCCCACGCCCCACACAATGCCTCCAGCAAAGAACACCCGCAACAACATCCCAATTCTCATCAACATCACCAATGCAAAAGCGCAAAAAAGGCCCCGGTCAAGATCCTAGAATCAGTACGTCTCCACAAAAAAATACTGCATACACCATACACCCCACCCTATAATACGCCTCAAGACCTTTCTATCAGATCCTCACCACTAACACCACCACCCAGCATCAATCCGCTACCACCTCTCCCACCCGCTCACCCCGCGCCCCCTCCACTTCTCCCGCAACCGCTCCCTCCGTCACTGGACCATCCACCGCGCCTGGCTCCTCTTCCTACGCAAGCGCCGCGCCGCCGAGCAACTCGAGCTCGAGCGCCAGTACATGTCGATGCGCGCCGCGTGCGAGCACCTGCGGCTCATGGACAGCCACGGGAACCGCGTGGATGAGAGCAAGGCCGGTGGGCAGGGGCCGGATCCAGGCACGATTGGTGAGGGAGGCAAGGATGTGGGTAGGTTGTATAGGAGTGCGATGATCAAGAGGGGGATTTGGGGGAGTGTGCCTGTGGAGTATGCGCGGTTGCAGACAGATTATCCGGGCAGGGAGGGGTGGAATCATGGGTGGACGAGGAATTGAGTGGGATGAGGTGGGGGAGGGTGTATGATATGTGTATTTGGTTCCAAATGTCCATGTACGAGGATTTCGCAATGTCAAGACCACGGTGAAAAGATTGTGGAGCAAATAATGTGGTATATGATACGATTAGCATTTCCATATACGGTTCCATCTCCTCATGCTCTCTAGCTGAGCCCCAAAACCCCCCTTCTTGCTAACAGCAAAAATCTACCCAAAAGCCTAAAATATGCACACAAGATAGTAATGAGCGGAAGATGATGGGTCATCATCGTCATTAAAAGGTGTTTCTCGGGATCCCATGCTGAATATGTGTTCGGAACAAAGAAGCAGAACAATTCTCCATCCACAAGGCTTTTCAACTAAGCGCTCAAAACGCCTGGATGATTCAACTCCGTAAGAACACCGCCCAATGCATTGACGTACGAAAGTGTGGAGTTCGACTCCAGGAGGGTGGGTTGCTCATAGGATAACGCAGCAGCCGTTAGTCTCCTTCTTGTCGACGGATAGAAGGGCGGCGCGGGTGGCAGCTTCAAAAACGTCGTCGACACCATCTCCAGTCAAAGAGCTGCACTCGAGGTATTTTCGAGCGCCGATCATCTCCTTCATATCACTCCCCTGCTTCGGCGTAGTGAATCGGAGAGACTTTTTGCGCATTTCCTCCTGGGCAAGTGGGTCGTCACGAAGATCTTTCTTCAAACCAACTAGGATAATTGGCACCCCTTGGCATCGTTCGCGGGCCTCCTCAGACCACTTGTGCTTAACGTTCTCGAGCGAGTCCGGCGAGTCGACGGAGAAGCCGATGAGGAGCACGTGTGCTTTGCTGTAGGCTAGCGGGCGCAGGCGCTCGTAGTCTTCTTGGCCAGCCGTATCCCACAATGCTAATTGTACAGACTTTCCGTCTACTCTGCAGTCGGTTACGTAGTTCTCGAATACGGTTGGGACATAGCGCTAGACGACAGTAAGAATGTAACGCGAGCCAGTAAGATTGAAGGGGTACCTACCGTCGGGAAGTAGCCAAGTGTGAATACGCTCAGTAAACTAGTCTTGCCGCAAGCACCGTCGCCAATGATGACTAGCTTCCTGTGGTCTGATCAGCGTCATGAAGCAGAAGAATTGTGTCACGTATTCGGTGAGATGGTATGAAACGGGCTAGAGATATTGAATGTCGAAGCGTAGGAATGTTCGGGAAGCGCGTCGTCCAAGCAAAGCAACGACTGCGCGCGGGTCGATAAAATGTGGGCAAGGGGACGCTGTAGGCGTTGCTATTTTTAGGCGGAGTGTCTTCCGACCAGGATAAGCCAATGCAAGCTCGGACGCAAGCCGGGGTCTGCAACAGCTACGAACGAACTATGGCTGCATGTCCAGACCAGAGTAGCTCGATGGAAACTGGGACGGACGAGAAGGTGGGCGGACCGCGCGAAAGGGAGAAGAAGCGAGAAAAGACGAGAAGTGTCGCGCACGTGCAAGAGCAGCGACATGCAGGCAGAGACATGAAATGCAGACGATGGAGGGTTTGGACCAGGGTATTGAGGATTGTGAATTTGACTGAGACATTTACGTACCTGCGCATGACGGGCTCGCCATTCTGCTGTTGTGACATGGTGACTGCGTCGAGTAGTGACTATTGCGATTGGACAGTGTGCACTTGGCCAACAGGTAGAAGAAGTCGTCCAGGTAGGAATTGGCAGTCGGGCGTGAAGCGAGTGATGTCGTGCAAAGAAGTGCGAGGTGCAGAGGCAAGTGTGGACTGTGGTATGAAATGTACGGTCTTCCAAGAAGCGCGCTACGTGCAGCGAGAGTCGGTGTCTGGCGGCGGGAACTGGTTGGTCTGGTCGCGGGAGGTAGCAAACGAACGCTTCTCAAGGGAAGACTAGTGTCGCCCAGCGAAGGGTGCCACAGAAAGGAAGCGACAGAGTGCGGGCGAGCGGTGTGCAGTGTGCAGTGTGCAGTGTGCAGTGTGCAGTGTGCAGTGGTGCAGGCGGAGTGCGGCGAGGAGAACTGTGACAGAGTCGAGGGGAAGGGGAGATAGGTGGTAGAGTCCGGGTCGCAGAGCACGAGAGGCGGACGAGGGCTTTAATAATGGACTGGACCGGGGCACGCGCGCGCACGAGCTGGGGCAAGCGGCGTGTGGAATACGGCGGGATGTGGGTAGCGTGAAGGGCGGGAGACGTGTCGGAGGTGTTGAGAGCTGCGATGGCTGCTGAGCTGAGAATCCCGACTGCGCCTTCCTTCCCTGAGCGGCAGCCAGGGACGCTGCTGCCACTGCCAAGCTCAAACCGCCGCGCTAGGGCTGGCTGCTACGTTCCGCCATCTCAACACCGACGACCACAGGCCGATTGAGCAGACGACCCAGACGCCATATTCTCTCCACCGCCCGCTGCCGCCCCCGAGCGGAGAGCCTGCCACCGACACGCCCACGCACAGTTCGTGCCCTGCCCCTCCCATTGCCGTGCCCTCATCACTTTTGCTCCCTCGCACGACCCACCCTAGCTCCCGCAGCAGCCATATCTGCGCCTGTCACACACCCGTCACAGCCAGACACTCCCCTAACCGTCTCTGCCCAGTATCTCTTCCCACCCCAACCCCCCGATCCATGGCCCAGGGCACCAAGGCCCCCGCCGCAGCGATGCCGCCCAACAGCTCCGTCCTCAACATGCCAGCCCTGAACGCCGTCAACCGCAAGAAGCAGAAGCGGCGCGAGAAGGAAGCCGCGAAGAAGGCCGCCCAGGATCCTTCGCCGCCCGCGACCCTGAGGAACGGTGTGTCGAGTGGTTCCACCCACTTGCCTGCCAATGCAGCCCACACCCGCCAGCCCGCACCGCACTACGACGATCCCGAGCTAGACGACCCACAGTACGACGACGAGGACGATGCTGATTTCTACTCGGACGAGGAGGCGGAGCACTATGAGCATGCATACGGCACGAATGGGCACTACCAGCAGGGCTACGCGCATGCGCCAATACCCAGCAGCAGCAAGAAGCCGCGCAAGAAGAAGAAAGGCGCTGCCGCGCATCCCCCGCACGCCTACACGCAACACGTCGCACCGCGCCATAGCCCCGCACCCAATCACTCCATGGTGACCTCAGGCTCGAAGAGCATATGGAACACTTCGACGGTGGAGGAGCGGGAGCGCATTCGCGAGTTCTGGCTATCTCTCGGCGAAGACGAGCGCAAGTCGCTCGTCAAAATCGAGAAGGAGGCAGTTCTGCGCAAGATGAAGGAGCAACAGAAGCACTCGTGCAGCTGTTCGGTGTGTGGGAGGAAGCGCACCGCTATCGAGGAGGAGCTAGAGGTCCTCTACGATGCATACTATGAAGAACTCGAGCAGTACGCGCACCTCCAGCAAGACGTTGGTCGCTTCTTGCCTGATGCTAATTTCGGTCATGTTCGCAGTGCCCCTCACCCGCGACCCCTGATGACCACCCACCCGCCCCCGGGCCCCTACGACGATGAAGAGGAAGACGAGTACTCTGGCGAAGACGACGAAGAAGACATATTCAAATAGTGAGATATCGTCCGACGGCGACTACGATTCCGAAGACCGCAGTCTGCCCCCGCCAGACGCCGCCGACTTCTTACGATTTGGGAGTAGTTTGACAGTCAAAGGTACATGGAACTCGGATTGCACGTGGAAATATGCTGATTTCAGGTCTTAGGCGGTATTCTGACAGTCGCAGACGATCTGCTGAAGAATGACGGGAAGAAGTTCATCGAGATGATGGAGCAGCTTGCCGAGCGTCGAATGCAGAGAGAGGAGGAGGCTAACTTCCATGCGCATCCGAGCATGCATCGGTACAACAGCGCACACAACCATGCCCCGCAGCCAGAGGAGGAAGAGTACGATGACGAGGTCGATGAGGAGGAAGGCTTCGAAGATGAGGACTACGAGGAGGATGATGAGGATGAAGACGTGCGTATCAGTTTTTGGGTCTTTTGATTTGACTAATAAGGTGCAGGAAGCCATGACCGAAGAGCAGCGAATGGAGGAGGGTCGACGGATGTTCCAGATATTTGCAGCGCGAATGTTTGAACAGCGCGTATTACAAGCCTACCGAGAAAAGGTCGCCGCCGAACGGCAAAAACGGTTACTCGAAGAACTGGAGGAGGAGAACGAGAAGAAAGACCAGAAGGAGGCTAAAAAGGCAAAGGAAGCCCAGAAGCGAAAGGAGAAGAAGGAGAAGCAACGGCAGATCAAAGCAGAAGAAAAGGCCAAGAAAGATGCAGAGCTCGCTGCGAAAGAGGCCGAGCTCAAGGCTGCCGAGGAGAAGCGCTTGGAAGAACAGCGAAAGAAGCGAGAAGAGCAACGGAAGAAGAAAGAGGCAGAGCGCAAGGCTCAGGAAGAGGAGAAGCAGCGCAAGGAAGCTGAGCGCCAAAAGCGGCTGCAGGAAGAGCGTGACCGACAACAGGAATTGGAGAGGAAAGCTCGCGAGCAGAAAGCGCTGGAGAAGAAGGTCAAAGATGATGCCAAGCGAAAGGAACGGGATAGAGCGGGAAGCCAAGGAGAAGGAGGCTCGGGTAGAAGAAGGCCCACGACGACAGCCAGCGCAAGGAGCGTGAAAGTACGAGCCAAGGCCGAAAAGGACCGTACACGTCAAGTGACGACTTACAAGCCCGCTGTTCCCTAATAGCTGTTCTCCGGAGCAACGGAAACCGGTCTCAGCCAGTAGCTCCTCGCGCTACCACCTTCAACTGCTGTGAAGCAAGACCTCCCTCGACAGGTATGCCGGTCACCACACGGTATACTTTCCAGCTTTGTTCCCAAGGCACCAACCCCAAGTCGACCTCGACAGACATCACGGCAAGGCTCCCATGGTTCCTCTCCCAAGACTCCGCAGGTCGCGCCTGGTACCAGCAAGTCCATGTCTCCTACGTCGCAAGCGCAGGGCAACATGATGCCAAAGTCTATCTTGACTAAGCCGGCAAACTCGCAGCACGCGGGTCATCATCCGCTAGGCCAGCCGTCGTCCCCGATGCCGCCAATAGGGCCCCCGCCTGGTCTATCAGGGCCACCGGGATTGAGTATGGGTCTGCCTCCGGGGCTGAACGGCTTTCCTGGTCCAGGTTCAATGCTGCCGAACATGATGAGTCCGCGACCAGGCATGCCCTTTTTCCCTCAGCCGCCTGTGCCTCAAGCATTTCGTGGATTTCCACCACCAGGCATGGCAGGCCCTCGGGGGTTTCCCATGGACGGACCGCCAGGTCTGGGACCAATGCCAGGATTTGCCGGACCTAACCAGGCACCTCCATTTGGAATGGGCCCACCAACACAGCACTCACGGCAAGGGTCAGGGTCGTTCGCCAGCATGGATGTACCCATCTCAGCGCCATCGGTGCAGCCAATCCATCGACCAGCACCTATTCAGCGGCCTTCTAGTGTGAAGCCGCACGACAGCAACAAGCACGGTCAAGACTCTGATGTTGATGAGTTGGCAGATCACCTGGGCAGCAAGGCTTTACTGGACGAAGAGGACGTCCCTGAAATCCCTGATCGACGGTCAAGTGTGCAACAGCATGGTTCGATGAGGAGCATGCCCATTGGCTTCGGATTTCCAGACGCGCCCAATTCGCACCAGTCTACTGCATTCAATGGCTTTGGCAGTGCGAACACTGCTAGCATCTGGGGCACGCCACCATCGCAGGCTTTCTCGTCTGCTGCCGGCCCATGGGGCAATTCACCGACATCTGGCTTCTTCACCAATCCTCTCACAATGAGTTCACCGCGTGTGTCAGACCATCGCGCTCCGAATGAGCCACGCCTAGTCTGGCTTCGTCGCGTCATCTGCACAGTCTGCAAAATGCTCTCGAGCAGACACGCAGGACCAGATGGGTTCATTGATGCAAATGAGGTGCAGCAGCAGTTGGATGCGTTCCGGGATCCTCGTGAGCCTGTGGTAACACAGGAAGAGCTAAAGGAGGCCTGCGACATCATCGATGGTACTCATAACAACGGAGGAGGGTCGCTTGAATACAAGAACCTTGGTGACGGACGTCTGTCGCACATCAAGTTTGTTGACACGACAGGCCCGCCACCTGCACTTGGTGAGATTGGTAGTCCTATTCCCAGTCACAGCTTGCCGGTTGCTGGCTTTGGCGGCCGCTTCCCCGGTCTTGGACCCCAGGGCTTCTAGACACAGTCCTCGGCCCTTATTCCTTTGAAAGCAGGTCTATCGATATCTGGTACCTGCGTTGGGGCCCTCTCCTGACTTTAGGTAGTTCTTACATCTTCCCTTGAATGGAAGACAAGTTCACTTTTCTCGTGAACCACTTCTTGAATTCCATTCGTCATCATGCAACTAGTGATGCTAACGTGCTATGTACTCAGCTGCATATGAGCACGGGCACCTACTGCCTATTACTGTGTTAAGGTCTTGGGTATACGGCCTATTCTGTAGTCTCTTTCTGTTATTACTTTACTGCGTTGTATGCATCTGCTGCTTGTAGCATGATTCTACTTTTGCCTGAAACAATGAGCACGGGCATTGTGGTGGACGAAGAGCGGTCAGCCTCCGCTCAGCTCCACAACCCCGCCATCGCGCGACCAGATGCAACCAGAAGATGCTGCCTCTTAATTTTTTTAATAAACGACCAAGCTGTCTGCTAAAGAGCCGTCAATACTAACCATTGACGGTAGCGTCAGATTCCTTACGACCGGAAATAGCACGTGGAAGAAGCAATAGCTAAAGCTATTTTCAGCATCTGCTCAGGTACAAGTGTAACGTCATTAGAACCCGGCAGGGGTGTCCGACTAATCCCTGCTAGCGCGGACGGTAGCGTGGAGGGGCTCTGAAGCTCCATATGCACAGCAATCCTCCACCTCTTGCGAGCGACTTGACTTTTTGGACCTCAGCAGCAGCAGCGCCGCTCACATCTACGCATTCTCCAAGTTTGACTGTTGGCCCGAACATCGCTTACAAAAAACAGACGGCACAATGTCCGATCCTATCATTGATGCTGCGCAGAAGCACCCGCCGCCTGAGGGACTTGTCTACACCTATGGCACCGCCGGAGTGAGTATCGCATCCTAATACAAGGAGCGCCACTAATTGAGCAACCACAGTTCCGAACGAAAGCGTAAGAACTCTTAATTGCCCGACGCAAAACTCACCAAAGAGCCACCGCTAATTTTAGCAGCAATGTCCTCGACTCCGTCTTAGTCCGTGTCGGTCTCATTGCAGCCCTTCGATCTCGCAAGTTGGACGGAAAGTACATTGGGGTCATGATCACAGCTTCCCACAATCCTCCCGAGGACAACGGCGTGAAGCTGGTAGAGCCAAAGGTGAGACTGTCCTTTCGCTTGATAGTATCCGGCTAACATTTGCATAGGGTGACATGCTGGAGGTATGCCACCATCCTCCAATTTTATACCGATCACGGCGGCTATAAACTGACACTTTTACACAGGAGTCATGGGAGGTTATCAGCACTGAGATGGCCAACCAGACTAGCCCCGAGGCCGTCTCGAAGTACTACCACAAGATTGCGGAGGAGCAGAAAATCGATCTCAGCAAGCCCGCCAACGTTGTTGTCGCACGCGACACCCGTGCTTCTGGATCAAGGCTGCTCGGCTGCTTGTTGGACGGTTTGAAGGGTGCTGGAGCTGAGTACAAGGACTATGGCTTCCTGACAACCCCACAGCTGCACTACATGGTTCGCTGCCTCAACACTGAGGGCACATCCGAGGCCTACGGTATCCCTACTGAGGTCGGCTACTACGAGAAGTTCAGTTCGGCATTCAAGAAGGCTATGGGTAGCAGGAAACCCAACGGCGGCTTGACCGTCGACTGTGCGAATGGTGTTGGTGGCCCTAAACTCAACGAGCTCATCAAGTACCTCCCCGCAAAGGAGACTGGTCTCGAGATCTCCGTCACGAACGACAACGTTATTAAGCCAGAGGCTCTCAATGTTGATGCAAGTCTGCCGGAACTTTAGAGTGTTACCTTTCACTAATGATGAATCAGTGCGGAGCCGACTATGTCAAGACGAACCAGCGAGCGCCACCTTCCTCTAAGACTGGCCCCGGCGACCGCTGCTGCTCGCTCGATGGCGATGCAGATCGTGTCGTCTATTACTTCAAGGACGAGCAGAACGTCTTCCGATTGCTAGACGGTGACCGCATCGCTACGCTTGTCGCATCTTTCTTTGGCGATCTAGTACGCTCGTCAGGCCTTGCTGACCAAATCAAGATCGGTGTTGTACAGACTGCATATGCAAACGGCGCAGCCACGGAGTATGTCGAGAAGAACCTCCGTCTTCCTGTCACCTGCACGCCTACCGGAGTAAAGTACCTCCACCATGCCGCTCAGAAGCTCGACATTGGTGTCTACTTCGAGGCCAACGGCCATGGCACTGCCATCTTCTCTCAAAATACCCTGAACATCATCCAGAGCTACGAGCCCAAGTCACCTTCTGAGGCAGAGAATCTCGAAATCCTCCGCGCTTGCATAGATTTGATCAACCAGGCTGTCGGAGATGCGCTATCTGACTTCCTCCTTGTCGAGGTTGTCCTCGCACACAAGCGGTGGGGTCCTCAGGAGTGGCTCGCAACCTACACTGATCTTCCGAATCGTCTCTCAAAAGTTCTCGTGAAAGATCGCAATATCTTCAAGACCACGGATGCCGAGCGAAAGCTCACAAAGCCTGACGGCGTCCAATCCCAGATCGACAAAGAAGTCCAGAAATTCCGCCAAGGCCGCTCTTTCGCTCGTGCCAGTGGCACCGAAGATGCAGTCCGTGTCTACGCCGAGGCCGCGACGAAGGCCGAGGCTGAAGACCTCGCACGCAAGGTTTCGGAGATCGTAAAATCCGCGGGTGGTGTATAGAATGGCACCCCGGTACTAAAGACTCCGCGCTTGGTGTATGGGGAAAAGAACATGGCCGTGGTTGTTACCGAGCGTGATATTTTCGAAGAAGCATTGGCTGCAGAAGAGGATGATCGTGAGGGGGCGTTGGAGTATTCGTCGGCAAGGGAGAGCTTTGACCTGGAGGACTTGCATCGCGTTTTGGCGGGAGTGACTACAATGGAGAGTCTGGCAGGTAGGTGGGCTTAAGGCGGGGGCAAGATATGCACGAAAAGCGATCCGAACAGAGAAAAGTTTTTGGCACGGATCGAATTGATACAAGACATTGGCGATGGTTGGAAACAACTTTAGCACATTTCGCAACCAAGAAATAGCACAAAAAAAGCTGCTTAGCGCCCACTCCTGGTTTTGTCCATACAGAAAATTGACGCAGGGCTTTTGCAACAGAGGGAATTCAGAAGTACTACCCGTGGTAGCTGTTTTCCTGGTTCGACTACGCCACTAGGAGAGAAGTATTTAAAGTGTGTCTCCTCTTCTGCCGCTCGCTATCCTTGACTAAATACACGCCCGTACAAATTTGATTTTCAGCAGGTTGCTCACACACACAACTTTTTCTTGCTCTCTTTCACCTCGACAACCCAATCGGGACTGCAGCGCGTCAAGAACGCGTACGACAAACGCACAACGCGTCTCTTGCAAAACATCAGCAAGCTACCGACATAAAAATTTCTCTCAAGCCCTTTTCCTTGCAGGAAGCCTCTTGACTTCTTAACAACTACCCAGTTGTACGAGTCAACTGCACCAGACAAGCCGCAATGGCTCCCAAGGACACCTCCAAAATCTCTTACTCCCGAGCCGACTCAGGCTACCTCTCCGACCTCATCTCCTTGGCCCGCGAAAGCGATGAGGCCGCTGCAGCACTGCTCACATCCTCTCCGTCTAGGTCTAGCAGTAGCATGTATGTATCCCATCTGTATCCCATCTGCATCCCAGCCCTCGCATAAGCTCATTCCAGCGCAGCGAGTTCACCCTACGCACTTTCGACGACACAGACTGGAACGATGTAGGTCGTTCAAGCAGGCAAGTCACCCGCCAGAACAGGCAATGTAGGGCGATTGCCGCGCGCATCAAGACGCCCACGCGTTTCCCCATCAAGCCGCTCGCGGGGACGATGGCGCGCGCGAGGAAGGAGGTGGAGAGGATGGCGGCGAGGAAGAGTGGTGGAAGCTTTGCAAGGAGCGTTTATGCGCAGCCAGTGGCATCGCAGCCTATGGTGTGCAAGATGCAGGATGGGAGTAGCCAGAGGGGGCTTTGGGTTGATGGGAAGTGGTTTTTGCCTCACCAACCTCTGCAGATGGGATCTGGATTCGCAAAAGTTCCCACGGGACCCAAGAGAATTACTATCATCAGCCGCGGTACGGCAGAGAGGGACTTCCGGCCCAAGAGGATCGTCTTGATCAACCGCGATGGGGCTGCGGAGAGGGAGTTTCGGCCTAAGCGGATCGTCTTGATTAATTGCCGCCCTGATCAAAACAGCGCTGTGGTTGAGGATAAGATCGAGCCAGTGGTTGAACGGGACGACCTCCAGCCAAAGAGAATTACCCTCATCAACCGCTGTACGGTGGAGGAGAGGGACTTCAAGCCCAAGCGTATTGTCCTTATCAACCGCCGTCCTGATCAAGCCAACGAGAATACAATCAAGTCAGGTGGTACTGAATGTGCTACATCTGGCGAGAAGGAAAAGTCCCAGTCTGTTGATGGCTTTGGTCGGACTCGCGCTGCTACCAAGAAAATCCGCGAGCAGGGTCTGGAGTTTGATACTACGAACAAGATCAGACGCAAGCGCAAGAGCGAGGATTCTGTACAGGGCGTGCGACAGGGCAAGATGTCGAAGCTGGACACGAGCGAGTGAACTGTACCCCGGGAAAGAACATGAGCTTGGTAGGATTCGGCGTTGTTAGCGTTGTGCAAGACCTAGGACCGTGGGCCTGAATGTATTGAGCGCGTTGACCAAGTTTAAAATAGTGGTATTACTTTGACGCGGGCGATGGTACTTCAGAATGAGTTGTGTCATTGTCAGCGAGATCGTTTTATGGTCGGTTTGAAGACATAGAAGTCGCTGTTTCGCTACACGTTTAGTAAGAACCACTACAAATAAAAGCAATTTCTAGATTCAATGTGTCGATTTCGAACGAGCTGTGCGAAGTTTTGATAAGCGCGGCTTTTTGCATGAGGCGAATATCTAAACATGGCTCGGTGCGGGCTAAGAGATCAAGTAACCATGGTCGAGCAGCAAAACACGGTCATCTTATCGGCCAAGCTATGGGCGTTACAAAAAGCAAAATCACAGAGTCGGTACTTGTATCGTCGCGATTTTCTGGGAATTGACCTTACATAGACCGCAACCGATGAAGTGAGGGCTGTACATTCCTGTGTCACCATTACAAGTCGTCAACCTTCTCGAAAACAAGGATGTCGAACGACAACACGACGCTCAACGCTGAGACCATGGCTACGCAAACTGCAGAGCCCGATCTTCTCGATCGCATGCGCCGCTTGTCTGTTGGATCGAGCACCTCTTCGTACTCCCTCATCTCCGAAGCCCCAAGCGTCCTGTCTCTTGACACCAACGGCTCCGTCAACGGAGGAGTATCTATCAACGTGCCCACTATCGAAGTCCTCGAAACTTGTCTCGAAGCACTCACCACCGCCGATGACAAGCTAGACTCTTCGATCTACCATGAGGCAAACACTAGTCTCGCAGTCCAAACACACACATCCGACCAAGAACCAGATGTATTAACGAAAGACACCCAATCGCAATCGCCCAGTCCATACACATCCAACCAAGACCCAGATGAACTATCAACAGAGCCCCAGCCCCCCTCACCCAGCCCCTTCTGGCTCCAATTTCCCGGCTTCGACCCAGCCCCTACATCCCCCTTCAAGCAAGAATTCGCCCGCCTATCCAAGCATCAAAAGTGGACCCAGACCGAGCGACGCGAGCAACAAGTCAAAGCACTCGCAGCAGAAATCGCACACCATTATGGTACACACTTGAATAAGTTGGACCGATGGCAGCAACTTTGTGAAGATGTGGGTGTTGATGTTGCTCCGAAGTCGGTGACGCAGTGTCGGAAGGTTCGTTCAACAAAACAGGCTCATGGAAATTATTGCAGTAGGCTAACGATTCCTAGATCATGTCACCCGTAATGGTCAATCTGTACAACGTGCTCGACCATCGGCGCAATCCAGAGGTCAAGGTCTTGCGGTTTCGGTCGTATGGGCAGTTTGTGAGGTATACGCGTGCGGGGCACACGTTTCCGAGGGAGTGCGCGAAGGGGGATGGACTGTTGAATGTGTTTTTGAGGAAGATTTGATGTGGGGTTGGTTAAATACCGTACACGAAGCTTGCGGCGTCAATGATGTTTGTCTTGAATTTCGTTCACTGCTTGGTCCCAGGCGGATGTTTACGGGGCAGAACTTGGGGGATTTTACACACCGCTTTGAACAGTTGGTTCTCGATACTCCAATACACTTTCAATAACATGAAAGGTTGTTTCACAGCTTTTACCCTCCTACATACTCAGCCCTGATTCATGAAGCGATGAGAGCTGCCATGCATCAGTGATGGTTCACATCATCGCGGGTACTCACTGCTTCCATTCACCTTCATCGCGCGCAGTCCTGGTACACTCTCACTTTTAAACTTCAGTGTCGTTACAACATATCAACACCACTGCAACCTCAACTACGCGTGAAGCTATCGCTCGAGATGGGGGCGTCCGTACAAGTTGACCGATGCTCAACAGGCTCTACTCAACAGCTGGACCGAAGGCACTGACTTTGAGCTCGACATCCATGACAGTCCGAAACGCCAATTCAACCTTCTCGCCAAGCTGCTCGGTTGGGCTGGCGGTGAGGAGCCGTGGAAAGCGAAGTGGCTTCAGGCTTTTGATGAGATCTATGTCTGGCGTGCTCTCGGTTAGTAACGAGCCTATGTGCGCAATACTCGGTCTTCGCTGATATGGCAGTTGTCAACTTGGATGTTTCCAGTGCTAGCTCTGCACTGGCCGCTAGCGATGATGGTACATCTGTCTGGCATCAATTCGACGGTTTCATGCCCAACCCAAGCGCGCCCTTCAGCAATGAGTTCTGGCGTCTCTCTAGGCACATGGGCTGGGACAAAGTTGAACGTCGTCTTCACCGCATTGAAATCTTCAATGATGACTTCGAAGATCATTATGGCGGTGATACCGGCGACCTGGACACTTGGCAGAAGCTGTGCAGTGTCTGTAACATCGATCCGATCCCGGACACTATTCCTGGTTGTATGGAGGTACGTCCGGCTTGTCGCCAGACTTGCAAAAATGGCGATATCTAACCTGTTATCAAATAGGTACTCGAGAACGTTCTGGCTAATATCTTTGACGTTCTCGATAACCAGCGGACTGGTGTTCCTGTGCCACTGTTTGAGGATTTCATGGTATTCGCCAAAGACGCCCTCAAGCCGGGTCGCACCTATCCGCTTGACATGGCAAAGAGAGATACTTTCCTTCCGGTCTTCCTAAAGGATCTGAGTCCCGCTTATGGCAGTGCCTGAGCTAAATCTGTCATCAAAAGGGCAGCTGGCACTACACAACTCTCTGAGTCTGCGTTTAGTTTCGTACACTAGGAGCTTTGTTGACTCTTGGGGAAGTCTTTGAGTTTGTCTTCTCGGTCCGTATGGTCGGAAGAAATCGTTCGAGCTCGTGCAGAACACTTGTAGAAACGTAGGGGTGACTGACTCTCACGTACTAATCCAAAAAGGGTATTTTGCTCAACCATCAAAGTGTAGACCTTATGTCTATAAACTTACCGCGTGGTGTATCCCAGCTGACCAGTGAATGCATTCGCTGTGGCATCTATCTGGGGAAAGCTTGAACCCATTGTGATCTTAGCAATCAGTCTTAACATGAACTGCGTGCAAGTGCCCTCATCTTCACCATCATCGCTACTATCAGCGTAGATTTCGTGATCTAACACTATATGAAAGCTCACAAAAAAAATGTCCACTCTCACGCAGTGACGTAGTGTGCCCTTGGCACGTGTGTCTCATTTATCAACACCCGCCTGCGCTGCTACGTTCACGATTGCTTTGGGTCCGCAACAACTTCTGCATCTTGAGCCGGTCGCCAAATTCTACCTCAAACATAGAATTCAGCTAACAGTCATCGTCTTGCAGGCGTAATGGCTCGTCGCGGTAGGCCCGCCCGCAAGGGTAGTCAGCGTGAGTAGATTGCCCGTATCTATCCTGCATACCTGACGATTCATAGACGGGGGAAGTGTTTCGCTGCACACCGATAAATTCCAGACCACGTCCTCCTCTTCATCGAACGAATGCAGCACGCTGTCCGTATCCGATACTGATTCTTCTGAGCATGGCAGCAGCTATTTCGCCCAATTCTCCGACTTTGAGGAGGAACCTGGTGCCAGCCTAACGAGCGAGATGGCGCGTCTCGCAGTCCAGGAGAAGTGGTCCAAGAAGGAGAAGCAGCGCCAGCGTCTGGATGCCTTCGACGCCGAGTTTGCTCGCCACTTCGGTATCGACATGGGTAAGCTCGAAATGTGGCAGGAGATGTGCTGTCTGTGCCGAATTGAGGATATCCCTACGTCAATCACTCAGTGCAAGAAGGTATGTGTTCGCGCAAACACACTTGAGACTGAGACTAAGTCCTGATCGTGTGCTAGGCGTTGGCCAAGGTCCACCTCAACATCTTCAACTTCTTGGATCATTGCCGCAACCCTAAGGTCTTTGAGCTCAAGCTCTTCCGCAACATCTCGAAGCTTCGCGAGTACACCGTTCCCAATTTCATCTATCCTCTGAAGCGTGCGAAGGCAGACACGTTCATTAAGGCGCTTCTGCGTCCGTTCGGCTTCACCCATTACAAGTAGGGAGCTTGAAAGCCCGCTTGCGTCTTTCAGGCAGACGAAGGTCATTGATGTGCTTATTGGTCTTCTAAGACATCTTCCTGCCCTTGCTCTGAGCTGATGCCGTAGGGAAAGGCATTGTGGAGCATGACAAGGCATCATTGGATCGTGGAGGGCTCCATGGTTCTGTCCTCTCATTATGAAATGAATAAGGAATACATGACGCGCCTATGAGGCAAGCTATTGCTTTTCTCCCATGTAATGAGAAAGTCTGACATTGCATCAACTGAAATGAAGATCATCAGAACAAACTTGCATCTGTACTAGAGACAAAGACGTGAGCATATAGAAGTGCGACCCATCGCATGTGTGATCAGCCACAGGATAAACTCAAGATAACCATGCCTAAGAGTACCGATCCAGGAACCGCCGACTGGGTTCGCTCAATTCAGCCGAAAGGATGGGTTTAGCAGGGCGCTACCGAGGAAGTCATGGTTTTGTCCAAGGTGGGACACGACGTTGTGGCGATGCACTCAGCGCGTTTCGATCTGCGATGGCATCTCCACTTGTATTGATGACAGCTAAGCTGCATTGAGGCTTCGTGCTACGGAAGAAGCGCGTTGGATGTGCTGGCGGCATGTGAGATACCAGATCAGGAATGCAATCATCGATGAATGGTGTGAAAGTTGCAGATGATGTCCGGACAGGCCTCTGGACCCTTTTAAAACTAAACTCTGTATGCACTAGCGTTCGCTTGGCGTTAGCGTTCCCATCTCACCCCGCGCAAGTGATCACTCACTTGGTACACCGCGTATTAGCAACCCTTGATGCAGGAAATATCCCTCAAGGCCACCTAGCCTCAAAATGTCGCACTTGATCCTCTCACTAAACCTTCTGCAGGGTTCCAAACTTACCTAAGCTCACCAAACTTTAATATCAAGGTCTAGGCAGAACACTTCTCACCCGCGACATCACGACGCCTGCATGGCGACGCTTGAAAACGAGAGCGTCAAGCTCAGCGACGGTCGCACACTGTCCTATGCCATATATGGCAGCCCCGTTCCCCGCAAAACGATCATCTACATGCATGGATTTCCTTCCTCGCGCTTCGAAGGCAAGATATGGCACTCGGCATGCACCAAACATAGCGTACGCCTCATCGCGCCGGACCGCCCTGGCAGCGGCTTCTCAACCTTCCAGAAAGCCCGCTCCATACTCGACTGGCCCACCGACGTCATCGCGCTAGCCGACCAGCTCAAGATACATGAATTTTACGTGTTAGGAGTATCTGGCGGCGGACCATACGCGCTGGCCTGTCTCAAGACTATCCCGAAAGAGAGACTCCTCGGCGTGACGGTAGCCAGCGGCATATGTCCCCTCAAATTCGGTACAGCGGGAATGCCGGTACCAACTCGTTTCCTGTTTTGGGCCGCGCCATGGGCTACGGGCCTCACATCTTTCTTCTTCGACAACACAATGGGCAAGGCAGCACGGGACAAGGACCCCAAGGTACTCGAAGATCTCATGAGCAATGAGCCCTTCAAGCGACATCCCGGCGACGTTCTGGCCGTCAAGGATCCCGCCAACTGGCCTACCTTTGTCGCCATGACGAGGGGAAGTTTCGCGAAGAGTGGCGAGGGTGCATCATGGGAGGCGAAACTGTACGGAACCGAATGGGGTTTCGAGCCAGAACACCTCACTGTCGTGGACGATGGGGTGCCGCTTACACTGTGGCACGGAACGGAAGACATGAACGTTCCGGTGAGTATGGCAAAGAAGACGAAGGACATGATCTCTGGCAGCATCCTGCACCTCAAGCAGGGCGATGGCCATATGGACTACGTATTCAGAGATGCTGATGAGATTCTTGGCGATCTTGTTGAGGAGCAGGAAACTGAGCAGTACGTGACTGTCAGTAGCCCAATCAGCGTGTAGGTATCTTCGGCTTTCTTCTTTTCTTTTTCACAACTTCCAAAGGTCTACTTTATAATGTCTACTCAATAGGAGCTCATTGATGATATGATCAAAAACCAAAGTGTGAACTTTCTTCTCATCTGGTGAAACTCTATGGTACAAGCGTCGCGTGGGCTGGTAGCGTTCCATGGTAGAAAATCCGTCCATCATAAATCCTCCCCATTGTACTCGCATAGCCCTATATGATTTAGTTCGTCCTGAACTCCCACCTTCATATCCTGAAGACATCCAGTACACCTGATCATATTCCAAACACGCAGATATCACAGCGCGTCATACAACTTCAGCCCACCTTATCAAACTACACCTAAAAGGACACCACAGTACGTTGTATACCTCGAGCCACCACTATCATGTCTGACATAGTCAAGGCCATGCAGTTCAATATAATCTTCATCGCCATTGGCCTCCTGACAGCCACCTCATCCGCACGTCGCACAAAGACCAGCTATACAGCCACCGCGGCGGTCATTATGACTAGGCATGTCTGTGCGGATTTGCAAACTGCCTTGGAGTCTGAACTCTTGGTCACATACAGGCCTACGGTCAAAGTCCCTGACGAGACCAAAGTTCCTCGGATGCCGACGGTAATGCGACCTCCAATTCTAACTCGGATAATGACTGAGTGGTCCGACTTACCCTAAGTTTGTGGTCACTCCGAACTACTGGGGGTCTAAAAAGTGTCAATAGGTTCATGTTCATAGACAGCTCTGAAAGTGTGAAATGACTGAGAGTTGTGATAAAATTCAGTTGTTCAAGGAGGGTTGCTATCATATATATCTGCAAAACAAAATAGATCTCCTTCATGCCTACATCATTTACCTGTTGTGTTCCTCTAACTTTTGCTAGAGCTTCTCGGGCTACATGACTCCAGGAGCACATGCAATGCTGATGTCTTGCTTTCCAAAGTCTCTGGTTCTTGTAAGAGCCTCAACATGTTCCGCATGATATTTAGCACCGTGTCACAATAAAGTTCCGGGACCCAAATACACCGTGTCCCACCAGATACCCAGCAATAATGTGTATTTATCGATACTAATGTATGAGCGGACCACTCTTGCATCATTTCCCCACTCCGAAGTTACCAGCCGTTGTGCGGCCGAGCCAGATTCTGCACCAGACACAGGTATATAAAGCCCACATCCTTTTCTTCCTTTCTTAAGTATACTTACTCGATATCACCCCAAACACTTGTAACCCACCAGATCACAGTTTCAACTCTTCAACATTCACAGTACGTCGTATACCTCCAGCCACCACTATCATCTACACAAACTACCACAGACCATGCAAGTCACCGCAATCACCCTCGCCGCTTTCGCGGCCATGGTCTCAGCCGCTCCCCAACTGATTACCGGTACCACCGTGATCACCCAGACCACGACTTATTTCCACACCGTCACTGCATATCAGGGTGCCAATGGTCCAGTCGTCACTAGCACCCAGACTCCAACCACAGATGACTACCACAAGCTCTACTTTCCTGATATCAGCACGCCGACTCCGCTGCCGAGCAACTGGCCCAAGACTCGCTGGATTTGGTAAGGTGGATGCATGCCGGGAAGGGGGGAGGACTGGATGATGTGCTTCTGAAATGCCAGCCGAGCCATGAGAGAAATGTGGATGTGGCGCGGTGAACAAGTAAGGAAACAAGTAGAGTACTTTCACGGTTGATCAATTCGATCTCTGAAGGACATGGTGAGGAAAAGTTTTAGTCTCGAAAGGCTCATCGTAACTCTCTAGCCGAGCTCTGAAATTTCCACTTCGACTTAGGAAAAACGTGCTATATCCTTATCTTCAATGCTCCTTGTGCCAATCGTGCGATGCCTGCGCCGCGGTCCTCGCAGAGACCTTGAATAGCGGCGATCATGCTAGCAAACTCTTTGAGCAAGGCGGACTCCTTCTGTTAGGCTTGCTAGCATGGCAGAACCCATCACCTTGACGGATAGTCGGTCAACTTACCTTTCGCACTTGCATCACTTCGCGGAACGTGTCCATCATCGCGTCAGGCGGCATTGCCCACAGGGGAAGTAGAAGTTCGAGAAGTATAGCCAAGATTTGAAGCGATGTGGTCAGTAGTGTTGTTTGGGGGCGAGGTCAGATCGCAGAGGAAGTGGAGGCGGAGCGCGGGAGGTTACACTGGCACAATTTTGTTTGTCTCGACCTTCACCACTGCGCAGCAGACAGGTTAGTAGAAGTTGGGACTTAAGCATTTCAGGGCCGTGACAAAAAGAGACCTTTGCTAGATGAGCTCTTGTTCCAGTGATTTGTAGTGTGCTATTCTATTTGTTCGCCGATGCCCGGATGTGCGGCCATTCGCCACACGTATTACGTGCACCCGGGAAGGCTGCAGCCGCTATATTGTAGCCTCTGTGGCAGAAGTATTCTTGAATGATCGCTCCATATTCGTGTAACTTCGCATCGCCTCAATCTTCTTCCCTTCGCAGCCAAAAGCCTCAGAGTCTAGTCGGCCTGATCTTCGTTCAATCCGATTCGTCATCCGAGTCCTCAGTAAATGCCAATCTTCCCCTCACACCACAAAGATCAGCCAGGTTATGTAACCTTTCAAGCCTCTGGTTGCGCCCTTCGGTGCGCTCCGAATACACTCGGTCTATGCGCTCAACAAGGGTGACATCTCTCCTGGTCAAGTCTTTCACAACTTCGTCTAGCCAATGTAGTAAGTTGTCCATATCTGTTGTCACCAGTTTCTGGTATTTACCAGCGGCGGTAATGACCTGATCGCGATCGACCGGAAGCTGGATTTCGATTTCCTGGTGGCGCAGATTGTCGTACCGAATCTTCAAGCCAGATCTGCGCGTGGTACAAATGTTCTTCAAAGCTCTTAACTCCTGTCGCGCGTCGCTTGTCCTGTTCATGTTGGCTTCCTCTCTGCTCACTTGAGAGTTGGTGGCTGCGCGAATTTCTTTGCTCAGAATGTCGGCGATTGCGTGTTCGTTGACGAGGCCGCTTGTCCTGAGACGCATAGCTTTCAGTTGCTTATCCTTCTCGTTCAGATGCACCTGCATTTGTTCCATCTCGCTTATTAGGCCATGATTGGCTGTTTTCTGAGCTCTGAACTTATGCTTCAGCTCGGCATATCCTGCGTCCAAAGCCTAGATATGATTAGAATCTGCTTCTATTATTCAGGAAGACGAGTCGGAATTGATGACTTACTTCGACTTCGTCCAAGACCAGTGCGCGCTCATATTCTTTCTCTCTGCTCAACAGGCCCATCTGGTAAGCATGTGTCTTTTTCTGCATTCGATACCTTCGACGGCACTCTTTGACTTGATCGAGTCTAGTCGCTTGCGCTGCCTATACACGCATTTCTTGAGCTTTCCGCGTATGTTTAGAACGTATTTTTTTTAACTCACAGTTGATGCTTGTACCATAGCTCTGATTTCTCTGTGTTTCTGCGTCCTCAACCGGTACATTTCATAAGCATGTGTCCGCTTCAGCTGCTGCACCTCGTCATAATGCGCCTGCGCCATCTCTGCAATGGCATTTGCACAACCACAGTCCAACCTGCTCGTAGTGTTGTCAATGCTGCTGGTTTCTTGGGTACGCTCTATTTCTTCCTTCACGGCCTGTCAGTGAACTGTGACCGTATCGCGGCAAAAGTTTCGTCGTTCTTACCGCCCGCACATGTATGCGGTCGCTCAATGTCTCGGCCATATCTGTGGCTGAGAAGTCCCTGATCAGTCGTGATTGAATTTAAGGCTAGTTTTTGTGTGGGGTCGTGTTGGTGGGAGGGCTGCGGAGATCGGAGGAGAGGGGCGGGCGATAAACGCTGGCGCAAGCTGCGCCTCTACACCTTCACTGCTGGGAAATGGCAACCTAGCAATCTCGGAATTCTAACTCGTGTACAGTCATCAATGTTGTGTGCACGTTGAGTGGATGTGGGAGATCATTGAGTCGCTACGATCTGTGACTTTTTAAAACTATATTGCTGACTCGTCTCCTCGAATAACCAACCGCTTTGGTTGCTATTCGTGACTCCTCAATGAGAAACGTGCTCGATGATAGACGTCATTTGCTCCGTGTGATAACGGGAGCGGCGGCTTGCGACCTTCTCATCCGCTCTTCTCTTTGCGCATCTCCTCTTCGTACTCCTTCTGGGGACCCAAGAAGTCAAGCTCACCCCTCAGCTTTGTAGCGACCTCCAACTCTACATCCGCTTCGTAAGCATGTCCAATCACAGTACTAACCCTGTTGACCATCTGTGCTTTGTCGTGGCGATCGAGCTTCTCAAGCGCCTCCGCAAGCTGAATGCTGCCGAGGTTGAGCGCCGACACGATAGCATTGCGGGCTTCCCACGCAGCTTCCTCCATCTGGAGCAATTTGTCCACGGTGAACTTGACAGAGTCATGCTTGACCTGCGGCGCCAATGTTAGAGACATTGCATACTGATGTCGCACTGACATACCTTCTGAGTGAGAGCTATCATCTCCTCCACGCACATCTGCTGGAGGGCTTCTTTGAAAGCTCCAATGAACTAGTTCAGGTCAGACCAAGTTGATCACGTGTGTCCCGGGAACATACCATGAGGGGCTGGCCGGACGAGGCTTCGTGGCCGTAGACGGACATCTTGTTCGTGGGTATGGGTTGAATTTCCGGTGTAAACCAGTTATTTTTATATGTTGTGTGCGATAGAAAAAGACTCAAGTGGGAAACTTTTCTAGGACAGTCAAGCTCTGGCCGCCTTTAACCTTCATCTTGAGCGTTTGCACTTCTGTTATGCCGCACTATAGCTCGACCAATACAAAATTTGCATCATGCCCTAAGTTAGAGAGCGGAAAACTTGTGCAAACCCCCATGTGACATGCATAACAACTGAAGTGCACTGTGACAGAACAAAATGCTTGGAGACTTAGGTTGTAACAGAGACGAACGATTCTGTCACAACGTTGGTTCAGTTCGAGAAGCAAAATGCTGCTACTTTGCTTCCAACATCAAATTTTCTCTCTTATCTCTATATACAATTACTGCAGTTGGCTGTTGCGGTCGACCATTCAGTCAACTTGTCGTGTGTGTTTGGGTGCTCTTTGTCATTGTTCAGCCGTCGAGTTACTCGGGAACAAACTCTCTAAGATCAAACCGTAGGCCTCCGCAGCCTGTACAAGCTCATCCTGACTTAAGCCCTCATTCGGCGTATGTGCAACCTCAATTGTGCCCGTCCCGAAAAGATATTTCTTCTCCACCTGCGGCAAGCTTGGGATGTCCGTTCCATAGAACACCGGGGCGATCTCCAGGCCCTCAACATCGGTGTCTAGTATAGGCGCAGGATACGTCGCATTTGACCAGATAAGGCTGAACGTAGCATTCGCTTCTTCCGCGCGAGTTATGAGCGGCGAAAGCATGCGAGTGATCATACCCTGAACCGTCGACACGGCATCGTCTTCAGAGCGCGAAATACGTATCTGGACACTAGCATTCGCTGCTTCCGGAACGACGTTACCTGCTACACCGCCTCGAATAAGCCCGGCATTGAGTGTCGTAGCTCCGAGGAGTTCGCTCTGCGGCAATGCGGGCTCGAGTGCATTTAGGACAACGATAGCTTCAGCGAGATAGTTAACCGCTGAAATGCCCAGCCATGGATAGGCAGAATGAGCGGATTTGCCCTTGACGTCGAGAGTCAAGCCAAGGCTGCCCTTATGGCCACTGGCCAATTTGCCTTCCGTAGGTTCACCAAAGATGCCGGCGCGGAAGGTGGTGTTTTTCGCATACGAGGCAAAAGCTTTCATACCGGCGCCACCGGTCTCCTCGGCTACAACAAAGAGCATACCCAGCCGGGGAGTGTTGGATCGAGATTGGAAGAATTTGTGCGAAGCGATGATCATTGTTGCTACAGGCCCTTTTGCATCAACGGTGCCGCGGCCGTAGTGGAAGATCGTCCCATTTTCTTCACGCCTTTCGAACGGGTAGAATGGCGGTACCTAGTCCGATCAGTAATAAGGAGTAGATGTGAGTGGTGCACGTACTGTATCAATGTGGCTGGTGATCAGTACCTCGGGCCATATACCCTCATCCTTGAGCGCGGATGGATACGCAAACACATTGAACGTGCTCGTGTTCGCAACCGGTACTTTCTCAACATAATATCCAAGCTCTTCCAGGTATTCTGAGATGTAATCTGCGCACTCTACCTCATCGCTCGAGATCGAGGGTATGTTGACTAGCTCTTCGTGAAGTTGAAACAACTCGTCTCGCTCCTCGGAAGTTAAAGAAGGTGAAGCAGACGGCGATGGTGTTACAGACGATGCCGACAATGCCTGGGATGCTTGAGGTGCAGCATTTATGGAAGCGGCGAAAAGGAAACCCAGGGATAAAAGGTAGGCGGCCATGACAATCAGATCGTGAGAAGAGAAAGTAAAACGTTCTGTGGATAGGAACAGGTGATGCCCTTATAAGTCACACCGTTTTGATAGCACTGAGTCGTCCGCCGACTTTTGTGTCCACTTCAATGCATGTTCGGCCTACGAATGAGATAGTCGTCATACCGAACGCTTTGCCGTTCAAGGTATGTGAACACAGAATTGGCTTACGTCGCCAAAGCCATACTAACAGTTACTAGGTAAAACCACTCTGCTAGACTCCTGATGGGTCGATGATCCATCATGATGCTCCCTGAGGCGACCTTGGCATACTCCTCTTTTGCATCCGCCTAGAATTTGGACGATAGCGAGCGGCTTAATACCTGAGCGAATGCTTCAGTTTACGTAAAGAAAGAGGAAGAGTTTATAAATGCTTGCAACACTGCAGAAATCATAAGTGGGATATTGAGAGATGGATGTTACCGCAGTGCGGGGTCGGTACGTCGATAAGGCCTTCCTTGGGAAGTCTTGGAAGTCTCCACTCACTGCAGACGTCGGCACTACCTGCCGAGCTTGTCTCCGTCTTCAAGGTATTATTCCGTGGCCGATCTATCGTTTGTCATATCGTATACATAATAACATTGTATTTATTACATAAAGGAACGTTTCCTTGGTTATATCCCAAACTTCAGGAATTCTCCTCACGAACACTCTTCACTAAAATCACCAACCCCTTCCCTGCAGACCACTCCCCATCAATCACGGCTTTCTCCAAAGTGGATTCCCAAGCGCCAGATGTCCGGTAAGCGCTCTGCGGCTTGACCCATTTCCACATCAATTTTGTATTCGGCACGAGCCACCCATCGTTGTTCTCGCGCAGCACCTTGATGCTGAACAACTGAACTTGCGTCGCGTCTTTCGCTTGTTGTTCCGCGAAGCTTGTGGAAAGCTTGGAGATCATGTCCGGATCCGCGGAATGCGTGTGCAAGTCAACGATCTGGCGAGACAAGAATCCAGAGAAGTCTGCTTCGGGGCATGGAAGAGTCCAGGTGCCATGGGGCTTGTGATCCTGGAGATACTCGATCTGAACAGCGCTTAGTTGCGTGTACATGTGGACATATCGTGCAGTGGCTTCAGGCGGTGCCCAATGGCCGATGAATGTTGGCAGCGTGGAATTTGTAGGGACAACTGCCAAAAGGTCGAGCGTTTCGCTAAAGCGCGATAAGTCTGTATCCCCGCTCTAGGAGAAGTTAGTCATCGTTGTAGGAAGGGATGAGGGAGCAGATATTGGGACAACGGTAATGGTTGGTATGTGTAGGATGGGTGCATCCGGAGGTTAATCCAAGGCTACTTACGAAATCAAGATCAATCCTTTGCATAATGAGATGTAGGAGGTAGCTTGTGACGCCAATACGTGTTGCGAAGTTGTGAGATTTACGATGGTGGAAAAGGGGTCTGCGTGGGAAGTGTAGGGTACTATACTTATACATGTTTCTGGCCAATCATAATTTTTGGCATCCTTGACCATGACTGCATCATGGCATCAGGTGCTTATAGAAGAATGATGTGGAAGGTCCGGTGAGGCGACATATGACTCAGAAACAGCAGAATGGTATTCTTAATTCTCAAAAGATCTCCGCACAAGCTTTTACATCATGAGCAACGAAAGACGGTGTTTTATTCAACTAAACGAATGTGGAAGCACAAAGCTCTAGCTAAGCCAAGCGCTTGAGATACAAAGTCGTACAGCTCGATACAAGATCGCAGAGGTACTCAAGTCAAGCTAGGGAGTTGTGCACTACGTGGATACATGATACGATGTCTAAGTACAACGCCGCACTCGAATGAATCCCGTCTAACAGTCTCCAGGAGCCGCAGTATAAGGCGGCGCACTCTCCAGCCCATACAGCGCAAAAGCCAAATTCTGCCCACCAATATCCTCCACAAATCCATCTTCTCCATTGCGCACGCACTCACTCAGCATGTTCCTGCAAACCGGCCCCAACTGGTTCTGCGAAAAGGTAACCGATCCGCATGGCCAGAGGTTGGCGACTCCAAACCCACAAGTCCCGGTTTCGATTTCTTGGATTTCGAGCGCCGGGAGAAGGAGGTCTTCGGTGCTCTCTTCTAGGAACGTGCAGAGCGCGTCGCAGTCTTCTGGATCAGCGGCGATGCGCGGGGTGAGGCAGCTGGATACGGGGACAAGGGCGTTGGTGCTGTCTCCGGTCTTTGCTGAGAGGCCGGGAAGAGGCGTGAGCTTGAGTTCCAGTGGCTTCATGGATGTGAATGTTGTTTCTTTGGTGACGTTCACTTTGCCGGACGAGCGATAGTTGGCAAGATTTCCCTTGCTCGTGAAGGAAATGTTGATGTCTCTCTGTGCTTCAGGGTTGGCTACTGCTGCGCCAGAAGCTAGATTGGCTGCAAAAAGCATGCAGAATGCCGCAATGTTCATCATGATGATGTATGGAGGAGGATGATTTCGCAGGAAGGCGGAAAGACAGTGGAGGGTGGAAGTATGAGGCTGAATACTTGAAGCTCTGCAGGATAGAGCAACAGAATGTGAAGGACATTGCTGCCTTTTATGCTGAACCCACTGCTATACAATTCCCGAACTAGCATAGTCTCGTCCCTGAGACAGACCCAGCAGATTTGATTACCTCTCTGACTGCTTTCACAGATGATATCATCGCCAACCCGTCATCATGTTGGCCAAGGTCGGGATCCTGTTCTACTAAAGTCTGGTTGGAGTGACCAAGAGGATGTTTCCATTTTTCCTCATCCTCCGGTCAATATAGGGTTTCTTGCTGACCACCAAGATCGTATCCAGCTTTGAGTTTCAGTAGGCTGCAGGGTTTGCATGTGGGTGGAGATGCTAGACATCGTGCTCATCTCCGACTCGCATGGTGGATGTAGAGAAGTTGATTCGTCTGAATCAGACGTGGTACCTCCTTGCAAATACGACGGGACGCCTGACAAGATATATGCTAATGCGCGAGGCAGTGTTACAGAAACTGCGTGAAGAGTACAATACGATGAACCTTGATATAGTCGTTGTTATAACGAACAGTAAAGATAGTGGATGGACGAGGACAGATTTTCTTTTCGCTGATGGAGAGAAGTGTCTCAGAGGTCATGCACCGTACCCTTCACGAGCTCAGTATCTCGTACTTGGGAGTTGTGAGCACAAATGCAGGTTCGGCTACAGCGGCCAAGCTGTGGGTACCAACGGGGCGTCTGTCCGGCCGGCCCCGGGAGTTTATGATAATCCAGTTCGGTCGGCGTTAACTTTGCAGTAATGATTCCTGGCGAATCAAGACTATACATATATCATCTACAGGGCGTTAAAGTTCAGGCGTCCTGAACATTAGGTGGATACATGTGTGGGCCAAGTGTCAGAACTGAAGGTCTGTCAGATACACACTAGTATTCGATACATGTCAAGAGTTTACGATATTCAGCTGGTATAATCCCGATTTGATAGCTGTGAGTACATGATACGTTTGACTTCTCCAGGTGCTGGTACTCCCTTGTAGTGATATGCACGACGCTATAAAATATCTGTTGTCGATATCTTCAACATCGAGATCGTCGTCTGAATCTGCCCCCTCCTTCTGGTCTGATATGGCCGTGACATCCTTCGGAAATCCTCCTACGGAACATAAAGCCGATCCACTGCTGCTCCCGGTGCTAGTACCCTGTCCCATCCTTGCCATCGACGATTCGGGTGTTTCTTTTTAGACATGCTTCCCGATCCGTCAGTATAGTTTGCGCAGAACGGAGGAACTGGGCGCTCGGCGTAAGCACCCTGCAAGTAAATGGCACAGTGTTTGGAACCTTCATAGGATCTTCGAGATTGGATTCTGGTAAACTTGAGCTTTGGACAAAGGGACCGTTTGACTTCCTTGCATCTTTTGATGCTTGGGAGCAGATTTTGTCATGGAGTAATCGCTCAGGAAGAAATGGGTACCTCCGTACGTTGAAGGGCCTTGTGGGGCGTGACGACCCGTGCTGTGATGAACCGGCGATCCCGCTTATTTGCTGACCCGTCCGTCCCGCCTTGGGCTTCTTGGGATGCGTGGGGCGGAGAGGGCGGAGTGAGCTGGTGTTGCGCTGGGCAACGACAGCGTACTGTAAAAGCAAGTGAGTGATACCGTACGTATGTGTACGTAATCAAGTGGCTCTATGTTTCGCTGACGATTGTGCAATTCTTAAGTGGGATTTGGGCGGGGGTGAATACTTCGATAAGGCATTCTTGGCAGCCATGGCAGCAGTCTTGGAAACTTCCTCATCGTCTCTAGACGCGAACGTTTCAGGACATTTACGTGGGTATCAAAGCATTAAGTCGGGATCGATCAAATGGCGTCAAGTCGGGGTCGGTAACATGGCATGAAGTCGGCATCGGTTACATGCATCCGGTGTGCTCGTATCGAGTTGTAGATGTGTGTATCTACTTGGTCCGTGATAATGACCTATGCGAGCAACGTCATGCTATTAATTGACTGCTTTGAGCTTGCACATCAACGGCTTCTTCTCCCACAAGATAAATGTCTGCTGATCCTCCCAGCCCTCACTCTCGGGGTTGAGTTCGAGATCAAAATTGTACAGAATCTTCGCCATGACCAGACGCAGTTCATGATAAGCCAGGCTATTCGCCATTAGCACAAAATCTCTTCACAATACAAGCTTGAGACTCACTTCTTTCCTACGCAATCTCTCGAGCCTATGGAGAATGGCTGTAAGCACTGTCTCTGATCGCCTTCGAACCTCGGGTCGCCCAGCCACCTCTCTGGCAAGAAGCTGTGTGGGTTCCTGAAGTTGTCCGGGTGGCTATACATTGCAGCCTGTGGTATCATGCAAACAGTCTTCGGTGGGATGAACTGGCCACAAACTGTGCTGCCGTCTTCGGGGGTTGTTCTTGGAAGACCAAGGGGTACTGGAGGGTACAGTCGGAAGGCCTCCTTGATGCAAGCACCGAAGTATGGCAGCGCAGCGAGTGCCTCCATGGTCATTTCGTCGCCGGTTTTGAAAGCACTGCGGACCTCTTCCGCAACCTTCTCCATGCATGCAGGGTTCTTCAGCAGCTTGTATGTCAGGCCGGATAGTAACGTGGCTGTAGTTTCCGTGCCCGCAATCATGAACAGGGACGCATTCGAGTCCATCTCGTCTCTAGTGAGGCCTTTGCCCTCTTTTTGACCAAGCACAAGGTCCCACAAGTCCACGCCTTCAGTGTCGCGACCTTTTTCAAGACGCTTGGTTACGCGCGTGACTGCGTATTGAAAATGCTCGAATCGTCTCTTGTTTGATCCTTTGGGACTAATAAGCTTGAAGATTCGCCATATATTGTCGTAGTTCATGAGGATGCTGATTCTGCTTGCAATCTTGATGCTTGAGAAGATGATGCTGACCCATGGATCGCTATGAGATTGGTCAGCACGTGTCATTATCAGAGAATAATTGGACGTACTACTCTGCGTTTTCAAGCATGTGCAGAGGTTCTCCGAAAGTCAAATCGCCCATGATGTCAAAGGTAGTAAAATTGTACATCTTCACCATATCGAAAGGTTTCTCCGAGTCTTGCACAATGCTATCTTTTAGCTTCGCAACAAGCTGCTGGGTGTATTTCAGAAAGAGTGGCTCCTGCTGCTTGAGAGCACGGTCTGAGAAAGCTGGGGTGAAGATCTTTCGCTGCCGGTTATGGTCTGCGTCGCGAGCCAGGATGAGATTGGGCGATCCATTGACTGACTGGCCATATCGTTGCCAGGTCTTGTGGGGGACGGTACCGGGAGTCCCTTTCGTACCATGACCATAAATCTGCAGTTGGTCAGCACAAGATTGCAAAACGCCTTGATGGGTTGTCCGGATTCTTTGCAAAGAAGATCAATGTTTCATCAGCGGTGTGTGATTCGGTGGATTCACTCACGTCTTTCCACGAGTTTGGATCCGTGAAGCTAAGCTCATCAGGATTAACGCGAACTACGTGACCGTACTTCCGGTGCAAATCAGCGAACGAACGATGTTTGTCACCAGTCCACACTTCAATGTGTGACTGAAGACGAGTAGCGGCTCTGAGCTTCGGTCCTGGAAACTTGCTGAGCGGGTGGAAGTAGATGCGCTGAATTCCTTTGGCGATGAATTGGACGACGAACTGGCCTGTTTGTTAGCGACCAGCTAGTGTAATGTGAGATGCCATGAACCGGGTCTACACACAAGGACAACAGCGATAGCAAGGAGCTGCGATATAGACACACTGGAGAAGATCCTCGCCAGTGCGGATCTCCCTTCTTGTGTTGTAGACGACATGATGGTTGTGGATAAATGTCACGTAGGGGAAGATCGGGGGCTGACAGCGACGCTTAAGTAGAAGAATGGTTAAGCTCTAGGATCGGCACTAGGATGGCATCGGTGGGGCAGAAGACATTTGACCTATGCCACTGGTCGCCAGTCTATCCTCGGAACATGGGTGTACAGTATCAGACGAAGCGATCACGGACCGTCGTGATCCCGAGGTGACGATGGTAACCAGTGCGTGGTTCTAAAGTCGAAAGGTGGTTGAGGATCGACTGTCTTCTTCAACTTTTAGACAGGAGACATTTGGCATTAAGCTTGTATGTACGGGTGTTTCGATACATCACTGCCGACGGGGAAGGGGTGAACCCCGTCCCGCTCGAACTCTGACTGGCTCGGGGGTAATCTTCGTCCGCTCAAACATTTCGCAAACTTTGCTCCGTTGATCCGCATGTGCGACATGATAGCGCGGTATGCAGGATCTAGGAGTGACACGACTCAAAGTGGATCGCGGGGATAGACGCGTCAGTTCTGCCGACCCTCCGGGGCGGTGTAAGCGCGAACAGTGATGCTCTGATTGGTTGTAGCTAACCACGCGAAATCGTGACTTCGCGTTGAGGCGTTCCTCGAGACATCAACCGCCGTCTCGACGAATCGATGCACACAATGACAATGGCGACCACATCAGCACGCAAGGGCTTTTCTGCTCTCCTCAACGTGTCTGCATCATCACGAGCTGCACCTTCCGCATATCGGATATCGCACCGCAGCATCTCTTCAACGGCATCCCGCACAGCTTGGGTTTCTTCCTCCAAAGCTGCACCAGCAAGCACAACCTCAACCGCCAAGCCCTCCTCGACTACATCCACTGCAGCAACTCCCGCAAAACCAGCCGCTTCATCTACAACCACATCAGCCCGAGCAGCAGCAGCAGCAGCCCCCCAACGCACCGTCACCCCATCCTTCCCCGCCACAGAGCCCCCCGTCCCAACCCACCGCAACAACTCCGCCGACGCCGCTGCCAATGACGCACGCTCCAAACGCTCGCTCACCGACGGCCTCTCCGACGCCCCTCCCGAAATCGACGGCGTGCCAGCAATCGACTGGACGCGCTCGTACCACGGTCTCGGCAGCATATCTTTCACGCCCGAGCAGTCAGAAATCCTTCTCGCGCCCACCGTCCACGAAGACGTCGAGGTCAAGCCCGATGGCATATTATACTTGCCAGAGATCAAGTACCGCCGGATATTGAACAAGGCGTTTGGGCCGGGAGGCTGGGGGCTGGCACCCCGAGGAGAGAGTATTGTTACGGGTAAGATTGTGACAAGGGAGTATGGATTGATTGTGCAGGGGCGGTATGTTTTCTCCTCACCTATCTAGCTAATTGCGAGACTAATGCAAACACAGCCTCGTATCCATAGCCCGCGGCGAGCAGCAATACTTCGACCCCGACGGTATTCCGACGGCAACGGAAGGGTGCAAATCCAATGCGCTAATGCGGTGTTGCAAAGACTTGGGTATTGCGAGTGAATTGTGGGATCCCCGGTTTATTCGCGAGTTTTCGAGCAAGTTGACGAGGGAAGTGTGGGTCGAGCATGTGAGCACGAAGAAGAAGAGGAAGATTGTGGTCAGGAAGGACGATCAGGTCAAATACCCGTTCAAGGAGGTGAAGGCGTAGATACAGATGTGAATGAATACATGAGATACTAGAGACGGTGTACGTGTAGGATGTATAACATATAATGGCATGACGCTCTCAAGAAGCGGGACAAGCTTCAGAGCTGGCTTTTGACAGAAGATGGCATGTGATACTGTTCGAGTAAGAATACTTCATTGGCCGTGCAGGATACCAGATGTACGCCCTAAGCATATACGCCATGTGCCTAACCAGGCCACATAAATCTATCATATGTCATAAACGCCTCAGTGTCCCAAGCCAGACATCTGCCTCCACGGATTTGTTCCCTAACGATCTCCGAGATCAAAGCCCGAAGTTCTCGCACGCGACTGTCCCGGCTCCTTTCCATACGCGAGCGGGTCCTCTGGCACCTCTGCGCGCTGCCAATTCCACGGCATCCAGCCCGAGCTTGTTCGGCGGTCCCAGCGGCGGTGGTGTGAGTGGGTATGGCGGGCGCTCGTTGACTTCGTCGCGCTCGATTCTGTCGAATTCGACTTCGCTCTTGTTTCGTGATAGGTTGCCGCTGCTGCTGCTCGCCCTGCTGTTGTCGTAGTACCGGCTTCCGCCACTCTGCTGGGAGCGGATGTTGTCTTGCTCGCGGTCGAATGCTTGCAGCAGGGTTTCGAGGCGCTGACGCTGGCTGGTGACGTAGTTGAGGCGGTCGTCGTTGTTGCGGATGTTGTCTGGGACGAGGTTTGATGCTGCGCGGCTCAGATCCGAGGCTTGTGCGTCTTTGCTGCCTGCGCCGTAGAGTGCACTTGCTCCGCTCAGTGCTTGGTTCACGAGGCCGTATAAATCGTTGGAGCCGCGTGCTGCAGGCATCTGGAAGCGGCCCATGAGGCTCTGTGCATATGTCTGCCCAGCCGGCCTCTCGGGCTCTGGGCTTCGTGGTGCAAAACCCAACACATTGGTCTTCACCCACTCGATTCCCATCTCAACATACTTGAGGCCAGCCGACTTCGCTCGGTCATGACTCTCGCTTATGAAATCGTCGATCTCGCGCTCGTGGTGGTACAGGAATGGCTCGATGTACTCTTGGTAGAGGAAGGTGGCGCCTTGCGAGCCTGGTAGGATGAGGTAGAGGTGGGCGAAGAAGCGGAACCAAGAATAGAAAGGCACCCAGCTAAGGATGAAATCAAATGTGTTCTCGACGACGGTGAAGGCGGAGAGGACGACAAAGTAGATGAGCCATGGGGCTAGGAGGGCGGGGTCCGAGGTGTGGAGGGCTTTGTAGGAAGCGAAGATGGGGAATAGGACGGTTGTAGCGACGCTGCCTACTAGTTAGCTCTTTGCCCAGACTTTGAGATGAAGCTCTTGATAGCTATTCGCGGGAATGCGGGGGCGGGGCACGTACGTCAGCGCGTCAGCGACGAAGCCAAACATGTTCGCAGGCTCGTGGCTTCGTGGTTTGTGTTGGTTTAGAGGCAGTAGAGAGTGGAAAGAGAGCACATGCACAAAGAAGGCGAAGGTCGCAAGCTCAGCAGCTTGGGCCGGATACAAGTGGAGGCTGATGATGCCCGGTACGAATCACATGCATCGCTAGTGGCGATCTACGGCACGCTATCCGAAAACGGGTCTCCCAGTGCCCGAGACACTACATCTTCACCACCACAGTTACCATCACTCAGCCTTTCATTATCGAGATAAGAGACTGCAAGTGCTTTCGCGAGTAAACGATGGCATTTGCAGGTAGCTAAGGCGAAATCGAGTTCTGCAACGGTATCACCACTCTTGTGTTAGTTCGTCTCCCCAAGGTTGAAGCTTGTCATTCCTGCACTATCGTCGTATAGATCAATGTTTCGGTGCTGACACGAAACTCTCTGAAGATGCCGGGTAATTGCTCTGTACGCAGCGACTTGTCACGAATCACCAGGCACCATGGCATGGTGCTCGGAACTGAGGCAAAGGCGTCTTTGGAGACAGCCTTGAAAGCTGTATATTGACCATTCCATGAGGAATAACATTACCACATATATTCCCAATGATCCCTCATCTCGAGATGTCTTTTCTACTTAGCGTACGGAATTCAGGTCCAAATCATGGTTCGCAGGCACCATCGACGAGATTCCAGGTCCCACCAACACCTGACCAGGTGCAACGAGCCATCAGGCTGAGACATCTAAACCTTCGGCTCAACCTCAATGCTCGAAGCACGACCAGTTGCAACCTTGAGGTTGCCAGCCTCGATATCGGCTTTGATCTGGTCAAACCTCCCTTGAACCTGTCCAGCCTTCCAAGCCGGGATGCCCGAGTCGAACACGATATCCATTTCCTCAAGCGTGCGACCCTTCGTCTCAGGTGCGGTGAGGAACATGTGGATGAATGCGACTGCGTTGAAGGTACCGAAGATCATGTACATCTTCCAGTTGATGCTCCACAGAAGCGGCGGTACGGCGAAGGCTAAAATGCAATTCCAGGTCCAGTTGCTTGCTTTCCACACTGTTAGAAAGAGAGATAATCTTGAGAAAAACAAAAGGATTGATGTTCGTACCTGTAGCGAGCGAAACTGCCTTCGCGCGGACCTTGGCGGGGAAGATTTCCGATGGGTAGGCCCAGGAGGTTGGGCCCCAGGTCGTGGCAAAAGTGGCGACAAACAGATAGGAGCATGCTACTATACCCTTGGAGACGGCGCTATGCTCCTTGGGAACGACCCAGGAGATGTCTTTATCGGCCTTGTCTGGGTTTGGGTTACCGTAGGATGCCTGAAGTGCACCAACAGTGAAAAGCCACACTGCCATCAAGAAAGATCCAGTGAGGAGTGCAGGGCGTCGACCAAATTTGTCGAGGTAAAGGATAGCAGGTAGAGTCATGGCGACGTTGATGATGTACTGAATGGATGCAGTGAGAAGTTCATCGGCGATACCGGCTCCACGCATAATGAAAACAATATAGTACCTAGACTACGTTAGTAGTGGCATAACAGACAGAATACGAACGACCTACATCATGATGTTCATACCGCACAGCTGCGACCACATCTGGATCGACATGCCGAGAATAACACGCTTGATAATACGAGGCTTTATGAGAGCGCCGAAGCTAGTCTCGGCCTGCTCGCGCTCAAAGCGAAGAGCTTCTTCGATCTCCTTGTACTCTGCAAGGACAGCGGGGTGGTTGATGTCGCCACCACCGTGGAGATTTGCCAGGACCGTTAGAGCCTCCTCCCAGCGATCCTTGGAAGCGAGCCAACGAGGAGAAAAGGGGAAGAAGAACATGCCGATAAGAAGGATGGCGCCAGGAACAGCTTGAATGCCCCAAGGAATGCGGAAGGCTGCAGTGCCCTGTGTCGGATTCTTTGCGCCGCCATCATAGAATGATGAGCCATATTGAATGAACTACCGCGAGGTTAATCTACGTTTTAAGCACACTGCTTCATAAGTCCGCTTACGTATTGGATCAGAATACCCCAGGTGATGGCCCACTGTTGAAGGGACACGACACGGCCGCGGATGTTCTTGGGGGCGATCTCTGCCTGGTAGACAGGGACAATGGCGGAGCAGACACCAATAGACCAGCCACCAACGACACGGCCGACGCAAAGGAGAGGGATACCATTGGATGCTGCCTGGAGTATGGCGCCAATCATCCAGACCAGAGCGGCGATTTGGATAGCAGTGCGGCGCGAGAGGTGATCAGCCAGGAAAGAAGAGCTTAGCGCGCCGACCAGTGAGCCTGCGGGCATAGAAGCCGTAATACCACCTTGACGATAGCCGCTGGGTTGGCCAAAGTAGTTCTTGTAAGCCGCCGTTCCTAGGACACCAGACATGGATGAGATGTCGAAACCGAACAGCCCACCACCAATGGCGGCGAAACCGCATATAGCTAATCGTCATGTTAGATTATTGATGTCATGTTACATGGTATTGATTACTTACCGTAGACATTGTAGAAGGTCTTCATCTTGCCGAGCGGTAGCTCAACCAGTTGGGTGGGGTCAGAATCAACCTAGGTAGAGATGGGTAAGAGAGGAGACGAGGCTTCTTATGGAAGTAGAGGATACGCGACTATACTAGCCGGGTGCCGCGTGAATGCTTGGGATATGGTCAGTGCGCAAGCTAACCCACGGCAAACGAGCGATTTCCGGGGGTGTGTCTGGGGTAAGACAAGGATGAAGCTGTGCCTCTCTTGGTGACTGGGTTGCGTAACGTGTTCTCCAGTTCTGTCCACTAGAAACACGTTGTGGCCCGGGAAATGGCCCTTGCTGGTTGGCACGCGCGTGGTCACATTGGCACATGTTGGGCAATCGGCAACGTCCTCGATATGCTGGGTAATGGGGACGGAGCTGCCAAGACGGGAGCTCAGTACACATCGACGGGGCCTAGGTGAGAGTGTTGGAACTCAAGCTTACTCAAAAGCCACTGATTCTGTCACACAGAATGCAATCTGAACAGTTGTTGATCCGTCTATAGTATGTCCAATGTGCTTGGAAGGAGTTGGCCCGAATTACGTTAGGCATCTTCCCTCTTACGGTAGAACGGCCGCTACGCCTTGGTCTTGGCCGCCATCATTTATCGATGTATCTCTAATTCAAGTGGTGGAAGACCTCCTGGGGCTCCAACAAATCGGCCTGAACTTGAAGAGTACCTTGAAACATCCACCAACCGATCGGTTGTACTTCGGACAAGAGAATCGTCACTGGACAAATCACGAGCAAATCCCGCCACGTAAATGCGGACTCTTGAACCAAGAGTGCTTGTGTCCCGCGCATGGTAACAGTCAAATGGCATACATTGGCTATGGCACATGTTAAGGCGTCCAAGATGCAACAGTGTCTACCCCAATACGGAATGGGATTCTGTGGCCGCCATCCTTCGACGTTGGACCTTCTCCGCATGATCGCTGGCGCTGCGGCACGGCCTTGAAGGCTTGCGGGCCGATCAAAGCCTCCGCAACTTGAACAATGTGGGGCGCATCGCATGCTTCTTTGGGAACTGTACGCGACGCCTCGGTGAATTGCCTTCCGATAAGTCACGATCACTGTCGGGCGTAAAGCATGGCATGCGATCCTACGGAGCCGAAATGAATCCGAATATCCATAGAAGACATCCATTTAGTCAACAAATGACATCCGGGGACAAGAAACGCTATGGAGGAATTTGATCGCGTTACTGCAAATAGTGTCGTTCCAGCGACTAGCTAAGAGCTATTTCAGGGAGTAAACAGTATCTTGGCAAAGTATGTTATGCGCTCGTCATACGTCCCTCAGGAGTACAAGCAGTAAACACGACCTCTTCCTCCAACATCACCAGAACTAGATTTACAAGTACACCGATCGGTTCGGCAGTGTACGACACAACTGGTTCCAAGCGCTTCCTTATGGCACAAGCTGCATGTCTCACCCGTTAAGCACTTTCAGTGGCATGCCGAATCCTTTTTCAGAGAAATGGATGTGATAGAGCAGATGGAGGAATTACACAGAAACCTAGGTAATGTTGCGCTAGAAGCCACTGGACGTATTCTAGTCGATTGCCAAAGGACCGCGTCAGTGGGCTGTTGTGTACCGCTCTAACTGGAGAACTGGTAGTACAACGCTTCACCGGACAGCTGTTCTCGTTAACAACGCTCGGAGGTAGTGGAACAGACACTCGCTGCCATGCGCGGAGAGGGTCGAGTACTAATTGAATTTCGAGAAAAGGGTCCTAGGGAAACTGTACGGCTAGCAGTGCAACCAGAGCTCCGTCTGGATGGCAATATTTTGATTTAAAAAAATAGGCAACGGATAAGGCCGCGACGTTTCTTTCTCTCTCAGCGGCTCTCTGTGTGCGCATTTACAAGCCCCTCCTAGGTTCGAGAAGAGCATTCGCGAGTTAGGGAAAGAACACGTCTTTCTTCAAAAAGAAATTGAAATTGAAATCTTCGTTCGGCGCGTTCCGTGCTGCTCAAGGCCCATTCTGGAGAGACCAGAGAAAGAGATCGACACGACCTTTTTGTATAAGTCTTTTCATCGTGTCACACCTCCGAAGACCACAGTCGAGATTGAAATAGGGTATCTTGCCTTATCGCTAAGTTCACTGCGTCTTGGTAGCAAGATGGTTCTTCTAAAGTGGACGAGTGGCCACTGATGTCTTTGAGTGTGCTCATAGCCAAAATGTCTTTTTGGCGACGATGACGGATAGAACGAAAGTCGAGAAGCCGACCGATCCGATTCATGATCTTCTCGTTGTTGCAATGCCGAACTCGGATATATGCCCGTGCGTGTTTGGTTGTTGATGGCAGTCTTGTCGTTGGTCGTCCTTGCCTCGCTCGCGCCAGCCTCATCTTCATTGCCCCTCGGCTTCTCTGCTTCCGACAACGTCTTCAGCTTCAGCAGGTATCCCTTTCTTTCGCATATCGCGAGCATGCATCACACGCCATCGCCACAAGGCAAGCATGGCGGTCACGTCGTTGCTGTCAGATTCCCGTCTTACGATGGCTATTCGCTGGCCGTCAGATGCAGACTAGCCAGTAGCACAACGCCAGGCCTCATCACCCCCAATCGCATTGTTGATCACAAGATGGAACACTTCTAGCGCCATAGCATCTCTACATCCCTTGAAAAGAGTGTTTCTTCTGTTACACTACATCAGAATTTCTCTTCGCCGTCCTAGCCAGGTCCCGACTATTGGAGTGGCGGAGATGGGCTTGACTCTCCTGCATAAGCTCGCGCATGAAAAATTCATGTTTGAGGCACATGAGTGTCTCCATACGACAGCAGAAAGATGCGACTCAGGGGATACACTAGCCTACCGCCGCAGTGGTCATACAAATATTAGGTATTGCGTGTGACTGAGTGCCCTAGCATTTCTGGAGGATGGCAACGCAGTCAGCTCAGCACTTACGTCGCTACCTTACGCTTACTGCTACCACCATTCAGCCATACCGCCCACGCATCATCTTCCGCGTCTCGTGTGACATCGCTTGAATTGCGGGAACATTCGGTACCACCCAAAGCACATTGCAACAAGTTACCACTGGCAACCTACTAACATTCCAAAACTTCGGATGCTCAAAACAAGTTTAGAGTGAGCAAAAAGTGACTTCTACTACGGACTATAGCAAGAAGCACATCACATACTTGGCATCAGCTGGACTCCCCGCCGAGTGAGGCTCTGTACCAAGGACGTTAATCGAGCGGTGTGGTACACCGCATCTCCGTCAACCAGGACAAAAGACAAGAGCCGGCAGTCCACCTTTACCACAGTCACAAGCAACATATTCTTCGAAGTCACCTATGAATATCACACGGACGACTATACACACTGGATCACCGCGTCTGCTTTACATTCGTTGAAATTACCATCGCCTCGACTACGCCCAGCCGACACGAGCACAACCCAATCGAAAGACAACAGCTATATCGGAGGCCCTGGAAGGAAACTACTTTGAACAAGAAGGAACACTTTAGAAACAACAACCCTCCTGAACGATCGGACAAGTTTTGCAAGTAGTATATCAGGCTATCCCCGAATCATCTTCAAGAAGCCATGCCTCACGGAATCTCCAGCGCCATATTTTGCCGCACCAGCTTCACGACTTGCGATGTGTTCCTCATGGCGCTACCGCATATTGAACCGCACAAGATGCCTTCACCTGAAGAGCTGATCGAGAGTGTGAAGCCGTGGTTTCTGGACGCCGAGACAGTGTGGTGGCGCAAGGCGTGGCTGGACTGTCGATGAAAGCGAGGTATGGGATGTGTAATCCTGGCCGGGCGCGAGGTTGTTCACATTGGGTATCATTAATACAGGGCGCTACTTTTGCTGCTAGACATTTCGGAATATCACATATACAGGGTGTTAGAGTGGGATTATAGCTCAGGGAAAAGGGGCACATAATGACAACCCAAAGCGATAAGCAATGGTACAATCTCCCATGTCCATGTGCATCGTTGTAATCTACTTCACTATCAAAAGTGATGTCTTGATAAGGAAAGGTAAAACCCAGAATCAAAACATTGTAGAGAGGGCGGGAATATAGCGGTTGATGGTTTCACTATTGCCATTTTGATGGGTGTGTAATCTGCGTCAAAAGGATGCATGGAGGAAAGAATTTGCGTGAGAATAATGGTCTTCGAATACAAGAGTTGTACGTGCATGTGCAACATTGGAGGGTGTATTTGCATCTCACTCTCTACACATCATTTATAATCCCTAGCGTAAAAACACCGATTGATATCAAGCGCCTGTGCAATGCCTCCCTACATTTGGTATCTTTGATCATCTTCTGTATTCAAAAGCCCGACCGGAACGCCGCGATGAAAAACTCCCCCCGTCCACAATTCAGTGGGGACTCTAGACAGCCGTAACGGGCGCATTTCCTTCGCCGAGTACCCGCGCTACGAAGATGTAGAGGAGCATCGACCCGATGACGACTTTCCACTTATTCCGGCTCAGCCAGCCCTGTCCCGCATCTCTCGCTATTTGCGCGTCCTGCACTACCGTCGCGCTTGCGATGGGCCTTCTCCGGAGCCCCGCAACGTCGGGCGAGCAGTTTGGCTGTGTAGATTGCGCGGGCTTGGTCAGTCCGGTCGCGAGGTCGATGCGCTTCTCCTTCATCCACTTGAGGTTCTCCTCGTCGATTTCGGGCCACTCGAGGCGGAACTTTGCGCCGCCGTCGCCGGCCTTGATGGCGCCGACACCTCTTGAATTCGAGCCTGGGGTAGCCGCCGATGCGCCGGGAATGGGCTTGCTGCCGCCGCCCGTGCTGTTCCACCACCGTGTGCGCCTAGCAAAGAGTTTCCGCTCCTGCTCGGATGCTCGTACGCTGCCGGTCGTCATCTCCTCGCCGGTCATGAAGGACAGCAGGCCTGTGAGGATTGTGCTGACTTCCCATGCTGGGTTGAAGCTCTTGGGATGGAAGTCGCTTATGGACAGACATAGCCGCGTGCTGGGCTGGAAGCGGCCACTGGGTGTGTGCATGCGGATGGCGGGCGGTGCGAAGGGGTAGTCTGGCGGGAACATGAGGGTGCCCCAGTACTGGCCGCCCTCATATGGCGTCTCGGGCGGTCCGGTGAGGATGTAGTGCCATTCCAAGATGTTGGTTTCGCTGGGGTGGGCGATAATGTAGGGCGGAGGCGATTTGGAGATGGCGGCGTATTCTTTTGTGAGACGTTTGGTTGCCGCGGGGGTCGCCATTATGGTGTTGTATGTGGAGGAGAGGGAAGAGGTTGAAGGGGCGTTGGAACTGCTGACGGAGTCCGGGCGGATGAGATGGCGGATATATGCAAGTGGCGCAACAAAGAGGCTGTATCGCAAACAACTATACGCTGCTCTCTTCACTTGTCTATTCGGAGCGAGAGAAGTCACCAGAAGGTGCGGGCTGGTGTATTAGCATCAGAGGGAGCGGGAAGTGAGAAAGGCGGAGACCCGTCGGGTGGTTGGCACGTGATGCATGGATGACGGTGTCCAAACCGCGCCGGGGTTCCGCAGTCGATCAAGTTCTGGCGCCAAGCTTTGAGCTGGAAGACATCAACAGCTTCAATGGCCGCGCCACACGAAGACGATGTGAGTGACGACAGATGTCACATGATGTTACCCACAGCTAATTGCTTCACAGGTCTTCGAGAGGCTGAAGAATAAGACAGATCAGGCCGAGTGGCAGCGCAAACAAGATGAGCTCAACACGCGCCTGTACGCTCAGCAGCACAAGTCGCAGGAGAGGCTTGGAGAGCTGGTAGGCGAACAATTGGGTACAGAAGAGCTGGTTTTGATGTCCAACAGATCGAAGACAACACCTCGCTTCCCGTGACGATATCGTCGGTCCGCGATTCTCCACGCCAACCGAACACGCAGAAGTTTCCTCGAGCGAGTCGTCAACCCTATTCTGAGCGCGAACCGTGCCGAGCCTTACACGCTTGAAGAGGCACTCAAGGAAGTGGGCGAGGCGACAGAAAAGCTGAACCGCTTTGGTAGAATTGCACGCGACAAAATCCTCCAGACAAGTCTAACACCACCCAGGTATCTTCAAGTCGCCCATCTCAGTCTACCTCGACCGCCCGAACCAGTCCATTGCATCATCTTCTCCCAGCGATGTCGATGTGTACATCACAGCATACGAGCGCGGCAACTACACCATCAAGACCGGAACTGAGGCCGGTGCATCTGAAGCAGACGCCTATGTACACGCTGAGCTTCGGAACTTGCTCGGTGGGGCGGAGACACTCAACGCACATGGATCGCTCGGAACGCGGACGCGGTCGGCTTACTCGCTCGCCTTTGACAGCCCGATCCTGAGCAACCCGGATCTCAAGTTCCAGGTCAACGGTTTTGCAAGTTCGACGCTGAAGAGCTGGGCAAGCCACGAGGAAGTGCTAAGAGGTGGAACCTCGAAACTGCTGTGGAGATCAAAGACTGGACATCAGCATGAGCTCGGCTACTCGGGCGTCTGGCGACAGGTGACCAGTCTGGCGGAGAACGCATCGCCTACTGTACGAGCAGACGCCGGCGACTCGTTCAAGTCCAGCATCACGCACGCATGGACAAACGACAAACGCGACTATCCCCTCCTGCCTAGCAGCGGTTACCTCATGAAGACCGTCTCGGAACTCGCTGGTTTCGGCGGCTTGAGCGGCGACGTAGCATTCTTCAAATCAGAAGCAGAGTCCCAAGTCGCCCTCCCATTCGGCAACACGGGCATCACTCTGACCGCTGGACTACGCGGAGGTCTGATCTACCCGCTCGCTCTCCCCGGTCAGAACCAACCCCAAGGCTCCCGCATCAACGACCGCTTCATCCTCGGCGGCCCCAACAACGTCCGTGGCTTCCGCCTCGCTGGCCTCGGTCCGCACGACGGCTCGGATGCCGTAGGCGGTGACGTCTACGCTGCGGGCGGTGCATCTCTACTCCTCCCCGTTCCCCGCGTTGGCAAAGACACACCCCTCCGTCTCCAGGCCTTCATCAACGGCGGTCGTCTCCTCTCGCTCAAGGGCCAGAAAGGACAACAGACCAGCCTCTCCCAAACTTTCGCCAGTTTAACAGATGAGCTGCCCAGCGTCGCAGCGGGCATCGGCCTCGTGTACGCGCACCCAATCGCGCGCTTCGAAATCAACTTCAGCCTCCCACTCGTCGTGCGGGCCAGGGAGGAAAGCCGCAAGGGCCTGAGTTTCGGCGTGGGAATTGAGTTTTTGTAAAGCACGCAGGGATGTATGAGGGCGGGGTGTAGATATGTATTAGTAGTAGATCGTCGTCTTGAAGCATACTGCGCATCATTTTATTTCCGCAACTCTATATCCAACCTGCCCGATGGAGTAAATCCTCCTCCAAGCCATCGAAAACAGCACTTGAATGGCCGAGGCTAGTCGGCGGCACTACCTTCTAGAAGTCTTTGGTGTGTGAAGCACTGAACCCTAATCCCCATTGCAAAGTCCAAGTCGATCTTCGGAACTCGGAACATTGACACATGAATCGCAACCGCCGACTTTCCAGTCCAGGCAAGTTTGCGGCTGAGGCGTTGATTGCAGTGGTTTTCCCGCCCCAAAGCAAGTTTTGAGGTGCCGATGTAGGACCTTAGTTATGCCGAGTTGGTTGAATCTGGCGGGAGGGATGCATGCCGAGGGCCTGATGCAGGTTGGCATGTGGAGGAACGTGGTGATCAGGGACACTTTGGGATGGGTGGGTGTATTGCTTTTTAGCATGTAGTTGGGTTGGAGGATTTGCTTTTTGCAGTCCGGCGTGCGGGCGTGGTGTTGGACATTGTAAGTTGGGTTGGGTAGAGTGATGATAATCGCCACTTCAACCCTTCGCGCACTCCAAGCTCAAAGTCCAACGGTATTATCCAGAGTCGGATGTCCTGCCCCATCACTACAATAACATCGGACCCTAGGACCTACTACCCACTGTCACGACGTCACGAGTCGTCCGTGAAAGTTCGTCTACCGCATAGCGCTCCATCTTTTTTCCCCTTCACCCACCAAATCCGGCAAGTCTTTGCGGCTACTGTCGATTACAGCGGATTTTTAAGTTGAGCGTAGAAGAGTCAGTAGTAGCTTTCGCCCGGAAGTTGGGGCGCAGTCTTGCGTCTCATGACTTTTTCCCGCGACAGAGTTTCCCGTGCTGCGGAACCGCGCGGATAGCTGGGAAAGGGAATGGTTTTCGGCATACTCGATAGAGACATGATTTTGTGCGTTTGTCTCTAAAGTTCAATGCAGTAGAATGTCATTTTGGGAATGGAATAAGCGAATTGCAAGTCTCTGTTCAATTGTAGCACTCGTCCTGCGTCCAACGGTAAGCTGGTTCAACTAAGCCATACAGGGTCTGGTGAAGACGCCAGCGGGGTCCACATTTCAGACCCTCTTTGTTGCGTGTCACACTTTCCCTCCGACGAAACAAACATATGGCTGACACTACTCCACTCTACTCTGGGTCGCAGATCTTTAGTAGCAACTTTCCGTGTTTGCTGTCGAGTGCACTGTCCATTGGTAACGCAGGTGTCCCTTTTGCTCAGTCCGATTCCGGAAACCTACCATGGCACGAGTTGTAAAGCTGCCAGTCACCACTTCGCATATGCAGGGTTCGCGTGATCTGCAAGGGCTCCCGCTGCGCCAATTGGGTGGCTGAAAGCTTCGACGTAGGTGATCAAGTACCTGTGGCGACATGTTGTGGCACCTAGCTGTCGTGCCTTGTATCGTCCCAGGGTGCTTGTTGCGAATATATAGAAGCCCCCACAAGCCCTTCGAAGAAACACATCTTGGACAATTTCCAGCCTTGGATTGCTTGGGATCGCGCCGTGCAACATTTCATTTATTCTCGTTTCGGAAGATCAATTATACGAACCCGTAATGCAGTTGTCGACTTTTGCCTTCTTGGCTTTGGCAGGGGCGTCGCTATGCGCGGCCCTGCCGACAGACCTCGCAAACTTCCTACTCGTGACGACGGCGCAGGCAAATCCCGGTGCGAATACGTCAGACTTGAAAGCTGTATCCGCGACATCACTATTCGTATGTGGAACCGTTGCATTCTTGGCTGTCTATCTACGAGACACTCATAATCTTAGGACCCGTTCAATCAGCCCGGCCTGCTCCTGCGCCTCACAGGTCCCGGCTACAACTCTCTGCCGACTTTCACAATTAGCTCTGGGACTCTGTCCACAGTTGCTCAGGCACCTTTTAACGGTGGTCCGAAGTTATACAACAGCACTGTAGTTGAGGCGGGCAAGCAGTTGCAGTTCGTGGCTGCCGTACAACCGACGGGAAATCTGGCGCTGGACGAGAACTACCTTCTGACTGTGAACGGAGAAAAGAGTGGTTGGACGATCTGCGATGGGGCTCTAGACACCGACGTGTTGTCTTGGAAGGGAACTGGAGAGGGTTGCGAGGCCACATATTTGCATGCGGTCACAAAGGCGCCGTACTAAGCGCACATACATAGCGAGTAGTAATGTCGCAAAGCATCATAATATTCATCGGGCAAAGCATAACAAGTCTAATGAAGGAATAACTCCACCCAACTCCAATCACACGCTCCCCACCAATTGCGGTCCCTCAAACACCTTCTTGGGATCATACTTCGCCTTGATATCCACCAACTTCGCATAATTCTTGCCCCAGTAGCGCGTATGCGCCTCACTGTTGGTCAGGTTCGTGTCCGCGTAGTTGATGTACATGCCATGCTTGACCAGCGTGTCTCCCGACTCTATCGCCGTGACCCAGTCGTTAAGGAAGGACATCATCTCCGGCTTGTACACGCTGTTCCCGAAGACGCCGTCGTTGAACTGCATCTTGAACGTCGCATTGCGGTGCGCATAAGCCGTCGCATCCGCGCCTACTTGCGCGATAGCAGACTTGGCTCCGCCGTGCATGTCGATGAGCAGGTACCATGGGCGCGAAACCTTGCGCGCTGTGCTGAAGTAGTAGTCTGCGAGTCCCTTCAGGGCTTTGTCGTTCAAGTAGTCGGGCATGAGCGACTTGGCGAAGAAAGTCTCGTGGTAGTCGTAAATTTCTGGCTGGGCAAGTGGACCGTTGGAGAATGAAGTCAATGTGTTCATCCAGCTCTTGACTGACACGGTGCCAGAAGTAGTCGAGACCCCAATTTTGGTGAGTAAGGGTTTCATCAGCTTGTCGAACTCTGTTCGGTTTCCGTAGTAGACACCGGTGAACTGGTTGCGGCCGACAAACAGGCGCATGTTGAGCTCCGGGGGTTGCGTGTTGATGGTGAAGTCTTGAAGAGTGCTCAGGATATTGACAAGTTGGCTAGAGTTCGCAGCGTTTATGAAGTACTCAAAAACCAGATTGTTCTCCGGTGCATCAAAGGTCTTGAATGTGAACGACGTGACAATACCGAATGCGGCGCCAGCTCCACGAAGAGACCAGAAGAGGTCTGAGTTCTCTGTCGCAGAGGCAGTGACAACGGTACTGTTGGCAAGGACGACATTGGCGGAGACCAAGTTGTCAAGCGTGAGGCCCTTCATGCGTGAGATCAGACCGTAGCCTCCATGAAGAGACAATCCACCGATACCGACACTGCAAGTGTATTAGCATTTCTGGTTTCTGATGCAAGGTCTGCAATTGAATAGACTTACCCAGGACAAGTTCCATGGCTCATGGCCTGCTTTCCTTGATCGTACAATGAAAGCGCAATGTTTCCCAGTCTTCCACCCGCTCCAACGACAGCGGTATGTGCTTTCTGGTCAACAGTGACAGTATTGAACCGACGCAAGTCGAGGACCAAGTGGCCATCCTCCCCTCCGAGACCATGTGCGCCATAGCTGTGACCTCCTGATCGCGCAGTGGTAGGCACATTGTTCTTCACACCGCAGGCCACGGCATCTTGAACATGCTGAACAGTTTCCGGAACTGCTATCGAGGCTGGCTTAAATGGCAGGCGTAGGTTGAAAGGCTTTACGGCCTGTGTATAGTTACTCGTGCCAGACGTGAATACTGGAACCTTGGCAGTGCTAAGACAGTCGCCAAGTGCTGCACGCTTGTCTAGAGACAATGAAGTAGCCGTAGTGAGAGACAAGTAGCTGGCTAAAGCCAGCCATACAAATTGAGCCATTGTAGTTGATTGTGACAGAAGGATGGTGTTACTGGAGGTCCAGTGCCCAGACTTGTATCATTATGTATCCATGACGGTTCTTTAAACTCGCCAGCCAGACCCCTAGGATGCTGACAGTCAAGACGAATACCCAAAGTACCCAGTGATTGAGCAATGTAGAATGTTGGGTCAGCAGAGTCTGGTGCCAGCTATGCTTGCCTTCCGAGGGTTACCGGCTATAGGGATCGGCACCATTGCCCTCGATACATGCAATTGTAAACGGGGTGCGGACCTCAGCGCTCCTTTAATCGTTGTACAAGGTATTCTGGAAGGGTTCTACGTTGCTGGCGGTGGCGACGAAAGTACCATTTCTGAACTCATATTGGTTGGCCAAGATGGAACTGGGGGCATGGTGATATATGCAAAGCGAATGGAAGTGCTAAATCCGGTATTAAGTGTATTAGTGCACCCGTAGGTTCGCGGCGCAGCGGTTGCGTTCCCGGGCTATGAAAAGAACCAAGAGATCTCCAAGTCTGGGGAAACCAGGGAGCACATGAGGCGCTTTTCATCTACCGCATTAGTGTTTGGCCGGGATCAGCACCTGGTTGAAACGAGTAGTGCCGGTCCGAAACGAACATTTATATTGCGATAAATTGCCCACGTTGAAACTTTATCCGCTGGCAAATATCAGTTGCCGAGGAAGAAGCGGTACTCTGCACCCCAATCCCAATGTATGGGCATGTTTGTTCATTCGGGCAAGGCTGATCTGACGCGTGTTTCATCATAGCACTTCCAAGGAGCCGACGCATTACGCGTGACCCAACGCGAACTACCACCGAGATGAGCAGGGAGCTTCAAAGAATGTATACATACCGTGGGCGTGCTGCACAGCTGAACGGTACACACCGCACTCATTATTCGTCATGTTGCCCACACACTCAGTCATTCTTTTTGGAGGCGTTGCGAGCGCAGCGAACTTGTGGGCGACACATTACTCTGGCACACTCAACTACCTGACATTCAGCGGAAAGTCGTTGACCTTGACGAGCTCAAGCAAGATCGGAAACAACTTGCCGAGTTGGATCACCTACGATAGCGCGGGCAAGGCCATTTACGTGCCCGATGAGGTGTTCCAGGGCCCATCGACAGGTTCCCTGGTGTCCATGTCCATTGGGAATAACGGCACTGTAAAGACGACCGGAACCGGAATCACACCTCAGGGTGTGGTCGCCAATACCCTGTACGGCGGAGCGGATGGCAAAGGCTTCATCGCAAATGCGCACTAGTAAGTCATTTGCTCGAGATGTGCGACCATATTACTCACCGACACTAGCCAAACGTCGCAAATCACGACTTTCAAGCTGCCTTTGACTGGCGGACAGCCGATCCAGTCGATCAAGTACACTGGTTCAGGTCCTAATCAGGGCCGCCAGGAGGCACCGCATCCCCATCATGCATTTGTGGACCCAACTGGAGACTTCCTGATTGTCCCCGACCTTGGCACCGACAACATCCGAATCAACAAAATCGATAAGACGACTGGAAAGCTTACAGAGTGTGGTGCTGGCAAGCCGGCTCCTGGTTCTGGTCCTCGACATGGAGCTTTCTGGTCTCCAGCGGGAGCCAGTTCGCGCGTTCGACGAGCAGACAACACATTCCTGTTTGTTGCCAACGAGCTCGCCAATACCCTATCTAGCTGGGCCGTTACTTACCCAGCGGGGGGTTGCTTGACGCTGAAGCTCAAGCACACCCTGACACCTTACCAGGGCAACAGCACCGCCGCCCGTGGTACCAAGCTTGGAGAAGTCAAGGTCAAGGGCAACTACGTCTACACATCCAACCGCAACGACAAGAAGTTCTCGCCCAACGACTCGATGACTCAGTACACCATCGCTGCTGACGGTACCTTCACTTTCACAGAGAACACATCCTCGTACGGAACGTACCCCCGCACCTTCGACATCAACAAGGCCGGAGATTTCGTCGCCATTGGTGATCAGACTTCGTCAAACGTCGCCATCGTCGCAAGGAACCCGACCACTGGGAAGCTCGGTGAGCGCGTTGCTGACTTGAGGATCGGCGCGACTGGCATCCCAGAGAATGAGGATGGACTCAGCGCTGTGGTATGGGCGGAGTAGGTGGACTTTTACTTTTCAGGAGATGATATCGGCTTTTTCAGCCACATGATACTGATCATATCATGTATTGCAAATTGTAAATAGATCAAAGCATTCGATTCAAGATGGATTTGTGATCGGTTGACGCGTGAGACCTTGTCCAAGCTAAACAGAGCGTGACGCCAAGCCACTAAACTACCGCTCGCCCCTTCACACAACAGGTCGATGGCATCACCACCTCTTTGTGCATCCAATACACATCATAACCGCAGTTCCAGGAATCTACGAAACCTTCAACATCCAGCCCAGATCAACGTCAGCTCGTTATCTGCATCATCACAAAACTCTGATTCACTTTTAGTGCTTGACTCATCAAACAAATCAACAATATGAGGACCGACAACTATCTCAATCTTTGCCTTGACCAGGCTGCGAAGAGTCCTCTTCGCTATCGCCATGGCGCTATAATCGTTCGCGGTGGTAAGGTCATAGGCCAGGGCTACAACGATTACAGGACTGGCTTTGACGGAGGTGCGCTGAAGACCGGTCTGCTGCCACTGCGCTCTTTGGACGGTTCTGCTATTGCTGAGCTCAAGAAGAAAAAGCTCAAGTCCAGGGGACACATGATAGAGGTGGCTGTTCCCGCGGCTGCGAAGACCTTTACGCCTTTTGAGATGACAACTGGAGGCGGCAAGCTGGCCAACACGCCTCTGTCGATGCATTCTGAGATGATGGCAATCCAGTCTGCGCTTTCTGCTGCTAGTTGCGCGGCTTTCACTGCTGTCTCTTCCCAAAAACCGTGCTTCAAACTATCGGGTGATTCTAAATGCAAAGCCCGGCTACGACGTGAGGCAGTCAAGCTATATGTCGAGACAGTCTGCAAGTTCGCCGCGGAGCAGCACACCGTCGAGTCTTCTGTTCAAGAGTGGCGATTTGAACAATCTGCACCTAAATCGGGCTGCGCTAAGTCTTGCGTTTCACGACAAGGAGGAGAAGAACGTGGCGTCGTCAGCAGAGAACAGTATGAAGAAACATCAAATGAAAAACGAGAAGACGAAATATCACCATCATCACAACATTGGCAACAATGGACAACACGCTCACAAGCGCTCACAGCATGCACATAAGTTATCTACAAAGAAGAATCTTGACGCCATAGAGCTCTCCAACGCCAGCGTCAAGCTCAAAGATGTAGCTATTCAACCTGCTTCGAAAAAGAACGCACACAAAGCTTCCGCAAGTCCTTCCCAGGCCAAGGTAATCAATCCGCATGCGCATCTCTAGTCTTTGGCTGACTTATTGTAGGCACGCACGAAGTCTCCTCCATTACCATCACAGAATGAGTCCATGTTGATGCCCACTGGACAGACTGGTCGCAGTACCAGAGACCGGACCAAGCTGCCTCGCCTCCATGGTGCTGACCTATACGTTGCAAGGCTTGGCTGGACATTTCAAAGTTCCGTCAACGAGTCGGTCGCTTGTTGTGTAGATTTAGATGACGGTGCACAAGCAGAGTCTCCGCCGCGTCCGTCTACTGGCTCCCTTCACGAGGAACTGCGGAACCCCGACTTTGAAGCCAAGCCAGCACAGAAGGCCCCGAGTCGCGTCGACGAGACCGAGCCATCCGTGCATTCATCACGACCCTGCTATCGATGCATCTCGTTCATGGCATCAGTAGGCATCAAGCGCGTCTTCTGGACAACGGGTTTCGGGACTTGGGAGAGCGCGAAGGTGCGAGACTTAGTCGATGCGCTTGATAACTTAGGGCTGGAGCAGCCTTCGAATGCTGCTGCGACACTCAGCAACGTCTTCGTCACGAAGCACGAAGTATTGATGCTCAGAAGGACGATGGGTGATAGATAAGCTTGAATATTTCAACACGCGTGTCGAGCATGGACCAAAAATATCTTTTGTTATTAACGATCTCATGATCTTCTGTTCCCGTGGCTAATATCGTTCCCGTCCGCGCAGCCACACCGCATGCCGTAGGTGAAGGAGAGCAGTACCCGCTCTCGCTTACCGCAACGGTGGAAGACACATAGATACTGAAGACACGCTTGCAACAGCTCACTAAAGCTCTATTCTCCAATCTTCCTCCACCATTCGTCAACCTCTGCCAATAAATTACTCGCGAAGTCTCGGAGCACACAAGAGCAACACTCTCACTACCTTGCCAGCATGCCTCGCTTGATCGGCGATGTTTTTGACTGGGACGCGGAGCCAGACTATGAGTACATCTCTCCTGAATTCGCCAACGACTGTACACGACTTCCGGTCGATACGCCAGCTGATCGGGCGCATCTCATCCACATGGATAGCTACAATCTTGCGGAAGCAGAAGAGGACAACGGAGATACCCGTTACGACGTCAAGCTTTGGGATGCTGTTTGTACCATGCTGTTCAAGGTCTCCACAGCGGTGCTCGATCAGTTTCTGGACTCACAGACATTCCAACTGGTGTTGGAGCTCGATTGTTCGACTGAACCAAAACTCATCATCTCGAGGCAGGGACGTCAAGTAATGGTTCGCATTATCCCCTCACCAGCTACATACTCTCCACTATTGAACTTTACCACTGACTATGCTTCAGCGCAGGTTGGCCACTACATCTAGTACGTCCATGAGAATTTTCTCGAGTTTGACGCCCCTGTCCGCGCCCAAATCAACTACGACGGTTCATGGAAGCTCATTTCTGCCACGTGGGGCAAGTACACCAAAAACAATCTGGAGGACGCCTGGAACGAAGCCTACGTGCGTAATTCCGTGTGAGATTGCACGGTTCTAACTGAGGCGGGTTGCAACGAGCATGCACGCAAACTCGGCATCGAAATCTTGAACCCTGAGTGTTGGGACGTTCGGAGTGGCAGCAAGTGGGTCGTCAATGTGACCTAAGGGCACGCTGAGCTGTGTAGCATCAAGTATCATGCTACCAAGGCAGAGAGATCCAAAAGGGAGTTGCTTCACACATAGTGAGAGGAGGAAACCATCCTCAGCGTCCAAATATCAGATAGATTCATATGTTATTTAGCTAGGTAGTCTTTGATTCGGGGCTTGCGACCTACCTAGTAGCGATAGACAGTTTCTCTCCAAATCAAAAGAAGCTCAAATAATGATCGAAAAAGCCAGATACCTTGCTCTTTTCCCGGGCAAACTTGCAGGTGAGTTTCGAGCCTCTATGGCGGCGAGCTGCCGGAGCACGTGGATCTCGCCGTTTGCTCGAGCCTTTGCCTTCACCTGTGTATTGCTGCTCACCGCCCGTGCCTCACCCAGCATGTGAGTCAATAGCAAACGCTATGCAGCGTTCGCACGTGACCCTCGCGCAAGGCTTATAGATATATAAGAGAGACGAGGCCACATCCCTCTGCAACCCAACCTTGGAACCTCAAACCCTTCTCTAACCTCTTTCCAACCACAAACATGGCTGCACACACAGTTCAGTTCAGCAATGCCTTTGCTGCACTTCCGTCGACGGCTCCCGCCAACCACCCTCACCTCATCGACCTCGCTACCTACACCCCGCCACATGCAAACAGGCAGACAAACATGAAGCTCCCAGATGCTATAGTTACTATGCTCCACCAGATCTCCCCGACTGCTCTGGGCGACTTCTTGGATCCAAACAAGGCTTCATTCAGATTGATCCAGACCTTCAAGGACAAGCGCGAGACCGAAAAGTTGGTCATCGCAAAGAACGGCGACAAAGTCTTAGTACGTATCAGTCAGTATTGAGCCATGGTCGCATTATTCACTAACATGTCAACGCAGGTTGGTGTCTTCACTGAGCACGCCGAACAAGGCGGCTGCTTCGAGTTCGACAATCTCGTCCACTTCACCGTCGCTCAGGACGGCAGCTGGGATATCACGTACATGTCGTACCGTGATTACTTCCGCCGCAATTGGGCTTACGTGTGGGCGGGACAGACCGTGGACTTGGGCTTCGGATTTTGTAACATGAAGGCTACACCTCTTAGCGATCCGGTAGACTGTTGGAATCTCCTGCCGTTCCAACTGGCGGACAATATCATGACGAACTGTCTTTGGGATGCGGTGAGGTCCGACTTCACCATTGTATAGCTCGAAGGCAGACAGAAGCGGATACAGGGAACGATCATTGCCATGAGCTGAGGCTCGTGTAGCATTGGGATCTAAGGAATCTGGGATGGCCACGAGCTGGGACTCGTGTAGCTAGCATTGGGACCTAAGGCGTTTGGGATAGACATCAGCCGAGGCTCGTGTAGCATAGGTACCTACAGGATATGGGATACCTCGGACAGTTCAACTCAAATATTCAAGCCCTGTGGCTAGTCAAGACTAGCCACCAATTCCAGGAAACTGTTGCCGTGTAAGTAAACATGATGTCGCGCTGAACACAACTTAGCCCTATAAAATGATCTTCATGTTCAGCCTGGTACTAATCAGCGTATATGACATTTTGATCTTTTGTTTTCACGACGCGATTGTGTTCTTTGAGATGCACAAAATGTGTTTCGTGACTCTTTATGCTCCCCGGCCAGATGCTTTGTTCACCCTTTTGCACTGCTCTAAATGCTTTGTATCATTATATCAATCATTCAAACGCTTTTGATTACCAGTGTCTGGCCTGGGTTCTTCTCTGATTGTTTGCATGTCTTCATTGGGCTAGGTCATTTCCTCCTCACAGTCGCATCTGCCTTAAAAACCTCATCAGACGCGCCTCGATCGCGTCATCGCAGCTTTGGCGCCGGCAAGCTTCTCCAACCTCAGCGAAACCTTTGAAATTCATGTTCACACCTCAACATCATAAGCGTTGTCTTCACACCTCATCCTCACGTTCACACCTCACTTTGAGCATCACCACTCACTCCAGGCCCGTGCGCCCTCTGTTGTATAATTAGATGAAGTTGCCTCCAGCGGTAACAAGCCTCGCTCTACGGTTTACCTCACCTCCACGCATAAGAACTCTCCGTACAATCACGATGTCTACTCCCCTCGAAACCTCAGCCATGGATGTCGACGGCAGCAGTGACCGTGGCCGTAGCAGCCCCTCATCGATCCGGAGCGACTCGAGCCAAATCTCTTATACCGATGACTACAAGACGCTGCCGTCGAGTGGCCCGGATAGCCATGCTCACATTATCGACCTTAGCTACTACGCAGAGCTTGCCAAAGAGGACGGCATGATTAAGCTTCAAGATGCAATCGTCACTACACTATTCAGTGCATCACCAGAGACGCTCGCAAGCTTCTTGAGCCCTACGGTGAACACGTTCAAGGCTGTCTTTGGCAAGAAGGATGTGCAGCTTGTGATCTGGCGCAAGGGTCTCGAGGTCTTCGTAAGTGGCCGTGCATTCATGGCAGGGCAGTTGCTAACTACTTCATGAAGGTCGGAGCATATGAGAACCATACCAGCATGAAGTCGTTCCGCTTCGAACACGTCGCTGGCTTCCTGATCGGATACGATGGCGCGTGGCACCCCAAGGTAACGGCTAGCAATGCCTACTCCAGCAGCAAGTGGCCTGATGTTTGGGCAGGCAAGTTTGAAGACCGAGGTGGCGTGGCCAAGATGACTGTGGAGGTCCAAGAAGCAGCAATGGCTGGGCGCGCATCGACTCTGGCGGAGTATATGCTCAACACAAAGTACTGGGAGCTCAAGGCAGATATCAAACTGACTTGAGAGGCGGCTGAAGAGGAAGAGCATAGCGTTGCTTGAGTGTAGATGACGGCGTCTTTTGATGGATCTTGGGCCCTATCGTTTCGAATATATTTAGCAAGTAGGTTGGACGTGCTCACAAAACATGTTGGAGCATGGAACGGATGGCTGGAGTTCTCAAGGAACAGCTGCGAATGTCACCTGAAGACGGGCAGATACATGCGACGCGCATCGAAATTTACAAACAATATATCCAATGATTCGGGAGCCATGCTTTGAAGTGCCTGCCACATATCACTACAACGTGAGCATTCGCATTCTCTCGTAGGATGCACAACGGATGATAACATGGCCTGATTACAAGTATCACATGCTTACAATGTCGGACAGTACGTGCTATGGGTAGGTTACCTAAAGTTTGCGGTATCGGCATTTGACGATGTTCTGGAGATGGTGTTGTGGGGAGATCTGGTAGGCTTAGGTCCACAGGGCGACTGGGATGGTGAAGCGAAGGTTGTTGCGGACGCGGGATCCAATCGCTGGTCAAGCGCGCCGCAACCACAACTCCAGGCCCTTGATTCTCACCTCCACCACCTCTCCAGCCCACAACCCATCACTTGCGTGCCCTCGTCAACACCGACTCGACTCGCCAGCCCCTGCGATACAACAGCTACTCGGACCCGAACACGCCCCATTGAAGACGCCTTCGAGGGTGTTCTTGACATTCAAACACGACGGCAAACACAGCTTAGCTAGCTAGCAAGGAAGCAGTCTCGAAGATGGTGGGCAAGAAGTCGGGCAGAGCCCAGCTGAAGGAGGAAGGTGCGGCCGCGCTTTCAATCGTATACATAGCAAAGAACACCTACTGACAGCATCCCAGGTCTCGAGCGGACCGACAACAACATGGACCTCTCGACGTGGCCCCAGGTCAGCATGATCAACCAGAAGAACTACTACACAGAGTTCCTGAAGCGCGACGAACAATTTCTCGCCGTGCGGTACCCCAAAGACGAAGAACGGGCGCGCATAGTACAAGAGGCACGGGACAAGGATCGCGCACGCGCACTGGGCGTACCACAGGCAGCAGAAGGCTTGACCCCACAGGCGCCAGAAGAGACGGCTGAGGATGCGGATTTGTCTTTCGCTTCACGGACAGACATCTCGAAACTCATCGTAATACACCCCGGCAGCCAGAACCTCAGGATAGGTCTGGGATCAGATGCGCTTCCCAAAACAATACCCATGGTGATTGCGCGGAAGTGGAAAGAGAGCGAATGCGAGGAAGACGGTGGCGAGCCGAGCCCTAAGCGGTTGAAGCTCGAAGGCGCGGTGCCGGCAGACGCCCTTCCTGAGAAGTGGTTTGGCGAGGATTTCGCCGACCAGTACATGGCCATGTCTTCGGAGCTGAGGACGCGCATGCGCTCGAACAAACGCAGAGTATTGCCAAACTCGAAGGATCTGGTCATCAACTACAACAGGCGCACGCCTCCCGACATCATCTCGGAGCACAATGACATGGATCGCATAGACTGGACAGAGCTGCCAGCAGACGCGAGTAAAGCGCCCGACTTCTTCACTGGAAGCGCAGCGATGCGGATACCAGAGCACTCCAAACCCCGGTACAAGCTCTTCTGGCCAATACGGAATGGCACGTTCAATGAGAAGGACTATGTCGACCGCAATCAGATCTACCACGACCTTTCAAAGATCCTTGAAGAAGCATTTAAGAACCAGCTCGGAATCAAGAGCATGAAAGACCTGGTCAACTACAAATGCGTCTTCATCATACCGGACTTGTATGAGCGCCAATATGTCACCATGATTCTGGACATTCTGATACGAGATCTTGGACTCGGCAAGGTCTGTCTGCAGCAAGAAAGTCTGTCGGCATCATTCGGCGCAGGCTATGGTGTCACGTGCGTAGTCGACATTGGCGCTCAGAAGACGTCGATATGCTGCGTCGATGAAGGCTTGTGTGTCGAGGAGTCGCGCGTTAACCTCAAAATGGGCGGCTCGGACATCACAGAGACCTTCATCAAGATGATGCTGTACGGACACTTTCCATACGCGGACATGAATCTCAAGCGGAGATACGACTTTGTGTTAGCAGAAGAGCTCAAGCAGAAGTTCTGCTCCATGGACGAGGGTTCCGTCACAGTCCAAACTTGGGACTTTCATCTCAGAGCATCGGGCCAAGATACGCGCAAGTACACCTTCAAGACTTACGACGAGACTATGCTCTCGGTCATGGCAAGTCACCTCATCCCCGATCCTCTTTCCAGCATGCTAACAGACTCAGGGCCTCTTCAAACCCTCAATCTTCGACAACACTAAGAAGCTCGAGAACCGTCGCAAAGTCGTCCCACGCTCCGTCGACCTCTACGACGGTTCGCCTAACGACCCCATCTCGCAAGCCCAAATCGCCGTCCTCGAAGCTTCCGCCGGAAAGCCCGTCGTCGCAGCTGCCACCAACGGCACCACCGACTCCACCGCCGCAGTATCCACCCCTCAACGCCCCGTTCCAAATCCCTTCAACCTTCTCGGCCGCTTGACCGAAGCCGAAAACACGCCTCGCTCCTCCGTCGCTGGCTCCCCCGGCCCCGACGGCGCCAGCACCCCGATCCCCGACCGTGACACCCCCATGGGCGACGCCGAAGGCCAACCCCTCATCTTCCGCGACCCCGTGCTCGAAAAGACCAAACTCGCCGAAGCCCGCGACACCGTCCTACCTATCATGCCCCTCGACCACGCGATTCTCGAGTCCCTCGCCCAAGGCGCGCGCGGCGACGACCGCAGGCTGCGCGACTTTTTCGGCGGCATCATGCTGGTCGGCGGGGCGTCGAAAACACCCGGGCTGCGCGAGTTCATCGAGGCGCGACTACGGGAGTTGAGGCCGTTTTACGGCAAGGAGATTCTCGTGGGCCCGCCGCCGCGCGAGTTTGATCCGCAGGTTGTGGCATGGAAGGGCGGGAGTGTGTTTGGGCGGTTGAGCGGGCATGGGAACGACAGCTGGATTAGTAAGAGCGAGTATGACATGCTTGGGGCGAGACTGTTGAATAATAAGTGCATGTTTGCTTGGTAGTGGGTCTGGAGGATGGGATTGTTGTATGCTGGGTGATTAGGGCTGGAGAGTACTAATTGCGATTGGGCGGGTATAGCGGGATAGTGCAATGCTGTGGTATTAAGAGAAAAGATGGATATCACAAGGATGATGGAAGAGTGCTGTATGTCGTTATGCAGGGTGCGAATGTATGGTGCTGCGAATTGTCTCGAGTCCACATCCCCCACCTCACCTACTGCGTCCAAACACAAGTCACACACTTCAAAATCGCCATACAGTGAACCGACAGGCCATGCAACACCTCGACACCACCGTATCAGGAATCCATCCTTCCTTCTTCTCTGCACTACTATCTCCAAACCAGTCGTGCCAGAGCGAGTATAGCTAGCTGATTAGTCGCAGTTCCGGATAGCCCGGAACCAGCCCTGCGTAAGCCGCCGCAGCGCCTGCTACTATCGGTACGCAAACACGGTACCTACCCGTGTATTAGGCCGTGCTTTTTCCTGTTGGAGGCGCTAGGAAAGCTTGAGGTGTGGCCAAGCAGCATGCGTCCAGGTATTGGATGACCTCAACTGTGTGCTGCTCATGGGGTACCTTCCTGAATTGGGGGGTGGGAACGAGGTGGGAACAAGATGTGGGGAACAAAGATGTGGGGAACAAGATGTGGGAACAAGATGTGGGAACAAGATGTGGGAACATGTGTCGGGTAGTTGTGTCGGTGGGAGGGATATCTAGTCAAGAAAAGCTCATGGGATTTGACTATCTGGGTGTCTTCATGTAAAGTGCATGGCAGAAGAAGGGTTATGCTTTTTCAACTTGTCTTGATTCATTTGTCGAAGTGAGGACATGTTGGCAGTGGTAAGTCAACCATGTCTGCTCTCCACTGCGAGCATTGGCGGGTTGTGCTTTTCTTCTCGGATGTACGAAAAGCTCAAGGCGGGTTCAGCAGCGAGGTGAAGGCACTGCTCCGATTGGGCCGGAACGATACATTTCCTTCAAGGCGAAGTCGCCAGGTACGACCGGATCTCACGGAACGACGACCCAACGGATTGGCTCACAGCCTTTGCTAGGCTGGATAGAGGTTATACAATGCAATTCTGGTGTTTGGGGGGAAGATCGACGTGGTATGTCTTTGCTGCGATATGCGAACATCAGTCCACTTGGACTCGCCATGCTCAGCTGACTAACACTCTTTCTCGGGCGCCGAGATAAATCACGAGGGGGATGTTCTCCAGTCACCTGCTCCGGGTGGGCCCGTTCTGTTCATAGACCTAGGCAATGCTGCAAGTTCATCTATATCTTGAGCCCTATCTCGGCAGCTTCCTGATCGCAGAATTCGGCCATTTCGACGTCTTTGATGCTGAGACCTTCCGGCCGGTGGGTGGTCCACTCAATAGTCACCCTGTTGTATAGATTGGACCACGAGGGATGATGTTTCTTGGCTTTGCACTCGTCTGCAACAATCGACATGAACTGCCAGGCTTTGGAGAAGGAAGTGAAGGTGTAGGCTCGTGTGATGCCCTTGCCTGATGCTGACAGCTCCCAGGCCGATAGGAGTCTCGACGCTCGTTCCGGGAGTTCGGGAGGCTGACCAGCAGAGAAGATGATGTTGTCATGCGATCTTTGGAGTGTAGCTTGCATCTTGTCGGTCTCCGTGCGACCTGGAGAAGTGGAGTAGAATTTGATGCTTGTTGATGGTGCAAGTGGTCTTGTTGGTGTAGCACGACGTGTCAGCCGGAGCTGTAGACCGCAGTCAACCAGCGCATGGCGCCAACGCTCGCAAGATGGCTTGTGTAATCTGGCACGTCCTCATGTCAGACGAATTGTATTCTGAGGTAAGCAGCGCAGCCGTTGGATCCACGTTCATTTGTTGGCGGAGAAGCTTGCAGATCCGCTCAGACGCATAGGTGAACAGGACTCACGGGAGTGCCTGGAGCTGGCGTCCAAGTCTGAGTGGTGTCATCAGTGCCGCCATGCTAATCCAAAATGGTGATGTTCTGTGTTGCTGATGGTTTGTGTTGGAGACGGTTAAAAGACGGCAAGTGCCATGAGATGTATTCAAGCCAATCACAAGAAGTTTGTTGGTGTGCGAAGGCCAGTGATTTTGGTTACACGATATGAAACAGACTGGTGATACAAAAGACGTTGACGGGTGCAGTGGCAAGACCAAGACCTACGTTCGCGAGCCTTGCAGATGTGCACGGACTTACAGACGCCGTCATTTGGCTGCTGCCTTTCCCCGTATTCAGGATCGTATCATTGAGAGCTGCTGTGCCGCAATGGGGCCAATTGCTGAAGCCTTCGATGCCCTGAGCCGGACCCGTCAAGATGGCCATCAAGTGCACTGCTGAACTGCTAATGCATGTGCACACCTGTTGCAAGATTCGCTAGCCACACGAGGAATGGACTCAAAATGCATGCAGTCCAAGGCACAACCGACCTAGCATCCAGAGTAGTGCCACCACTGTCCTTCGTAGCTAGATGGAGGTTTGCGGCTTCTCCGGATCTAGGATCTCGTGTGTCCGTCTACAGTCTGCAGTCTGGATGGGGGTGGCTCCGCTGACCATACGGACCGCTCTTTACGGACAAGGTCGTAGAGCATTAGTCAGCCTGCAGGTTTCGCAGCAGCGGTCTCCTGCCAAACATGGCGGTTGCATGTGCAGGGTATTCTACGAATGGGCAATAGCTGTATCGAAATGCATTGCAGAGGGAGTCTGTCATTTGGGGTGGTGGAATGATGAGGGCCGAGGCCGAACAGATATGCCGCCAGGACCGGCCGCCGATAGCTCATCTGCGGTATAAGAATCGCGGCGCCCTCACTTAGTCACCCGTTGCGTAATCCATCTCACCCACCAAGCATAGGTAAGCACACTTCCAGGTTCCCGCGCGCAAGGCCGCTCAGTCGCGCAACGACAACGTTGTCGCAACATCTGCACGATTCTCTTGGCATTAGTCGCGATGATGCTGACGTCCTCTTTCCCTCTGCGCAGGTCGCGACTTCCTCCGCATCCACTGCGCCGACGTACCTTACTGCCACCAACTGCCGGATCATCGCGATCAAGACTGCGACTATCAGCGTACCATACAGCTCCAGCTTCGGGGTCGCGCGCATTGAACACAGCTCCCTGCTGTCCTGATTGAAACACCAAGCGGCTCTTTATTCCACTACACCGCACGCACTTGCTTGTGCCTCGCCCAAAGCATTGTGAATGAGCCGAACACTGTATCCATCCATCCGCAGTGATACTGGATACAATACTATGCAGCAGCCTGCTCAGGTAAGCAATGCTGACAGATTACAACGCCGTCGCCCTGCTGACTCTCCGGCGTAGGACCATAACAAGCCGACCATCGAGATGAGTTAGTGCGCCCTCTTGTTGCGCCTTGCGATTACTAACATGTACCTCGTGCAGGCTTAAGAGAACACCTTCTCGCTGCAGGCGCTGGTCAGCCTAGCACCCAGCCTCTCCCCCAGCACTCGTCTCCTCAAGGTCCCCCGCATGCAATTGACCCGGCTATCGCAGGCCAGGCGTACCAAATGAGCCAAGGCGCAATCGATGACGGCAACACGAGCGAGGGACGCTCAAAGGGACGGAGAGAGCTGTCGACCTCTAAACGCGCTGCCCAGAACCGCGCCGCCCAAGTCCGTATATTCATTCGCCGAGGAAACATCATGCTAACGCCTCCAGCGCGCGTTCCGTCAGCGCAAAGAAGAGTACATCAAGCAGCTAAAGGACCAGGTCAAGGAATTCGAGCAACTATGCGAGCTGTACAAGACTCTCCAGACCGAGAACTACCAATTGCGCGACTACATTATTAATTTGCAATCCCGCCTGCTCGAGACCCAGGGCGAAATTCCACCTGCGCCCGCCGGCGTTGATCTAAATCGACCGCACGGCGAGCCCGCCAACCTCAATCCGACCCAACCACAGCCACCGCAACACCCACAGCAGTCCGAACAACAGCCGCAGCCCCAGGAGAGTTCGAGTAGTAACAATGGCGGACTATCTGAGCGACAGATTGGCGAGTTGCAGATGGCTGCGCAAGCTGCTGCCGCTGCTCAACACGGCCCAGCTGTAGGCCACAAGCACTCCAACTCAGAGGACTCGTACGACTACGCCGAAAAGCGCCAGAAGGCAGACGGGTCACCGCAAGGTCAGCTCTCTTCTCCTCCTGCGACTTACCCCGACCCAAATGCTTAAGACCGGAGCAGTCGTTCAAGCGGCGCACGGCTTACCAGCTTAGTAGGTACGGCATCTTCCGGTGACTACGATGCTTTCGTCGACGAGATGCAGCAGTCCACCAAAGTGGCTGCCTAGTTCGCGGACTTTGTCCAGCTCTCCTGACCTTGCCATGTTCGATCTCCAGTCTGTTTATTCCTTCGTCATATCCCATGTTCTCATGATGTCATGCATAAGTGCCCAGGGCTTGCCTACAGCTCGGGGCGGTGTTTCTACAACAAGGCGTCTGGGATGGGTGGATACCATATGTGCTCGTATATCTTGTATTTTTCTCAGCCGTGTTTTATTGGTGTTCTCGAAGAAGAGCGGTCCTGTCATCAGTAGAGCGTCTTCTGCAGTGCACGCCTATGTACACGCATTGAATCAGGGACGTTGTTGCTATGCCGTTCGTCCACCTGCAATATTCTAGAAGACGATGCCTCCTTCACCAAAGTGACCTATGTGCCCCTATTCCAATCAGTACCAACTGGTCCGCTCATAATGATCGAAGGGTCGTCGTTTACGTGCTGTTCCAAAGTGGAACACGCTACTTTCACCTGCGCAGCCGTCACACGCAAACCCAACTCGATCAACAGAAACTCACAACAATCGTGCATGTGTATGTAAGCCAAAAAAATCTGAGGTTCTCTCATAGGAAGTTCTGTAATCCGCTCAGTTAGCCTCTGGGGTTCGCCCTGGGCGCCAACTCGATGGTCGCTTGAGTCCTATCGTTTTGCTGTAATGGTGGCGCGAGTGTTCGATGCTCTGTCGACACGCATTTGGATGTTTTTTTTTGGTTCTGCAGGATGATAGGACAAGAGGATCAAAAGAATGTAATGAGCAGAAAAGCATCTGTACAGAGTGGACGTGGAGTGCAAAGCCCCCGGGCCTGTCACCATTCGATTTTGTCAATATCACGTGATATTTTGAAGCAAACATCCTGAGATCTTCAGCGTCGTTGATAGCACTCTTTTGGCGTGCCACAGAGCAGTAGAGATGTTCTCAATGCTTGTGTATCCACGTGTTGCCAGTTGTAAATGTGTTTCTAAGTCGCGCAGCTGAAACCAGTCGACGGAGTAAGAACATGTGGCGCCGAGAAAGTGGCATGCTTGCAAACAGAGACAGTGAAGGCCCATGCCAGGGGTTCGGAAATCTGTCATTACAGCGAAAACTTGCCATGTTGTGTAGGAAACGCAGTGTTTGAGTTCATAAGTTGGCTTTGGCATGGAAAGCACTTGGTGCCATGAAACCTTGATGCGTGAGATGTGGGGTAAGACATCAGCTCTCATAGGTAGCGACCAGCTCACAACAAGTCCCAAGATGTAGAAAATCAAGGCCTTGGAGAATGATGGCAAGGCCAAATGGAATAGGGTCGTAGACGTTCAATTCAGGTACAAGGTCCAGATGCAGGTGAGCCGTGACAGCGCTCGCGTCCCTCCAGATGCCAAGCACGGAATCACCCGTGCTCCATGGTGAGCGACGTTCACAACCACCACAGCCAAAACTCATCCCCAACCGCACCATCTCCACCTTCCCTCCCCCACCCGCCGCGCACGCGCTGCTCACATGGACACGCCCTTTCGATGAGCCAGCAACATCCCTGGGGTGCCCCGAGACACAATCAGAGCACACGTTTGACCCCCATATCCACCGCCGTCGCGCAAGACCAAGGCAGCACGCCCTCGCCCAGCGCCTCGCGTCCCGCATACTCGCCCGCCAACACCAACTTCCCGTCTCTACCGCCGGCATCTTCGCGCCTGGTGGGTAGCCGCAAGTCTTCAGCCGCCTCCTCGACCTCGTCGGCCTTCTCGCCCGCAGGACAGCAGCTCCCCGCCAGCCAGCTGCTGTCCTCTCGGTCACGGACCATCGCCCCCAACGCCGTCTCGCAATTGGCATCCTCCGCCGCAGCAGCCGCTTCGCAGGGGGGTGGTGCACAATCGACCAGCGGCGGAGGAGCCTCCAAGCTTGTCCGCGCCTCGCCCTCTCTCTCCACCTCGAGTACCGTCGGCTCACCCAGCGCTGCCTCCAACTCCACCACCACGGCATCGTCACAGAGCCTCTCCCGCATCGTTATTGCCCAAATATTCCTGCTGCTCAGCCAGTTCGGACCGCTCAAGGACGACAAGGACCGCTCAAAGTGGGACACCCAAATAGAGCAGATCAGAAAGGTATGTCGCTTGCCGCGCTTGCGTCTTAGCGCGCTTCTCTCCCTGTCGCTATCACTATACTAACGCGCCGCCCAGCTCGTCGACGCACACGGCATGGAGGTCTTTTCAAAGTACTTCCGGCGCCTGGTGCAGAACAATGCCGCCCACGTGTTCGGTGCCGGGGCGCGCAATGCCGACCCCAATGGCAGCTATCAGATTCTCGCGACGGAAATGCAGAAGCTGCGCAAGGAGCCCGAACAAGCAGACAAGATCGCTGAGTCGATAAGCTCAAGCGAGGGCGATCTGTTTCGCGACTTCGACCTGGCCGCCTTCATATCGCACTTCAACCTGGATGCGCTGGCCAAGTCTATGCTGGCGCTTTCGTCGAGGAGGACGGAGCTGCGACCAAAAGGTATGATGAGCACATTCGTCCTGGGCCGCACAAGCTAACATTTTGCAGCTGACACGATCATTTCGTCCATGGGCGACGAATTGCTGATAGCGATCGCGCAGCCGACCCAGGGCGACGCTACGAGCCCCGATTATGTCGCCACACTCGTTGAGCGATTGCTCCAGGACCCACCCCACGGATGGGACGACGACAAAAAACTGAGCCTGGTGTATGCGGTGCAGATGCGATATCAGAGCATGCAGATTGCCATACCGGGGCTTGTCGAATCGAAGCTACTTCTTGTCGAGCTCACAGACAGCTCGCGGAACCCTCTGGTAAAACTAGTGCAACGGGCAGGTCCACAAGGGACAGCGACAGTGGAGGCGTGCAAAGAAGTGCTCGCACAAGCCGAAACACGCGATATTAGCTACCAGCAAGTGGCGACCGTCCTGCTGTACCTGGTCCTGTCCACAGGCTACAATGCAAAGAATTTTGTAGCCGCGCTACGAGAACACCGCGCAGGGCAGCGGTTGGACTGGCAGGACGTTGTGCACGCCTTCGACCGAGACCACCTGCGCATTGAGAAACACCAATTTCTCGACATCTACGACGCGCTACTTCCAATTGCGCAGGACACCGACTCTTTTGACATCCAGAAGTTGTGGGGTGGTACATGGCAGCACGATCTGACCCATCTGTACTTCTTGTTGTGTTTTCTCCGATGTACGCCAGAAGAACTGGACGTTTCCGCGATTCCACGACTGCGCACCTCGTACTCACTCGCTACATTCGAAAACGCCTCGGACGATGTCAAAGCTTTTGCAGAACAGGCAGCGAAGCACCCGTTTGTCTCTCTCGATGCGACAAGCGCTCTGTTCAACATGATCTTCCGCACATCTGAGACATACCACACAGCGCAACTCATGGGCATACCTGATATGGTTATCAATCCACACACCGCAGAGTTCCTGGTGGCAGCAGCCGCAGTACCGAAGCCTTGGGGAGCATTACAGGAGCAAGCACTTAAGCAGCTGTTTGATCCTTACTTCCACAAGAAACTTCCGATCTACAATTTCGTACTTTATGGGCTTTGGCAACAGGATCTCCAGTGGCTGATTGAACGATTCGTGGACGCGTATAGCACAGACCCGATGTCGCTCGCCCTGATCTTGGAGCACGCAGAAGCGAATGGCTGGCTAGACTCTCTGATCCGCAGTAACACTGACATCAGCTTGGATCTTGCTGCTCAAGCACACGCGCGAGGCAAGTTCGAGGTCGAGCCTTGGCTCCAGCAGACGTTCGATCAGGCCGGCGCGCTCTTCCGTCGCATCCTCACTAACTTCTTAAGTGCTCGCGCTGCAGAGGAGATGCAGCGCGTCCGCGAAGATCACCCCCCACTTAGCATGCCGCTTGCTGTAAAGACGGTGTACCCTCTATTATGGTTTCTTGCCGAGTGTGGGTTGCCAGAACAAGAACTATTACCGCTTCAGCGAAACTGCATCCAGGCATACCCACGGCTAATCAACTACGGCGAAGGCGTGGACGACGTGATTGATGCCAACGGTCAAAACGGCAATGCTCTGCCGGAAGATGCCGACAAAAAGATGCAGGAGCATTTCAAGAACATGTACAGCGGCGATAGCGACGTACGCGACATCATCTCGGCGCTGAAAAAGTACAAGGAGTCCCGCGACCCTGCTGAGCAGGAGCTGTTCGCGTGCATGATCCATGGACTGTTCGATGAATACAACTGCTTTGGTGAATATCCTTTAGAAGCCCTGGCCACGACGGCTGTGCTCTTTGGCGGCATCATCAACTTCAACTTATTGTCAAGAATCGCACTTCAAGTTGGCCTGGCCATGGTGCTCGAGGCAGTTCAAGAGTACAGGCCTGACGAGTCTATGTATAAGTTCGGACTCCAGGCTCTACTACACTTCTCAAGTCGACTGCACGAGTGGCCGAATTACTGCGATCAGCTGCTGATCGTGCCGGGTCTTCATGGTACAGAGATCTTCACCAAGGCTGAGGAGATCGTGGGACAACAAGTCGGCGAAGTCAACGGCGACAACCATAACGGGGTTGGTCTCACCAACGGTAATGGCATTGAGGACGCCCTACAACAAGAATCAGCTGTGCCCAAGTTCACTTGCCTCCATGTGGATCCGCCCCTGCGGCCAGATCTATATGAAGAGCCTGACGAGGACGTACAGGACCGTGTCTTGTTTGTCCTCAACAATGTGTCCGAACGCAACTTGCGCGACAAGATCGCCGATCTCACCGAGGCAGTTGAGGAGCGACATCACCAGTGGTTCGCCAATTACCTAGTAGAAGAACGTGCCAAGATGCAGCCCAACTTCCAGCAGCTGTACCTCGACATACTCGCGCTCTTTGATGACCGTACTCTCTGGGCTGAAGTGCTTCGCGAGACGTACGCCAGCGTTATACGACTCCTCAACACCGATTCCACTTTGGGCTCAACCGAGCGTGGCCATCTTAAGAATCTGGGTTCATGGCTTGGTTCTCTGACAATCGCTCGCGATCGACCAATCAAGTTCCGCAACATATCGTTCAAGGATCTTTTGATCGAGGGATATGACACCGACCGCCTTCTCCTTGTGATACCATTCACCTGCAAGGTCTTGGTCCAAGCAGCCAAGTCTACCGTCTTCAAGCATCCTAACCCATGGCTGACGGAGATGCTGGGCGTCCTGCTGGAGTTGTATCATTTTGCCGACTTAAAGCTCAACCAGAAGTTCGAAATAGAGGTTCTCTGCAAAGGACTAGATCTCGACCACAAGGAGATTGAACCGACCAACAGCATCCGTGCACGGCCTCAAGTCGACGACGAATTCCTTGGACCCATGGTCACTGACGGCATGGAAGCTTTCGGAGATCTTTCTATCATGGGCCTGAATCGCTCGCGAGGACCCAGCGAGCGCTTCTCCTCAGCAGCTATCACCGCACAGTTGCCTGACTTCACCAACCAGCTCCAATACCCTCCATCAGGAAACAGCGGTGTTCCTCCTGCAACCCTCAAGAAGATTTTCCTGAATGCGGTGACGCAAGCTATCCAGGAAATCATCGCGCCTGTTGTAGAGCGATCTGTCACCATCGCCGCCATTTCGACCTCCCAGCTTGTAAGCAAGGATTTCGCTATGGAACCCGATGAGGAGAAGCTCCGCAATGCTGCACATACCGTCGTCAAGTCTCTGTCCGGTGCTCTGGCGTTGGTAACTTGCAAGGAGCCCCTACGCATGAGCATTCAGAACAACATCAGGGTGAATGCGCGAGACTTGCCCGAGCAAGCTCTTCCAGAGGGCCATGTCTTGATGTTTGTCAACGATAATCTTGACCTTGTTTGCAATACTGTAGAGCAGGCTGCTGAGATGTCTTCCATGGCCGAGATTGATATGCAGATCGAAGACAACATCCGAGCACGTAGAATGTTCCGCAGCACCCGACCAAACGAGCCTTTCAAGGATGCCAACATCAGCCAGTGGGCTTTCTACATTCCAGAGCCATACAAGCAGACAACTGGTGGGCTGAATAGGGAGCAGCTAGCCATTTACGAGGACTTTGGAAGACAGTCGCGAGGTGTACCGCATGCAAACAATATTTCCCAGGACAGCGGACGACAAATGCCTGACATCTTGCAGGAACAGTTTGCTGCTGTTCCAAATCTGCCAACGCCTGGTGCTGCACCAGCGGAGCCGCGCCAGCCCACACAACAAGCCCGGCTTCAAGCATCACAAGCACCGCCCGCACAACAGCAGCTCAACGGCTACATGGATGCGGCTGGACCAGAACGCGGTCAGCGTGGTGCCGAAGAGATTCTCATTGAACTCACGCGTGTTATCAAGGAGGCGCCTGAGGAGCGCATCAGTGAGCTCCAGCCCGGCACCAGCACGATCCATCATGTGTTTGATCAACTCATTTCAAGCATTGAGTTCGCGGGACCCAACAAGGATAGCTGGGCATTCCGCATTGCCGGACAAGTCACAAACCATCTCTTCTCAGACTCTCTCACTCGTTTGGAGATCGAAGTCATGGCCCATTTGTTGAGCCACCTGTGCCAGCTTTCTGTCCAGACCTCACGACAGGTTCTGATGTGGCTTGCCACACTTCATGATGATGACCGCATCTTCAAGGCCCCAGTCATGATTGCCTTGATGGAAGTAAGCCTCATGGATATCCCTCGACTCAACACAACGATCGCCAAGGCTATTCAAGAGCGACGTATCGCAGCCGTTGAGATGTTGGCAAGTCTGCTTGACGAATTGTTGCTCAACGAGCACCCGAGCGCTTTCCGTGCCGACTTCGCTTTGACTATCGATGCTCTCAATAACTGGCTAGCAGAGGACCCGTCTTTAGAGCTAGGCAAGAGAGTGATTAATAGCCTACAACCTTCCCCTAGCGATCTCTCCATGACCCCGCCCGCAACCGGACAAAAGGACCACCTTGAATACGTTTTCGAGGAATGGGTGCATATGCAACAGCAATCAGACCTACCCAAGAAGGTCACGATCGCGTACATCTACCAGCTTCATCAACGGAAGATTATGGAGACTCAAGAAACTTCAATCGAGTTTATCCGTACCTGCATCGACTCCTCTGTCATTGCTTATGAGCGTGAACACTCGCTTCCGTTCGGAACAGGCAATGAGGATCTTGCCACGCTCAAGATCGATGCGCTCGGCAAGCTGATTGTTGATCTCGTCAAGTACCAGGGAGATCAAGAAGGATCCGTCAAGGAGAGCAAAGCACGATACCTAGACCAGATCCTTGTCGTCGTTGTCCTGGTTCTCTGCAATCACCACAACACACGAGGCGATGCCTTCAACCAGAAAGTCTTCTTCAGGCTCTTCTCCACAGTGCTCTTCACATTGAATGACGCTGTCAAGGACGAAGCTCTGGCCGACCACAAGGCTGACTTATTCCTTGCTGTTGCCAGAGCTTTGCTGATCCTACAGCCGGGTCACTTCCAGCGGTTCACATTCGCATGGCTAGCGTTGCTTGCACACCGCATCCTCATTCCGGCCATGCTCGAGGAAGGCCAACAGGATGAGCGCTGGGATGTATACGCCAAACTTATGGAGGCTTTACTCGTCTTCACTGGTCAACTGATCAAACCGACTGGAGAATCACTCATGGCGCAGCAGTTCTACCGCGGTGTCATGCGCGTACTGCTTGTCATCCACCATGACTTCGCCGAGTTCCTAGTCGAGAACCACTTCAGGTTTTGCAACAGCATCCCGATGCACTGCACCCAGCTTCGTAATTTGATAGTTAGTGCCTATCCATCGACCATCACCGAGATGCCCGATCCGTTCGCTGCAGGTCTGAAGGTCGATCGACTTGAGAAGAGCTTGCTAGCGCCAGTGATTCGCGCTGACATCGATCAAATGCTTCTCGATGCTGGTGTCAAGACCACTGTGGACAGTCTCTTGAAAGGCTCTGAAAAGCAACAAGATGTTGAGAAGCTCCTCCAAGCAGTCCATTACCCAGAGCCCAGGACCACAGCTTTCGAATTGCCAACCACATCAGACCCAGCCCTGATCCATGCGATTACCCTATATATTGGCATCACCACCTTGGGCTCTGAGCCCAGCGTGCCCCAATTTGATGCTGAGGGCCCGGCTGCCAAATTTCTCGAGACTCTGGTCAAGGAGTTTCAGCCAGAAGCTCGCTTCCATCTCATCAGCGCGATCGCCAACCAGCTTCGTTTCCCGAACACGCACACTCACTTCTACAGCTCCGCGCTTCTCCACTTGTTCGGCGTATCTGACGGTGATTCACGGCAGGTCGAGATTCAGGAGACCATCACCAGGGTGCTTTTGGAGCGTCTGCTAGTCCATCGTCCTCATCCTTGGGGACTCATCATCACACTGCTGGAGATTTTGAAGAACCGCAACTACTCGTTCTGGGAGCTGCCTTTTGTCAAAGCAGCACCTGAGGTACGTGGCTTGCTACGCGGTATATTTGTACTAGACTAATGATTTCGTCAGGTCGAGCGACTTCTCAATGCGCTCTTTACGCATGCCCAGCAGAGCCCCCGACCTCTTGCTTAATCGCCTTCACCCGGCGCATACATACAGAGCCTTAGAATAGCGGCTCTGCTTCTGTCTAATCATTGCATTCGAATGCACACATCGTTTGTGGATCAAGTACTCTCCACGTATTAATCTCATGGCTCTCCTTTCCACTTTCATTTCGATATCACGAGTCTTTTCGGCTGGCAGGCATAAAAGGAAGGATCCTGGTAACGTCATGGACAATGGAATGGTGCCACGAATGAACAGGGGCTCCGGCTTTTTTATCTCCGATTTGGCGATACTCAAAAAGCACGGCGTTTTCTCCACGGTGGCAATTGGGGACATTTTCTTATATTTCTAAAGATGCGTTACTAGTTTCCTCACTATTGCGCGCGGTGTATTTTTGCCTGCGCGGTTCCGTGTAGATTAAAGCATTTGTTCGGCGAAACCTCTTTTGGGAAACGGCAATAGCGGCGAGACGAAACGGGAAGTGCATATTGTAGGTGTAGGATACTCATGAATGGTGTTTGCTGCTTTCAGAACCACGCGGCTCAGACGTGATGTATTGCACCACGTGAAAACGCAGACTCGAGCTTTGACAGCGGGAGCAAGACAAACGAGCGTGGGTCATGGGGTACCCAAATCAATTTACTGTTCCCTCGACATTCGCTCGCGTGGCGAGCCGAACGCTGCGTTTTTGCAGTGGAGTGTGACCACGCCCATACATCTATCTTAACAGTAGTTCCAGCCCAACCCAATCACCACATTGACCTCCACAACCTCTCTGGTTACACCAACTGGTCCTCCGCCTCATGGGACACACCCGATCCACCACCAATCCCCATGTCGGAGCTCAGCGCCTACCCAGCTCTTTACTTCTTTCACTCGGCCCTCGCTGCACCGCTTGTGCTGCAAAACCTGCTTTCATCGCCATTCCCACTCAAGCTTTGCAAAGCAAGGCTATATGGCTATATCGACGGCACCAACAGCACGGTCATTTTAAGCTGCGAGAATTTCGGCGAGTGGGCGCCTGAGCCGAAGGTCACTGGGGTTGTATTCGAGGTTACGTGTGAGCGGGAGGAGAACGTCTTGAGGGACTATGCTGGCCCGGATGTCGAGGTCGAGGACACTAGGTTCGAGTCGAGGAAGGGGAGTGTGTTCTTTGGGGTGAAGAAATTGGTGCATAGGAATGCATTTGTTAGAAAAGACGTGGGACAAGCGTTTGGGATAGAGAAGAAGGAGCAACATGTGTCAGACTCGGTACCCGACCTCGAAGGAGACGACGAATGCGACATCTTCGAGGCTTTGCGCACCGAGTACCCCTCTCCCGCTACACCAAAGGAGCATCCCGCAAACGCCGAGCAAAACTACTTTATCACGCCAGTCAACGCCCCCCTAGGGACCTCTCGTCAGAAATGGAAGAACAAGGCTACACTGAGCCAACAATGGGACTCCGGTCAACCACTGACTCGAACACGCACGGGCAGCAAACCCGCTGTCTTCATCATAGGAGACGATTCCGAGGAAGGCTCATCAGGTGTAAACACTGGGACTCACACAGGTGCATATACAGCCAGCATCAAGGTTGAGACAGAACACGCTCCGTATTTCCCTTTCATGAGCACGGCACCATTTGCATCGAGTCACGACTATACCCAGCGCCACCCCAGCACGCTCTCCTTCATCACCAGCCATCCAAGCGTCGACGATGCTGCCCAGATTAGCAGCAATACCTTGCAAACGCCCCTCGTGCGCCCGCACTCATCGAACAACCTGGCACCGGATCCCGATCTTGATGCTGCTTCGAGACCTAAGTCATTGACGTCTTTGCTCAAAGCTTCTTGGTCTTCGAGGTCGTTGCTCGAGAAGATGGGTATTTGAGGTAAGGGGGAGCTAGGTGGAGGGGCGGAGGGCGGCGATGCACCTGGGAAGCTCAATGGCGTGAGGAGTTTGGATGCCGTGTATAAAAAGTTGAAGAAGTAGGAAAAGGGACACTGTATGGCTTGTGATGCTGCTGAGCGGCGAGCAAAATCTGGAAATAGTTTTGGAAACTGGAGATGTGGGTGGATAATGTCAACCACAAAAGATTGGCGTACCTTAACTCACCGGGCCTCTGCGTTGTGGGACTTATTTTTGTGCCACTTCACATATCTAAAGGATTTCCACTGATGATTGCTATCAATCTTGATTTATGTGTATGTTGCACGTTAGGTTGTGACATTACACGCCCAAGGGCCTAGTTAGGCCGTTTTCGGATTTCGATGTTACGGATTTGGATGTACAAGGGACCAAGTCGATGTATCCGCGGTCGTAGATGTTGGGGTGGTGTGGCGAGGAGATTATCGGGATATATGGTAGCGATGTAGATGTGAGGCGACTAAGGTTACTTCGGTACCAACTTTTTTAGAGCGAGCTATAAGAAAAGTCTCCTGACACGGTGGACTAGAAAAATAGTTACACGACCCTGATAATGGTACGTAGACTAGCGCAGCCCCATGTAAAAACCACAACTACATGAAGCACTATTTATATGTGCCTCCAAATTTTCGCTCCGAAAACTTCTTCACATATGCCCTACCCTGTCTCCCCCCCCCCCCCCCCCCACCGAATCTGTCCTCTCACAATCTTCCCCTAGCATGGGCGAGCACTGCTATGAATCCCGCGGCCACCCCCGATTCCCCACTAAGCAACGACAGACCTGGAGCTGAAGAAGAACCCGCCTCAGATTCAGAAACAAGCTCCAACTCCTGCCCCTCGGAATGCTACGAGCTCCAAGCCTTCCAGGAATGGGACGCGGGCGAACAAACCCACCGCGTCGCCTTGCTGATCTTCGAGCACGATCACAAAATGTCACAGCCCCATGATATGACGGGTCTGATATTGCAGCGCATCCGCGCATTCCGACACGTTCCCTCTCCGCTGAGGAAGGAGGTTGTGTTTGTCCATGGGCGTTTAGTTGCGGGGTGGAAAGGGTTGAAGAGGAGGGTGATAATGAAGAGGTTTCTGGAAGTGATGGGCGGTGGGAAGAGTAAGAAGATGTTGTAAAGGTTTGGATTGAATGTGGTATTCTGGAGAAAAAGAAGAGGTGGGACGGTCGACCTGCACGAGAGTGTAAGACTCTTGTAGTACTAAAGGGGCTAACGCAGCCCAAAGAAAAGAAAACAGAATAAAAGAAACATCATAGCATCTTGAAAACATCCAGCCCACACTTTCGCGAAGACGTCCAACACGCATCATGGACATGCGAAGACATCCGGCCATACCCGTCAGACCGCATATCCTCCCACTCACACGTACACAAATGTCCATCACCTTATTTTTCAATCAGTCTCCTCCCTCTCCTCGCGCTGATAATACCGCGGCCGGCCCCCCGAATTCGTCCGTGCCGCCCTCGGCCGCCTTTCCTCGTCGTCTTCCCGTACTATGCGCATGATTTCTCTCGTCTGGCCGTCGAATGTAACGATGATATGGTCTGGGATGCGCGGCATGTCGGGTTGTGATGAGGGCGATGAGGAGCGGGATCGTGATGACGAGGACATTGTGTTATGGTGTAGGTAGGTAGCAAGGCGATGTGATGTGATGTAGCCAAGAGAAGTGTAGCTTGTACGCGAGTGGATGTGTAGTTGTACGTTGTTGTGTGATTGCGATCGACAATGCAGTGTAGTTGTAGAGATGTGTATGTGTTTATCCCCAACAAGCAGGAGATTTTGTGCGTTTATGTTTACTCGCGTCGTAAGCAAGATATTTCTTGGATGGATGCGGGCTGGTTGTCGGGCCAGAACTGCAGGTATAGTTAGGGATCAAGGATCACACTACCGACACCGAGTGACATGTTCTCCACATACCTTGAATTAGCACACCAACCGTCGATATCAATACCAATAAATGCACCCCTGAGTCCTCCTGTCAATTATTTTAACTTCTTCAAATGTATTGTTTGGCCATCTTCTGAACCACGCAGGACCCCCTTTCAATATATCTGCACGAGATCCATGTGGCTGTGCGACACAAGGGATGCGCGTCAGCGTCGAGTCGTCATCAGACGGGACGGCTTAGGCAGCCGGCGAGACACCTCACGCACGCTCGAGCGGGATTTAGATCTGCCGCACAGTCCGTTGGAACGAACTTGCGCATCATTCAAGACATCTGGTGCGGTGCTGCTATTTTCAGACGAGCATTACGAGTGAGGCGAATCCGTTAGTTCAATTGCCACGCAACTCATCGACTGAGCCACAAGCTGGATTCCAACGTTGCGAAAGTCCGATGCGAGTGTGCGCCACAAGTGCATCTGAAATCAAGCTCTCGCGTGCCTTGCGCCTTGCTTCAATGGCATGGGCAGGTTTGTGGGGATGGCCGCGTTGACACTCTGCTCGGGTCGGTGCCGCGGCCAAATAAGGAAATACTTGGGCGCATCTCCGAGAGAACCGGTATGGCGCGGGCTCGTGTTTCAGGTGAGCGTGACGACGCTGTGGCTTGCTTGTGATCCTTTGAATCCTGCTCAACGAGGGATTTGAAAAATCTTGTTGGATCTGTAGCGGACGAGACACCGAGTTGCAACTGTGCAGGAGTAATACGAGACGTTGCAAGCTCGTTCACGAGTTGGTGGCTTCCAAGGGCCGAAGTAGCGGCGAACGTTACGGGCCGGACATGGCTCCGGCTGCAACGACGTCGACTCAACTTAACTTCACGAACAACTCCATAGCACATGTGTAAGAGGCCAAAGTGTTTTCATGCTAGAGATGCTACTGTACAATATGATCGCTCTGTGGCGACCCTCATATCCCAGAACGCCAACGCTTTGCAAAACATGCGAGATCCAGCCTCGTCGAAACACCATCTTCATCGCTTTCATCGCCGTCTACTCGACCTTCGTCTCTCCGCTCTTCAACCCCGTAACCAACTGCTTGCCCATCTGACGGTTGATTTCCTTGGCGTAGTCGGCCATGCGCATCTTGTTTTGCTGCTCCTCGCTTTTGCCCTCGTACTGCTTGTCGGAGTACGGCGGCGGCGCGTCTGTGTACTGCGTGTACTCAGCGGCCAGCGTTATCGATGCCTCTGATTGCGCAGAGTCATTGCGAAGTGTTGGTGCGTGCTGGCCTTGATATGAGGATTTGGTCGTCGAGGCTTTCGACGAGCTGGAAGGGTTGCGAGAAGCGCATTCGCGCTCTGAGATGGTGACGGAGGGGTAGCTGTCCATTCTGGTTTGACTGGTTCTTCTTTTGGAAGAGGTTCGATAAAGTGAAGTATTTGGCTGTTTGGCTTCGAAGACGAGATGGTATGTATGTTAGTGTATGAATGCTGACAGAGATTTCTCGAAGCTTATGTCTTGTATGGATATAGCGGGCTTCGTATCCTAGCCAATGACCGACCCGGCTTCCACCAAACATGCAAGATTTTGATCACACGCCTGTTTTTCCCCCCAGGACATGGCAATCTTGTTTCTGCGTCAGCCTGCGCGTCACTGCCCAGGCGTTCTTTGTCCGCTTGTTGTCCGCATCAGGCAATGATAGTTGCCCAATCAACGATCGTTGCCGTATCCCGGCCCAGACGTGACGCTGCACAGTCCGCATGCAATTGATCCGCAGGCCGTATGGCAAGTTGAAATCCAACACGAGCGTTTAAGGGTTCAGATCGTTTGCGGGGCGGAAGGGAGGAGAATGGTACGACTGAGGTATGATGTCATGCATCATGGTTTGTACAAGTGACGCTGATTGTTGGGAAACAGAAGTGGATGGCATTGCGACGAGGGGTATCATGATGAAGTAATATCCAAAATGATGCGAGGCTTGACAAGGATAGCTGGGGGAGGTCCGCGAGTGTGACGGGAGACAGTCATACACACACACACCCGTTTGTGCATGCGCAAAGCACACGGGTCACCCCTACCCCAGACTGCTTCCACTTTGCTTCGGCGTTCACACCCGGACTACTTCCACTTCATCCGGCATTCATACCCGAAGTCCTAGTTGCTTCTTATCGTTGAGCACCTGCGGTCCACCAGGAGGAGCGAATGCAGGGTCCAAGGGCTGAGATTGTGGACACAAGCCGCGAATGGCGGCCACTTGACGAAGGACAAGTCACTAGACACTCCCTCATCATTGCGTCGAGACCGTCATGATCCGTCTCCTTTCATGTTCCAACCAATCTCTTAACCTTGCTCCTCAATTTCTCCACGCCCTTCAAACTCTTCCTGTTCTCTTTTTCACGCTCTAGCTCAATCTCAGTCGGCGCGTTGAAATTCCCACTTAACCGGGATCCATAATCCGCGCTTGAAAATCGCCTGGGCCGCTCGTCATAATCGTACGACGGCCGCAAGTGAGCCTGATCAGCGTGAGAAGGAGGTTGATGCGAGTCTGCGCGCTTTCGCGTAGTGCGGTTCTCTGGGATGTCGCTCATTGATGCTGCTGGTTGTGAGGATGTGACGTGCGAATGAGGCATTTATGAACACATACATTGCTCATGTTTGTTCCATTGGTCTTGTTGTTTGCGCTCTTCTGGTTTAGAACCGCCTGGCGGGACGTAGCCTGCGCTCTGATAGAACTGCAAATTCATGTCTTTCGCAGGTATGCTTGCGTAGGTACGAAAAAAGGGTAACGAGTGACTATAAAGTAATCAAATTTAACCTCACACCTATTGCTCCTTCATGGCGCAGGTGTAAGTCATTTCCATGAACGTCATCGACATTGTTCCCAATCAGGTGCAGTTCGGAGAGGATCCTCGGGTCTCGGAAAGCTAAGCCCCACCACAATCATAAACGGGACGCCTTGGCTTACACCGCGTTCCTGTGTGATCCATCATGAGTGGTAGACATAGCGTAAACTTCAACGCAGGGTCTGGTTAGCGTGCATGGCCGAGGGGATCAGCGCATGGCTGTGAACTTGAGATCTTCGATTCTTTGTACAAGTTGTAAGACCTACTTTAGGCGACCATATCTCACATAGGTCAGATGATATGTTGCATGCAGGCCTGAAAACACGCCGGTGAGCCTTTTACAGTTCTAATGTGCCGATCCTGCTACCAACGCCGCCGCTGACTCCCCATGGACCTTCTCCAACTCTCCGTCGTACCATTGCCAGCACGTCTTGTCGTCCGCCGTCTTCTTCAAGCTTCCGGCCTAGCGCCTTCAGCACGTCGAACTTGGCCATCGCAACTTGGTATGCGGCATTCTCTGCATCGCCTAAGCCACCCACCAAGTTTGAAAAGGTTGTCGCTGGCTTCAATAATGAAGGCAAAACTCCGCCGCTAATGCTGGGGTCGAGTATTACATCGGTGCCTGACTTTGGAAAGCTGCTGAGGCGAGCGAAAGTTGTATCGCTCGCAAGATCGAGACCTGGGACTGGCTCCGTGGACCACGACGACGTGATCAAGGCGCGGACAAGTGCGAGCGCTGCCAGGGCGTTCTCCTTCATGGCAATAGTTTCAATGTGCGATACGATGTCTGAGAACATGTTGGGTTTCTTCGAGTAGAAGAGCGCGGTGAGAAGGCGGGCATAGCTTGATTCGCTCTGTCGGCGCTTTGGATCTGACCCGATGGATTCTACTTTGGGGAAGGTGAGTTCTTCTTTCTGTGGGCCATGAAAGACGGTAGCCAGAGTCTTCAGCGCATCCGGATTTGTGCGCGTGATTGGCATGTCTAGGATTACACACTCGTCCCAGACTAGACCTGTGCCGCGACGAGGGATCAAGGTGGAGCGAGGCATCGAGGCGATGATGTCCAAAGTGCTTGCTTCACACTTGCGGATGTTGCGATGAACATAGTTTCGTATTATCGGCATATCGTCACTGTTCTCGAAATTCTCAGGGTAGGTCGAGGCATAGTCACTGATATACTTTGCCGTTCGACTGCTCAGAAAGGAGTGTTCGATGCCAGGGGTGTCGGAAGTGTGGAAGTCGACGATGCCTTTATGGATGCCCTCGTTTTTGACAAAGTCTAACGACAGGCTTGAGTCGTAGTGTCTACCATATGTCAGTACACGGAAGTATGTTTTGCTGAATGAAGTACGTACGTGAGGTGTGGCGCAGTGTTGACAGTGGTGATGAGTACACTGAAGAAATGGATGAGAGTCATATGCATCAGCATGTCGTCTTCAGTCTCGACCATCTTCAGCGCAGCATAATGGAGCAATCCTTGGCCGTCTCTCAAGCCCACTTCGCGCTCGATCTCGACGACATGCGATGACACCAAAGTATGCCAATCTAGCTCACCTACCCGTGGTAGCCATGACAGCAATCTAGCTTGAGCAATGGTCTTATCGCGTTTACTCAGAAGAGGTTGTGGATGTGTCTTCAGCTGCTTCAACGAGGTGTAGTGGTAGTATAACGAGGCAATGTCTTTGTCGCTGAACAACCGCCGCCACATTGGTCCTGTACCGTATATGTGTGATGGGTCTTGGGATGAGGTCAACGCAGGCTCGTTTTTCGAAACTCCAAGCAGAGAGATGAGAAGCTCCTCTGCCTGTGTGGCGACGCCTGCATCCGGGGTACATAGCCATAACCGCACGATAGACAGCATAACGGTAGGTCGATTCGCCAACTCTTGGGCATCGACACTGTTGGCAGTGGCTTTACCAAGCAATGTGAGGAGGAGTCCATGGAATGGAGTCGCTTGTAGATCGAGCCCGATCTCGAATTCGACATCCTTGATGTCCTCAAAGCGGTATGGTTGAGCAAGCTTGATGATGAAATGGGTCAACGGCGATGGATCCTGCTGGAGCTGAGGGAGGAGTGAAGCAATTTGTAGAAAGAGAGGCCGTGTCTCCTTCCATATTTCATTCCGATATTCTGGTGTGCTTGTGAAGAGTTCGGCCTTTTCGAGCAGCTCTGTATCGAGTGGCGTAGTGGGCTCGTCTGAGACTTTCTGTAAATGGGTTGAGAGGTCGCCGAGGACTACCGGTGGCATCGCCATGTTGGGAAGTATGTATGTGAGCTGCAAGGGTTGGTATGCTATGACAAAATGTCGGGTAGCAAACAATATGTGGTGATGAGGGGTTGTAAGCCTTGTGGCGGATCGATTGCTAGAAGAAGGTTCCAGTCCAGCTCATGTGACCACGCGTCGACGAGCGACACTGATCAACTACTTGACGCGTCGAAAGGCAGTGATATGCACGGATATCGCGTGTATGTCAAAGTCGGACAGGGTTTAGCGGGGTGGTGAGGGTGAGGTTCGCTAGCGGTGCCCCACCCGTGCGGGCCGCGGGTCGAGCTGCGACCAAAGAATTTCTGACTCCACAACATCTTCGATTCTCCGACTCCACGATGCGAATTCAACGCTGATTGGAACCATCCGAACCGCTCTCGATTGCCAGAGAAAATGCCGCCAGCAGCAAGAGGAGGAAGAGGCGGTGGGCGCGGCGGACGTGGCGGCGCATTCAACCCGGCGCGTGGGACTGTGACGATCGCTGGCACAGAGCTGAACTGGGACTTGACTGGCCTCGACATCCAGAAGGGGCCAGCCGAGCGCTTTCCTGTAAGCCTTCCTTTGTCTTATCGCGACACGTCACGCCTGGACATGCAACACCAGCGCCCTCTACAGCTCCTGCTACAAGCACCGCTCTGCACAGCTTCATATCATGTTGTTCCAGTCGCAATGCTTCGCAAGCAGCCCAAGCCGCAGTCGGGCGCATCTCCCAATCACCCACTAAGACGGGAACAGGAAGCACCTCCTCCACAAGCACCCCCTCCGACCGACCACGAGAAGGGCATCACGGCGCATTATCTGGCCGTACGCGATCGCATACACGAGGGGCCTTTCTACACGATTCTGAACGATGGCATGAAGAACGGCCTCAAGAGGAAGGCCAACGAGATTGCGCCCACGGAAGCATCGCTGTTCAACCCCTTCACCGACAACCAGACGTTTTCCGCAAAATACCTAAAAGTACGGAGGCGGCTCCCGAAGCTGGATGCGCGGCCATATGGTGAGTCGAACTCGCGTTGCAGGAATGAAACATAGCTCAAATACATCAAGTCACCGACCTCTTCCCCGCCGAATTACAGCCCATCCTCGAAGGCACTCGCGGCGATGGCAATACCTCGAAGAAGCGCAGAACTCTCGGCGTCAGCAAAATCAACACTGTCTCGCAGATCGAGCGCATGATCAAAGCCGAGGTCGACCGCACGAAAGAAGCAGAAGCCAAAGCGGAAGAAGAGGATGAGGACGCCGAGGAAGAAGAGGAAGAAGCAGAGGAAGACAAGCCCGATGCAGTTGATGAGGATGATAACTACTCTGCGGTGTCGACAGATTCGGAGGAGTCGGATGACGATTACAACGCTGAGCAATACTTTGATAATGGTGAGGACGATGATATCGACGATGCGGATCCGTATGAAAACACATATGAATGAGTCGCTGCATGTGACGGCGTTTGGGATAGCATTGTACGTGCACGTTGCATGGCTGGCGCTAAGTTGAGTAGATACCCACTTTATTTTAATTCACCAACAACCATATCTCATCTCGAATTGGCTGCATTCTTTACGCAAGTCTCACATGTGCTTACCGCGAGAAGCTATCGGTATGAGTGTATTACACACAGGGGGCCGTATAGCGCTGTATTGTCATTTACGAATACAGTACCTAGCTCGATCATGACGTATTGGTCTCATCAATCACCAGTATAGTTGCGTTCTAGTCTTCGCCCTTAACGTCGACTTTCGAATCTCAGTCTCACAACCCTGCAGGACATCTCGAGAATGCAAAAGCGATGGAAAACAGGCCGTGGTGCCTTCTCTAAAAAACTTAGACGTAAATGAGGGCTTGGTGGGCTACAAAGAAATTACTTCGGTGCTCGTGAAAGAATTCGCAACGGCGCGTCACTTCTTAGTCTGCCTCGGTACCATACCATTACTACAGCAAGATCCGATTGGCTACAATGAAGACGTTGTCCATGTGAAGCATGCCATAAACTTCACCATCTTCCAGCTGCATCCTCTCCCACCATGGTTATCCAGACTGTCGGAATAGTCGGGACAGGCGTAATCGGTGCTTCATGGACCGGTCTCTTCCTCGCTCATGGCCTGCGCGTACTTGTGGCCGATCCAGCTCCCGGAGCAAAAGAGAAGCTTGAAAAGCATCTGAAGGCTATCTGGCCCACTTTGCAAAGTATAGGAACGAAGAAGAGGTACATATAGTCAGACCATGTCGCGAAACCATTCATGTCAGGCTGATACATGTATTCTTGTATAGCGCTTCACTAGCCAACTACACCTTCGTCGGCGCCAGTCTCGGCCAACACTACAAGAAGGTAGACTTTGTCCAAGAAGTCCGCATTCACCTTTCTCCTCCCCACACCATACATACTGATACAAAGACCCAGAACGCCCCAGAACGCCCCAGAACGCCAGAATTTAAAGCAGTCCCTTTTGGCCGAAATCGACTCCTCCGTTCGCTCAGACGTCGTCATCGCATCCTCATCCTCCGGCATACCCAGCTCCCGATTCATCAGCAAATGCAAAACTCCCGAACGAGTTCTGATCGGGCATCCATTCAACCCCCTCAACCAGTGGAAACGTACACGTAATTGGGAGAGAAGCCGACAGTCCTGATACACATATCAACATCGGCGATGTATCGATGTTCTGCGACCGTAGAGCCAAAACAAAGCCATAAGGCTGTTGCGTCTTATCAAAGGAGCGCAAGAACAAAGAGGACTTTTGCATCGCAACTAACGCATACTAAGAAACTGTATAAATTCAAGCTATTGGATGAGCTATGTACTGCTATAAACTGTTCACTCATAGTCGTCGTCTGCAACCTGAGCCTCCGAGTACTCATCGAGCTTGCTCAGACCAATCCGTCTTCCACAACCACAACCACAAACCCGGGCTATTATAATTGATCATGATTCCAAAAGGTGTAATAATACCATCCATCGGTATCAGATCCACTTTTGCGGGATGCCAGTACTGCACAGCAATTTGACCAGTGCTCCTCTCAACATCCAAGAATATTTTGTGAAGACCCGCCTCTGAGTGGAAGTTGTTGGATCGCAGTACAAGTCTTGCTTCGTCTGCCTCGACCATTTCAAACCGCACAAGGCTCTCAAAAGAACGGCCGTAAGGGAAATAACCCATGGGATCTGGTCCGCCCTCGTGTGGAAATCCATCTTGATGGGGACCGCCTATTGCGGCAAATGACCTGGATGGTGAATTCATTATGCCGTGACAGCCAGTCCATGTGCAATGTGTGAAGAACTCTGGGCTGGTCATGACGCCTAGATGGCACCTACTGAAAGCCTCTAAGCTGTTGTGCGTGAAAGGTCGGGGTACAGTCACCATAGACAAGAGTGGTATTGACAGGGCTGATGGAGGTTCGTGGAAACCGTCAGTGCTTTCCATGGCAGCAAAGCGAATTCGGAGGCGTGCGCAGATAATTCCAACCGCTCTGTTGGCGAGAGCATGGCGGATTGTGACGTGCTTATCTTGTTCAGCTGGGGAGAGCTGTGTATTGTGAGAGACATCGATCGGGAGCCATGACACCGACTCTAGCGAATCTTCGATGCAGTCTGGAGGTGCTGGAGTCGAGACATATCGTATAGTAAGAGTGAAAGCAGCAGCTTGTGCTCTACACCAATCCGCTTGAGTATTTGCATACACCCTCTCGCTAGACAGCGAGAGCAAGTTCATGTCCTGATACGCATCGACGGAACTGTTAAATACGGAGTTATAAAGTCGAATCAACGCCGATGCGTCTTTACTTAGAATTGCGGGGTGACGGGACGCAGCGACTTGCGGTAGCCACATTTCGAGGTCCTGGGTACTCCAATTGGAAAGAGTAGTGGCCTTCGCTGCAGCAACCGTGTATCGTTTCCAAATATCGCTCTTGCCTTCGATAGCAGTCTCAACGTGGTAGAAGTTCTTCTTAACGAGTACCTGCCACACAGTCCAATCATCGCAGATCTGGTAGACTAGGCGGTTGACAAGGACAAATTCTAGAGCTGCTGCGCATAGTAGCTCGCAACATATCTTGCGGAGAAGCTCCCTCGGGAGGCTGACTAAAGATGGCTTAGACATATCTAATGATGGTGCGGCAGATATCTGTTGTGGATGTTGAGGTAGGTGATCAGAAGGTGATTCGGACGTTATAGGCAGTTTTGGCGTTTGATCTTGAGCATGAAAATGCTTCGCATTTTGACTTATATGACGGGGACAAATAAGCTATGCGGCGCAGCTAAGCGCTGCGCCACTCGTGATTTATTTATATTCCTAAAGAACTGCATTTAGCGCGACGTCCGCAAGATAAGCGAAAGAGCTATAAGTGGAAACTGTATCACTCTTGCGATATGGGATACAGTAGAGTTAGTAGTCCGCTGTTAACTCTAGCAGACCGAGATCGTTGATCGTACTGTTTATTCACTAGCTTGAATGTTTCTTCCGTACGTGTCTCCGCAAATTATCCTTCCTCGAGAAAGCCTCCACACATCCCGGAACGGAACAATGAAATCCTGTCGTATCTTCCTGACTACTGTGCTTCGCACGAACGTGCCGTCGGAGGTCCGCCTCGAACCCGAACGCCTTCACCGCACACCCCACGATTGAACATTGGAAACGCTTCTTGTGAATTCGGAAAATGTGCCTACTTGTGGAATTGTCAACCATGATTTCAGAGTAGAGAGAGTGTATATGCCTACTTCAGTTCGTACACATGGAGGTATTCCTTTCCGCAAGTATCGCAAGCAAGTAGTGCAGGCGTGGGAGAGATCGGCGATGACGCACAGAGAGCTTCCGGAGAGGCGCTGTTGAACGAAGTGTTGGGGGTAACCGAAGTGGCTGGAGAGCTTGTTCGATCACACTCGGTCTTCGAGGTCGTTGAAGCGCAAGAGCCGGGGCTCTCAGCACTTCCAGATAATGAAACCACCTCGAATGATTGATGATCGTGTGGTTGGTATGACAGCAACCGTTGATGTTCATGGAAAGAAGGTGCATTTTGTGAAGGTGGATGTACGCGATTTAGGAGTTGGATATAAGGCTGATGAATAACAGGGTTTAGGTCGTACTCAAAGGCGAAAGGTGAGAAATATGTCTCGCCTTTTAAGGAGAACGGGTTTTGGGTATGGGGACTATAAGACTTCTCAGATCGGTCGTCGTGTAAGCAGTCTTCGTTCAGGATGTCCTAGGTTCTCTTTAGGGTGCGCCAGTCGTGTCGCTCAGGAAGCTTTCTTGGGCATGAATAAAAAAGCCGTGAATATGTCCAGAAAGCAAGTTGCTTAGCAAGAGAACAAAACAGAAGCGGGAAGGCCTACGGCTATATGCTGAGTATTGAAGAGGCATGCCACGAGGCTGAAATGATAGGCCTCAGGTGTCTACGTCAGGCCTACATGTTGTCAGCCAATTATGTATGATTGCCTCGCTGAAATGCATCCCCACGTTCGCCAAGAATGTGGCGCGCACGGCTGGGGGCGTGCTGGCTGGAGTGTACGGCTGAAGGCGTGTAATGCCTCTGATACCATTTATTCCTGTCTGACAGCCTTCTACACATGATATAATCGGTGACCCGCTAGGGCAGTTCAATATGATTTTTTTCATGTGGTGTGTATTGAGCCGCTACGCTGTGGGCTGCATGGAGCACTCACAAGCTGTATTGTTTACAGCTCTCCGTCTACCTTCTTCCTCAATGAGCCTTACCCACTCATCCGCAAGCTTCCGATCTCCCAGGATAGCTTCACTTATCTCCAGAAAGTATCCCTTGAAACTTTTCCACAATCGTACATCGTCTTCAGTATGACCATAGAAGTGCGGCCGCGGAAAATACGAGTCGTTCTGGTAGAACGCATGCACTGCTCGCCGAATACCTTCTTCGCTCTGCCCCATATCCCGCACGCAGTCGTAGTCCAGGATCCAGATAACAAGCTCCTGCTCCAGTCCTGCGATCATGAAAGTAGGCGTCGATGAATGCTTCGAGCTTGCTGGCGCGAAAACGAACTCGACATCGTTCGCATCGACATGTGCGCGCCAGTAGCAGTGTGCCAACGCTTCGGCCAATACCTGGACGACAGTGTTAGTGTCGAGGCCTAGCTCATGCATCTGGTCGATATGTAGTCCGTAATTCCGGAGGTTGAAGAAGGTCGGAGGTCGCCCTTGTCGTCGTCGCTTGCCGGTGTAGATGCGTATCAGGCAATCTTCGTTCTCTCGACTTGCTCTCGTGGTGACTTTGATGGCTTTGGGGCAGTACCGCTCGATGAGCATGTCGCGGATGGGCACTGGAACGGAGGGGATGCGCTCCTGGAAGTATGCTCGGCATGCTGTTCGATCACTCGGGAACTGCTTGAGGTGGGAAGTCCACCATTCGTCTTCTGCTTCGATGATTTCCATTGATTTGGGTATGCAAAAGCGCAGTTCCAGTCCCGAGGTTCCCTTGTCTCTTTCAGTTGCGGCCGCGATAACACGGCGGTGCATGAGCTGGTCGTTGGCTACTGAGCGGCCTCGATTGCCTCCATCTTCGCATTTGACCACCCAATCGACGTTATCGGGCGTCCATATGCTGCCACAGCAGCCTGCGCCGATGCAGCGGTACATTTTGGCTTTTATATCCATATTGTTGTTTGTGTCGACTGCGGCGCGAATACAGCTGGTTCATATACACCTCTTGCATTGTGCTATGGTACGCTCCATTGTCGTACCATGGTAGCTACTTTGCGTGACTCAACTTTGACTATTCTTACCAAACTTGTGAGACACGAGGAAGAGGTAGCAACCATCAAGACTATTGTGTGGGTTGCAATGTCGACGAAGTCACACCGCACCCGCCGCATCGTGGAACTTGTCCACCGCGCTATCAACATCACAGAAAATGAATCATTCGCTACTATACCTAAATTGCATCACCAACAGATCACACCGTCTACGACAGACTTCAGGATACATTTTTCGTTCCCTGAAATCGGCGCCTTTCCTCTACCAAGTCAAACGCACGGGTTCGCCCGGGTCTGGCAATAAAGCCGATGCGTTTCGTTCTGCGTGCGTGCACGTGTAAGATGGGAAAGTTCAGCCTGAAGTCCCTGAATCAAGAAGTGGTTTGGGGTCGGATTAGCGTATTCGCATCACAAGCGGTTTCGGATGCATGCCTGAGGCTACGATTGACACAGCCTTTCATCTCGGAGAATCTTGGCACTGTACGAACGATTGACAAGAAAGACGGGCTGCTCAACCCTTCGCTTGGCCTCTCGTCCATTGGCTGCACTAGACACGGCTCGTGGCGTCGACTACGGATGTTGGAGTGCCGAAGAACCTTAATGTCATGGTGTACACAACGGGAAGACGACGACCCGCAGAAGAGCTGAAGTCAGCAAGCAGTGTCCTGTGTAGCAGCAGGAACTGGTGCTTCCTTTTTGCTGGACTCGAATGCCGATGTTCCAGTGATAGCCCCACAGCCCGCCCAGATGCTGACGGGATGGGCTAAGAATAGAGACGGGTCCAACAGCCTTACGGCATTCAGATGTCGATACTAGGAAGGTGGATAATGCAATGCGCGACCGAACTGCGAAATCTTCTCGACGAACTGTTTGCGCATAAACAAACGTTGCGCAAAGACGCTGCAGAGGTTCGTCTGGTACTAAAGTCAGGGCCCAATGTCTCTGACATCATCCGAGGCGCCGCAGCCTGACGCGCGGAATCTCTGGGCGGTGATGGTGCATGGCTAATACATCCTAGATAGCCACGGCACGGGGGCCTTCCGTCAGCGACATAATTCCCCACCTCTGCCTGACAGTTTCCTCCCTTCAGCTTCCGTCGGACCCAAAATACAAGAAACATCGAAGATACGCCATCGCAACCGGCAAGATGATGACGAAAAAAACATCCTACACGAGCATAACGCCCATCCCGAGCTTCATCCCGCGCCAGCTCGCGATTGACATGCTGCAGAGCCATGGCGAGATTATCGAGCTGAACCCTCTGGTCACGGGCTACGAGGCAATCAAGGCCCCACGGAATGCGCCCGCCGACGAGTTCTATGCGACGTGGTACGAAATCACACAGAAGATCCAGTACATAAAGGGAATCGGGAAACTGGGCAGCGGCGCAATCAAGTTCAACGGATGCTTCCACGACATGCCCTGGGGCCTGCAAACACACACATACGCCCCCGCCGGCGTCGACCTGCGCAACAAATGGCAAATCTGCGGCAACCAGCCTGGCGAGCCCCCAGTGGCTCAGGAACTCGGACTCGGCGCGCCCCCCGAGGGCCTCTACCTGCGCGAGGACATTGAGATAAAATGCAACGTCACCATGATCTCCTTCGTCAAGAAGGAAACGCAAGCAGCCTCGAAAAAAATGGTCGAGCGCCTCATCAAGAAGGCAGAACTCCTCGACGCCGGCGTCCTGCAGGGCATGATGGAAAACGGCAAGCTCAAGACACACAACCCCGCCGACCGCCGCGAGAACAAATACAAAAGCCCCCAGGGCAGTCCGTCGCAGCCGTACCAAATGCCCATGAGCCCGACGCGATCACCGACATTTCCTCACCACGCACAACATGGACACAGTAACAGCCAGGGCCATGCGCATCACGGACACAGTAATAGCCAGGGCTACGTCCCGCCCCAGCATCTCCTCGGCGCGAACAATGTCGTTATGGAATTACCCGGCGATTACTACCACCCCCCAACATCCCCTGGCCTCCTGCACCCCGCCGACCGCACATCCACGCCCTCGTCAGACAGCACGTCGCCGAACCCGCAAGACGCCCGCTGGTCACAAGTCTCGCACTCATCTACATCGTCGCGGCCGAGCTCGTATGCGTCGGATGGCATGCGTAGTCCGGGGCTCGAGCAGAAGGCGTTTGCGAGCGAGTTGCCGACCATGGAAGAGACGAGAGAGGAGCACGATACGAGGAGGCAGGGGGAACAGAAGAGTGAGGTCAAGTATGCGTATAATCCGCAGGACTATGCGACGCAGTATGGTGGGCATGGGAAGGGGTTTGTGCATGGGCAGGGAGGGTATCAGCCGCATATGAGGGAGGGGTGGCAGCGGTGATGAGGAGTTTGCCTTGGACGACTTTATATTCACGAATTTCGTATTGTATGGCGAGGCGTTGGTTGTTTTGTTCGCGCATAAGCTTGTTCAGATATCCCCGGTCGCTTGAATTTTATCTAGAAGGGAAGTGGAGATGGAGGTATATAAGTAATCCTTATTCGATGTCATTGAAGTCGTAGCACTCATTATCATATCCTGCTGAGCATGTTTCCCCTACTCATCCACAACAACACCCACCCCTCCCCCGTCCTTCCTCACCCGAACCTCAACCCATCCCCCTTCATCCACCCGCACAATCTTCCCATCCACACAAACCCTCCTCCACTTACCTTCTTCCTCCGCAAACTCAATCTTCAATCCCTCAATCGCTTGATACCTCACCATCTCATCATGTACATGTTTCCCGCCCTGATACGCCAGCCCCATAATGCGCATCGCCTCGTCGCCACTCGTGGGGCCAAAGTACACAAGATGCATACTCCCATCGAGAGGCCTGGAGTCTGGCGATATGCAGAATGGGGCTTCGAGGTTGCTTACCAGTGTGGCGAGGGTGTAGAGGTGTTTGCCATCTGGCAGATTTTCCCAATCGCCAGAAGGAGTGAGGACGGAGACTTGGCCCTGGTAGGCATGTGGCAGCGATCCATCATCCGGATACAAAGCCTCCTTCGCGGCCATTTTAAATCTATCGATCCCGAACTTGCGGAATTCAGACGTGTCGCTGTCGGCGACGAGAGAGGCGTGCATGCCCCACGACACCACCACCGCACCGTGTAGAATATTCCCCTGAGGTAAGACTTCCTCCTTTCTCGCCTCGTCGACGAGAAGTCGAGATCCGGGCGAGAAGGTTGCGGTGAACGTTGGCAAAGGTTTACTCTTCCTGAACCCCAGACCTTTCAAACCCCAATCATTCTCCCGCCCGGCGTTGATGCTATGATACAGGGCATTCGCCGTACCCAGCGGGAGTAAGACGATTTCTGGCGCCGCCTCAGCAGTTACGCTTGACAGTCCGTTTACGAGGTCAACGACACCGCCGTCCCCTGACGCCAGGATAATGCGTTGCGCCTCGCCTTGCCGGGCGGCAGGGAGAAACATATCGCGGGCCAACTCCAAGATACTAGTCTCACTCGTCGTAGTGTGAAGCTCGCACGCCTTCACGCCGCCAGGATGAATCAAGTCGAGAATAGGAGAGACAACCTTCTGGAAGAAGGTTTCGGCCTTTCTGTGGCCTGAGCCCGTGGAGAGGATGATGTGAGTTTTTGGAACTTTGGTAGTTGAGGATGAGGTTGGTGCTGATGGTGGGGTCTTGCTGAGGTTGATAAGCTTTGGGGGATGAGCGGGATTTTCCTCGTCGTCTTGCAAGTGCGCGACGACTTCGAGTGAGCCATCCAAGGAGGGTATGGTGACGGTGAATTGCTTGGGTTTCTCGGTCGTCTTGCTGTCTTGGGCGTCGGTGTCGGCCATGTTCGCGGTAATTGGTATCTTTGTTAGATGACTAGTTGTGCCGAGATTGAAGCGTATTCGATTTATTGAGGGATCCACGTGGTTTAATGGAGGTGTGGGGTGCAAGGGGCTTTCATTGCGGATTTATCTAGTCTATCCATAGTTATGGTCACAGACATGCACAGAGCGGGTCCCGCAGTACAATTGGCGCTAGGCTGGATACGTCATCCCATCTGACAGCTCAAGACAGTTGGGACGAGCAGAGACATGTCAGCGCAACTGGAAGTTTTCGATGCGTTTTCCATCTTGACCGCGGAAGATTTTCCTGATAGTAAATTTTGGTAGTGAACACACAGCGGCTATATTCAGCCACAGTCTATAATCAGTCTATTCTCGCTCGTGTTACGTCATCCGTGCGCTCCGTCCGCACTGGGCTGCCGCTCTTTAACGTCAGCTCAGCCACGCGAGGTCAGCTCCGACACGATTATCGTCTTCGCAGCACAGACACACGCTGCAAGACCGCCTACAACCTCCGACGAAGACATTCCGTCTTCAACCCTTCAACGCAACCCCATTGCCGCGGTCCACTGCTGGTCCACCCCAGCCGCGCAATCGCGCCAACATCCGCAGCCTCAGGCACCCGCATGCGCCCGTAACACTATTCCAACCTCCCACCGCCCACAATGAACGGCTGGCTAGTCTTCATCATAATCCTGCTCCTCATCTTCTCCGGCTCCTACTTCGGCTGGTACTTCTACGCGCGATGGAACGCCTCGCGCAACGGCCTGCCCCCACCGTCCATGAACCCCATCACCGCCTTTAAAAACCGCTCCTCAGGCGCCGCCGCATCCAACTACCCCGGCCCCGCGCCCACCGGCATCAAAGGCTTCATTGACACGCAAATCCGTAAATTCAAAAACAGAAACAACCGCACCGCCGCCGGCGCCTACGAGGAGCCTGGCTACAACGCCTCCCGCGGCCGCGGCGCCGGCAGCAGACTCGACCCGGACGAGGCGTGGAGTGCGCGTGTCGGCGACGAGGCGTACTACGAAGAGCAGGAACTCGGGCTTCACGAACCCAGCTCCACAAGCGCGAATCCCTATGCAAACACTGCCTACGCGGCGCCGTACCCGGGCATCGAGGAGCCGGCGCGCGGACGCAGTCGCCAGCGTGACTCGTACGACGAACATCTGGACGGCAGGAGCGCGCATTCGAATCCGTTCGGGGATGACAATGCGGCGAGTTTGAGGGGCGTTAGCCCGAGGCCGTTGGGCAATGAGGATACGAGTTACCATGGGGGTGCGACGGCGCAGATGCCCGCGGGCCCGAGCCATAAGAAGAGTGGGAGTCAGGCGCCGAGCCCGACGGAGAGCAGGAGGAGTATCTTCAAGGAGGACATACGGTGAGGATGAGGAATGTGTGAAGGTCTGTCTAGGTGCTGTGCGACAATGGTAGTATTTGTTCGATACCAAAATGGCGAAGGGGCGTCTTGGTTTTTTTTCTCAGAGATATATATGCTATGATGTCTTTGCTGTTCTGCTGCCTGAATCGAGTATTTCATCTCACGCTTTACCTGCATCGATCCTTCTCCGATGGCTCAAGTCGTCTGCGGATGCTTTTACGAAGTGATGTCAACTAGTGTTGGCTCTTCGAATCATACAAAGAACCCTTGCATATATTCGCCTATCGTGCAAGGCTGTCCTCTATAGCATGCGCCAAGCCGCCTCCTCTAGTCTGTATCCTCCATCGACCTGCGTCAAGCCTAGATCTCCTCGAGTATGGTGTATTTTACACTGCCTCTTGAAATTCTGAACAGGCTGAGTGGAACTCATGCAACAAGACTACCACGACAGTCTATGTGTAACGAAGACTGTGAAATAAGGCTGCCAATGACTATGAGAAGCGGGACTGCTACGTCTTATTCATATGATGTAGAGACTAGTTTCGTCTCACGCATACGCCCAGTCAGCTACATCTCTTGATAGACAAGGTCTCGGCAAGGCGTCGTTGGAGGGTAGTAGTTAAAGACGGAGATGGCTCAGCCGTCAATGAAGAATGCTTATTCGTGAAACTTCATGGCCGTGCCGCAGATTTGTTTGTGTTTCCAGTGTCGACCAAAGCTCAAACAGGTGGGATCTGATCACGCTCCTGTGAATCAGCCCTGTCCTTCCTTCTGATTCACTGCGTGCATACACCTTCTCTAGCTGCGGGATGCAGGGTCGCGGCACGTGCTCGAAGTGAATGCGTCTCAACCTCCACACCAGCCTCCAACATTCGCTGCTTGTCCTCCGACACTCCAACAACTATTACCACGCACAACAAACCCACATATCCAATAAGCCAAAAGTCGTACAACAATGTCTGGAGCCGCTCCCCAAGGTCCCTACGGACCCAACAACCCCCCGCCGCCGCCAATGGGACCTCCGCCAGGCAAAAGCGGACGCGCGCGGGGTCGTGGTGATAGAGGCGAGCCTCCGCATCCGCAAGACTCACAAACGTCCAGCGGCCCCGGCCGGGCATTTCTGAATAGGAAGCTCAACAGCAGACAGCGCAGGAAGTTCTTTGAAGCACAAGAGAAATCAGGCGAGGGCCGAGGCCGTGGACGAAGCCGATCCCCGATACCCAGACGAGACCAGGAAAGCCAAGCTAGTTATCGCGAGAGGTCTCCCATAAGGTCTGAGAGCGACAGAGGGCAGTTCGTCAGTAGATCGCCGCCTGGCAGCGGGCGTCGAAAGAGTCGTCTGCGAGACGCTCGCCAGTATACGCCTGATCAGATTGTCGACGAGACGTATGGGAGATTGTCTCCGCCAGGCAATCAGAGCCGGTATACGAGCGATCAGACTGACCGCCAGCGGACGAACCGTATCTGGCCGCACGAAGAGCAAAATTTCTCGGGCCGTCATTCAGGTAAGCAGTTTGGACGATCATGTCGGGACGCTCTTGAGAGCTGGGATCAAAGAGAACCGACTTCTATAGACGAGGAGTCAAGCGCACAAGCTGATGATATACATTCGCAGACACGTACGAGCCAGCAGGTACAATGCCTCAACCTCAAGCTTCGGCACCTGCTTGGAGTGGAGACGTGAACAAGTTTGGTACTGCGCTAGCTTCAGGCCAATACAAGGCAGCATACCGTATTGAAGATGAAGTCGACTGGGACGACGACGAAGCTTTCGACGTGCCAGGTCCTGATCCGGCATTGAAAGCGTCCAACGCCCATGGTTACGAAGCCCAGCAGACAACGTATGGAAGTGCATCACGCAACCATAACGCACGAGGTCCTGAGCCCCCGGCAGCTTTCGGGCGGGAACAGCACGATCCGAGGAATGCAAGGTGGGAAGAAAACCATGGATGGTCGCAGCCGAAGCAGAATTGGCCTATGAACAATGAGGAACAAATTCCGAGAGCAGTATTCAAACAGCGCAAGAAGGGCAAACAGGGCATGGGAGCTCCTCAACGCCAGTATATCCCGGACCACAATGCCGTCCAAGACAACATCTCCCAGCGATCGTTCGCGGAAGGTATTGCTATTCACTCCACGGTTCCAGTGTCGGTGGCCATACATGTTCCGGAAACTGCATTCGACCTGCGCAAGTATGAGGCGGATATCACTAAGCTACACAAGAGCCTTCCCAAAAATCGGGCCTATCGATTCTTCAACGGAAAGACGGCGCCGTACCAGTATGGATCGACGTCGGTCCACGACCTGGGACTATGCTATGTGACATTCTGCACAGATGGTTGGTGCGAGATGGGTGCAAAGTGTGCTTGGCGCCATCATCCTTTGACCAAAGCTGAACGCGAGTGGATAGCGCTGAAAGGAACGGAAAAGTCCAGGGCATTCTTGGAGGCTTTGCCGCGGCACTGGGCCAGCCCTGAGGTGCCGCTTCCGGGTGCGAACATGGAAGAGAAGAGGTTTCAATGAAGGAAGGTGGCGTAGACATGCCACGGCATGGTATTGAGATGAGAGCCTCCTTCTAGTCGAGGTAGACCTGGAGGCCACAACGCGTGGTGTCGGAGGAAGCGTATTAGTATTTGGTGCCCCAGCTCATACTTCAAAGGACACCACCTCTTGTATAAAACCAGCCTCTGATATCATCTTCTCCTTTCAAACAGATCATCATCATCTTCCCCAGTGTATCTATATCTTCTGGCATCGCATCCCTCAAAACTCCAGAGAAATCCAGCTCTTTTACAATGAAATGTCTCTGGTTGTTCCAAGTAACAGCATAGTCAAACGCGCTCTTCGCACTCCACAGCTGCGCAGAGATGGTCATTTTATATCCTAATGCGCGATCCTCGTTGCATGACTTGAGCTGGCCGCGCATGAGTTGACACATGGTGACGAAATGAAAAAGAGCGAGCACTGTGCGCCGTAGTGATTCACGGAATATGTAGGCAGCCCACGAAGCGCGTGCGACGGCACTCGGATAAAGTGATATCGAGCCGGTAGGGTCTTCTTGATAATCAGTAAGACTATGAAGCGCATAGGCGACCTCGTTCATGCATGACAGTAATGATTCAGCTTGGCTGTACAGGCTGATGTCCCCACCGAATACAAGCATACTTTGATACAGCATGAGGGCGTGCGCTCTTGCTAGCAGATCGACGGGTTGTTCTGGAATTGGGGAGCTGATGATCGCTTCTACATGCCTCTTGATGAAGTTGGCGATGAAGTCGTTGTTTATAGTGTTCTTGGCGATGTACAAGGCGCAAGCTGCATAGGCATCCTGAAGGACTTGAGGCATATGCTCCTGGTATAACATGGCATGCTGCCAAGGAGTGCCATTTTGTTCGACCATGGCTCTCGGGGCAAGTTTTAGTTGCTCGATCGGCCATTCGACGCGTGATTTTGCGAAGGGAGAAAGACACGAGACTGAAAAAGTATGCGGTTGATGATGAACAACTCGATTGAGAGCCAGGGACTGATCGTTGGGCGAAGTATATAGCATGTCTGATAATGACTCCAGAGATGCAACGGCGGTACCAAAGTCGAATTCAGCAATGTTAGTGTCGGTTGGTAAGCCGAAATCATCGGGTGCAGAGGCATGCTCAACATCTGCATCGATTGGAACAGACGGGACACCGTACTCGTTTCTGCCATATGCAGACTCATCCGAGATTGACGTAGATTGCACTATTTGTCCACGTGGCTGTGGATAGCTGCATGTTAGGCGCTGTTTCACACATCGCCTGCAGCTGGGATTGCCAAGGTCGCATTTGCGCTTTCCTTTGGCGCATTCGGAGCAAGACTTCTGTCTGCCCTGGGAGTTTGCCATTCGGTCCCGAGTGGGTGGCATCGTGTCCGCTTATTGCATCGTTCCAGTCGCCGTGAGATGGCTGATTGAGCGCAGTTTGAAGTCTACCCAGGTAGGAATCCCACGCGTCGTCCGTGGTGATCTCGCAGCCTCGATAGCCTCGCCAGTTTTCCACAAATTTGAGTCACGTATATAGTAATACGTATAGCTTCAAAGTGTTGTTTTGGTGGAGACCTGATGCCCCTGGCGAGAGTGAAGTGCAGTAGTGAAGCTTGACGTTGCAAGCCTCTGGGCGCTCACGAAGTTGGGGCTTGGCGCTGCGCTCCTGCATCTTCCGCACGAACTCCCTTTCCCATCATCATCAACATTAACATCATCGCGTTCGCGTTCTGGGGCTTTGCATCCTACCTCGATAAATCCGAGAGTCTCTTCAGCATGCTTGGAACAATCATGTCGTCCTAATCCCTTCGTGGCGGACCTGATATCTCTCCACCGCACAAAATGCGGAACTCCGCAAGAGGTAGCATCAGGCGTAAGCAGCATGGCTAGACGTGTTACATCAGAGCCAAAAACGGGCAATGAGCTTTGGTGAATGCACACCGATGCCTTTGTCGAGTCCGATATACGCATGTAGAGTATATACGAAGCGACACAGGAAACGTATAAGAGCGATTGTATGTTAAGGGAAGCCCACCGAGTAGATGCTTATCACTCCGCGACAGATTTTTAACCAGTCTACAATTATCTTTTACCTTAATCGAAAACCATTTATCTACAAGTCATGACTGACAAGATCATCCTCGTAACGCGGGCGACCGGTTCCCAAGGCAGAGGTACGTAGATCGCCCTCGGAAACGACACTCCCCCTGTAGCTTGGAGCTATACACAGTATCACCAGGTTTCAATTGCGTCTGCAAGGCTGAGTTTGTCGCTTCAGGCTATAAGATGAGCTGTCACATGCTGCGTCCCATCCGCCTTCTTAGACGTCCACTGACATTGCAACTCTTAGCTGCTATCGCTCATCTTGTGCGCTCTGGATGGAACATACGTGCTCTTGTGATCGATCCATCCAGTGATCGCGCTATCGTTCTCAAATCATTAGGGCCGCAGGTCGATTTGGTCCAGGGCACATGGAAAGACCCTTCAAGCATTGAGGCTGTCATGCGAGGCTGTCAAGCCCTGGTATTCATCCAACGCCCATCCTTTACTGATGACGCAGAGTTTCAAGAGGGTCACGTTATTCTGAACCTTGCTAAGGTCGCCGGAGTCCAACATGTTGTTTTCTCCAGCTCACTCGTGCTCAACAACCCGAATGCACAGGAGGACATTGGACACTTGTCCGCTGCGCCCGCCGCGTTGAACAAAGCGCCCGTAGAAGACCTCGTAAAAGCTTCTGGCATGAAATGGACGCTGCTGCGCCCTGGATACTTTATGACCAACCTGCTACCTCCGGTTGTCGACTACATTTTCCCGGAGATCAAAGCAGGCCAGATGAGCAACAGTTACGGTCCGGACTGCATCTTGACGCTCGTTGATCCAGATGATATTGGAGCTTTCGCTGCCGCAGCGTTCAACGATCCCGGAAAGTTCGACGGGAGAACGATTACCATTGTTGGAGAGAATGTTCGATTCGACGACATTGTGAAGGCATTCTCCAAAGCCACTGGCCGCGATATAGAGGCCATCTACCGAACAGAAGAATAGACAAAGAAGGAGATAGCAAACCCCTTGGTTTCAGGGAATGTTATGCGCATTGGATTGTAACGTTTGGTGGACATGGATGAGGTGCTAGGATGGGACGTACCGCTCACCACCTTCGAAGAATTCTTGAACAAGCACAGGCATGAGTTCAGTAAAGTGACATCTTCCGAGAGCAACTCATAAGTCGGAGTGTTCGCTGGTATGTACACGACAAGCACCAAATAGGCACTGAGCGACCGCCAGGCACTAGCATCATTCGTGGGCTTCTCTACAGTCGGGCGGTTCAATACCTCACATATTCCAACATTATGTATGACTTCAGTTAGAGTTTCATCATCAAGAAATTTACTATTGGGTCTTGAAGGCCATTTAGCCTGCTGTGACAGTCAAACGAACGCATACAGTGGACAGTGAACGCGGATTGTGGTAAGAAGTGCGACGTATATATTTCTCGATCGCTTTTTATTCTCCGAAGCTAATTGATCTCACGTTGCCTGACTTCGATAACATGTATTACTTTTTCTGAGACTCAATGGCGCAACTGGGGCATGATTGCATATCACCCGTGGTATTGAACCTATATGGAGGCGAGACCTTCTTGGAGTATCCTGTTCCGGAACATCGCTTCGCAATTCTTGATTACCATTTCCTCGGCCCTGGTGCCATACCGCATCTTCTCAAGTGTCCAAGTCGGTCCGGCGGGCATTCTGCCACCGACGGTAACGATACACCGCGGTAGCTGCAACGAAGATGGCGCCCAGCTTGAGAATCTGCGCAAAATCTGTGGCAAGCTCCTTGGCGATGCTCATCGTCGGTACTTCAGGCTTCACAAGAGCTACCTCGCTGTCGGGGTCTGTCTCGCTCCCAGCTTCTTCGCCCTCAGTCGATCCACTGCCCTTCCACCAGGTCCATACAGCGGTGCCGGCCCAAGCTAAAGCGGCTGAAAGTGTAGGAAGGGCGCCAAAAATGAAGATGCCATAACCGCCCATCATAGCGCTCTGGCATATCGCGAATACAGAGCCCGCAGCCACACTGCCGATGCCGGACTGAATCCCTGCTGCCGTGCTTGCTAAATTCATGTCAGTAAGACTCGCGATACCAGGCATTGGTGCCAGTCTTACCTGCAGCAATTCCAGCCGTCGTGAATCCCATGGCTCCGAGTATAGCTGGCGTACTGGCAAGGACCGCAATGAAGACGATGATCGCTGCCGTCTCTGCAGGGTGAGCTTTCATCCATGTCCCTACTTCCTTTGCGACCTCAATTACTCCGAGTTTCCGTAATTGGCTCACCGCATTCGCAACGGCATCGTGAGCTCGAGAAGCTAACAACTGCACCTTGTTGAGGACGGCCTGGAAGGCGACTTGGAATGGGTTTCTTAGATGCGCAAGTTGATTGATAGCACTTGACCGGGGAACTTCGTCTCGGGGATCCGGTAGGGTACAGCTGTCACCATCGATAGAGCTTGCATCGCTGGGAGCAGAGCTGTGCTCACTTGTTTCGGATTCGGCGGCATCAAATCCTTCGGGACGCTCTGCCTCAGACGATGAGAACAAATTGCCCATCTTGAATAGCGACCGCGGAGACTTCTGGATGGTCGATTTGCGCGTGGTGTTAGCGACTCGAACCTTCTGTTTCGGTGGCGCAGCCGCGGAGGTGGTGAAGATTAGCGACTGATCACTGTGAACGCTAGCCTGACTAAGCCACCCCAACACACCTCTAAGAGGTTACTTTGCGTTTTGTGTTACTCACTCATAAATGGAGTCTTCTACCGGACGGTAGGAGCTGAACATGTCGCAATGTCCATTGATGCGATCATCCTTATCAGCACGTTTTGTGGACTCCAGGACTTGAGTTTGCACCTCAATAGTCATGAACAATGACATTGCTTCGCATTCACCTCCCATTGTTATCACTGTGGGTCCATTGTTTCTTTGTCTCAATTCTTTCATTCACCCGGTATTGTTCTTCAGCAACTTGATGAAGGTACATCTCAAACAAGACCCCAGCCCGTAGACATGACCCAATATTCCACCTCTATCATTCGAAACAACCGCACGCATAATCGCTATAGTGACATTTTACAATGGCGCCAACACTTCGCAACCTCCCTTCAAGACAGAATCGGGGCGGGTCTTTGCGCCAGCAAGCCAAAAACAACGCCATCTCACACATCAGTCAAGGCTGGCCTCAGAAGGCGATCGGACGGCAAACACGAGGCCTAAGTCGCCCAAGGCTAGAGTGTTATCGCCGCGAGATGGTCAAGGCATATCTCCATTGCCCACGCATCCTCAATTGGATCAACACTCATCAAACATTGCGGTACCGATGCGCATATCATCACGACCGCCGTCATGTCCCAGCGCGCAGATGCCCAAGTTGTACGTTCAAAAAGCTTGCTGATGTGTATTGGGACAAAGAAAGCACCCAAGCAGACATCGACAACAAAGTCAACGAGCTCGATGAGGCTGCGTTTTGGGATAGGCTTCCATTTCCCTGGTGGTCAGGCACACACACTATGGAGGATCCCTCGCAATATGCTGAACATCTTGTCAACGCTTTCGTTGGTTCGAATGTCGCAGGTCCGAACTTGCAAGCATGGACGGATGAGGCGGATGCAATCTTCTTCTTGGACCTCGCCTATACAGATACCTGTGCAACAGATGGCTGCGGTCGTGTTACAACTCCAGCCATTGGTGCGAACTCCCTGTTCCAGATCTCCCTTCCGGAGACTGGCACTATTGACTTGGATCAGGCCATTAATGACACCATGAGCGACACTACTGAAAAGAACTGCGACAATTGCTCTCCAGCAGCAAGCGTCATGCATAATCGGGTTGCGCAAATTGAAGCTGCACCCCAAGTGCTCACCATGCAGCTAAGACTGCATCAAAACGTCCTTACAAAAAAGAAGGATAAGAAAGGAAAACCCATTGCTAGACTCTTCAAGGTCGACACTGTTGTCAATCTTCGGAAAACCCTCGACTTGACTCGCCATCAGACCAACAAGAGTGTGCCGCTCAAATATCGACTCCAGGCGGTGACAAGTCATTCTGGGACCACCCTAAACGCCGGACATTATATGGGTCAAGTGCGGACATCAAACCGCACCTACAAAACGAATGACCGTCGAGTGACGCAGACAGCGCCGTCTATCTTGACCGAGTGGCCGCAACAATGGCCCGGTAGAACCATGGATGATGTCAGGCGCAAGATCCCCGCGACAAGAAAGAGATCGGAGGAGTTTACTCCATATGTGTTAACATGGGTTATGACTTCGGGAAACTGAGTTTACTTAGGTGTCCTCTGATCTGATTTTGCAACACCTCCGTGAATCTACAATACGTTTTTTGATAGAACTATCATTAATGATGGTACCGCGAAGGACTTCCGGATAATAAAACATGCTCTGTATTTTCAAGCTACTTCAAGGCAGATCGCTGTACGCCTGCTGTATGTCCACTGTACAACCTTCCAGTGTTTATGTTTCCGTGCGGCCGCTTAGAGACTGGCATACGTTAGCTTGGCTTTCTCCTCTGCAATCAACTGATCGATTGCGTCGTCGAGTGACGAGCCTCTGATGAACTCGGACGGTTCATATTCTTCTCCGCCGCCGCTGTTCTCCGCAATGACGGTATCAGTCACTTTGAAATCATCCACGAGCACATCTCCGATTTCCTGATGTCCCGCCTTGATGTGCTCCTCGGTGTCCAATCTCGTGCTAGCCAACTTGTCCAGAAGCATCTGCCGCTCGTGATAAGTCCAGTCCGCAAGCATGCAAAACGCAAGCTTGGCCTGCTCGGTTTCCTCTCTTGCTTTCTTTGCCTGTTCTCGAGCCCTCATGAGTTCTTGTGCCAGCTTTACGCTGTGTTTCATCGCGCGTTCGTACTGCTCCATGCTGACGTAGCCCGACATGATTTGAGGTATAGCTTGATGAGGCAAGGTGTAGTACGGGAGAGCTGGGCGATTTGACAATTCGACTGTATCAGTGGAAGTGAAGCTCTGACCTTCCTGCGAGGATGCAGTGTCGCAATGTGGGATGTCCTGTGTAAGGAAAGGAAAGTCTTGAGGTATGGAGCCAGTGGTCGTGCCCTGACTCAATAGACCTGGCAAGATCCAAAGTGGCGTACGCTCAAAAAGGTATGTTAGATGTCTCTCTCGAGTTTTGCAAGGGCGTGAAACGTACATCTTCGGGCACATTTGGTGATGCGCACTCCATTGGATCGCCTGCCATTTTGCACTTTCCTCCAAAAGCTTGTGGTTTGTATCGTGGAGGTATCAAAAACACTGAAGCAAGTTGTGGATTTGCGAGCTCCGTGGTATACGCTAGTGCGTTTGCCAAACGTACGCTTGGATCAGGTGACTGGTCCTTCACTGCCCCGTCCCATGCCGTCCGACAACAATACTCAGCGATTAATGTGAATGAGATAGGCAGAATTGTCACAGCATCTGTATAGTTATGTAGCAGTCTCGCTGGCAATTTCAAAAATCGGGAGTAAAGATTTGACATTCACGTCGAATGTTAGCTGCTCGAGAATCCCAGCGATCACACTGTTGGTCTTACCACCAGCCAGCACATGAGCTACATGGATTGGTTACCTGAGGTAGGATATGAGTGACGATAGTTCAAATTCAAAGAATTAATTACACGTCTAGGAGTAACACAAGTGATATACGGTAAAGAAAACAACGGCTAAAAAGCAGCGAAGCTACCAAAGCAAAGGTATACAAGAATTGTATGCGTGATTTACACATGCAGTCTACGATGACACAGAGATACTTTTGATCAGCTAACAGAGCCTAATGACAATTAGATGACTTCTGAAAAAGGTAGACAGCTTCAGCTTCATGTACAAATCCAACGTCGTTCATTACGGCTTGTCGCTAGAATTTCTTGCATGCCAGATGTGGTTTGTCCAGTTGTCAACGCGACCAGTGCTACCTAACTTGACATGAATCCCGAACTGCCTATGCATTGTTTACCCTAGCCAGTTATCATCACAGTACAAAGCAAACAAGCGGCGGAAGTACATGACATGATCTAGACGACATGATCTAGACGACATGATCTAGACGACATGATCTAGATTTCTAGCTGCGAGCTTACAAAGCTCTCCCTGACTAATCTATGGGCATACATGACATTATGAATTCTCAAACGACGCTTCATACCAGCCCGAGGCACTGCAGATTCCCTCGCGCGCGAATTTTCTTAATCCCTCCAGCGCCCGTGGATATTCAACAAACTCAAAAGCCTCCCAGTGTAGTCAACAGGCTCACGATGGCAGCCATGGAATGGCAAATTGTATCGAGCAATTTCCTTATCAAGGTCGAACTTCTTCCCGCCTCTCATGTCAAGGTAGCTCGGTTCTGGCGCTAACTCCAGCCCTTCTGCCAAACCTTCGACGATGATTTCAAGCTGGCGGAGACTGCGCGGTATGCCACTGCCCTGGATAATGACCTGCAGGGGCAATGATATATTGGGATTTGTAACGGGATGTGCCGTCGATGCGGATGATTCTAAGGGTGGTGAGTCGTTTGGAAGAGGGAGTGTGGCGTGTTCCTCTTGGATTGAGAGTACCATACCGAAAGCTTCGTGCTTCTTCAAGGGCAGCTTCGTGCCTCGTTCAAAAGTAGGCTCTTCCGATGTCTTGAGTGAGCTGAAAGCGAGACGTACGACTTTCCGAGCAGTGGAAGTAAAAGCTTGAGTTCCACGGATGTCCAACGGCAGTGCAAAGTGCAAACTTGCTGCCGCGCCTTCTTTTGGTACTGCAGGTTGGTCATTTACTATGGCCAGTATTTTGGCATCCATAGCGGTCTCGTCCTCGTCGCAGTTAAAGATGAGAACGCGTTGGAGGTCCATGCCTTTCATCACGCAGTCTACCGTTGGGAACAGCATGACGTCCCCGGCATATTCAGTGTCCGGATCGACACCTGTGCTCGCAATACCCTTCTGAGCGCCTGTATTGTCAATGATACACTCTAGGTTCGGCGTGTAGGCGGCGTCAGACGACACACCTTTTGGGACAGTATGCTTTTGCGCTCCGGTACTCGTAGGGAAGCCGACTGCTTTCGGGGTCTCGAATGGCTCCACCTGAAGTGCGACGAGTGCAGCTTCTCGCTCTCGAGATAATGGGCATGCTAGAGGTGATTGCTCTGGTGGCACCCACTTGGTCTGTCGGCCGATGCCTAGCAGCCGATGCTCGAGAGGTTCCTCAGTTACTTCAACATAGCAGTCTTCATTGCTAGGGTCATCTAGATGTGTAAGAATCAAAAGCTGGTCTTCTTCATGTTCTTCTTCTTCTTCCTCGTTGTCCTCGTTCTGTCCTTCCCCGTTGTCCTCGTTCTGTCCTTCCCCGTTGTCCTCATCCTCTCCTTCTTCCTCGTCGTCTTCGTCACTCTTCTCATCATCCTTTTGCTTTTCCTCGTCCTCATCCTTCCGGACTGCCGCGGCTTCCATGGTCCTGCCCTTTTTCTTCGGGCGAGGTACGCGCACATAAAGTATACGCCGATCGAGCCGTCCGCCAGGCCGACTCCGTACAGCTCTGAGAGAATGAGAGCCTTCCTCCTCTGAATCTGGAGGTCTCTGTACTGGCGCTGGGATGGGGTCGTTCTTTACAGCCTTGGCTAGTAGGCACACTGAACTGCCGGCCTCCTCTTCGCCAAGATCTCGCTTGCGCTTGAACATGCTGCAGTCTTGGGCGATATTTGGGCTTCTCGGGTGTGTGAGCTCGTTGGTACTCAAGGGCTGCGCAGTGGGTAGGATATTCGATGGGATGCGGTTGAGAAGATATCGCGCGGTGTAGAAAGATTCCATTGTGGGCCGGTGCAGGCGCAATTGCACTTGTTGGGATTGAGAAGGCGAGGCGGCTGACGCAGAGGTGCAAGATTCCAGCAATGCTCATTTCTTCCCGCCATTCTACAGGCTGGCTGAGGCGCCTGCCCGCTCCACGGGTACCCGGCTCGTGAAAGTCGGCGCTGGGCGGGACAGATTGAGACTTCTGAATGCCTTCACATCTCATCTGGCCTTGCTGATCTTCATCAAAATCTCTGCAGGTCATTAGCGCGGATATATCAAACGTACATGGCCAGGTTTAGCAACAACTCGTAATCGAACGACGACAGGCTATCGTACAAGCTGCTGAACGAACAGTCTAGGAGCGCTCCTACATTAATTTGAGATCTGTTTATGTTGAACCCTTAAATCTTTCCTTCACTCTCTCCGTTTGCATCGCCCTGGGGACGTGTGTAGATTACCAATCCAAATAGCAGGTACGAACATGTTGGCATCGCAAGAAAAGGCACCTCTTGCCATATATGTACGCTGCATGGACACCTACGGAACTCTTTTTCAAGGATTCCTAGTTAGCCTCCATGTTCTATTGTGTTCACATAGCTTATTATCAGATACTTGAACACATCCAGGCAAGGCTATCATGTATAAGATCTCAAGGGAGACGCGTTAGATCTTACTTATATGACTTATTCTGTACTCACCTTTTGTTAATGCTCTACTGTGTTGTATGCATCTGCTGCTTGCAGCGTGATTTTACTTTTTCTTGAAATAATGAAACGACCAATTGCGAGCTCTGATCCTGAAGGCTGAAGTCGTACGCTGCAGTATTGAGGCCCATTCATGCTGTGTTTAATACACGTACGTCTCCCGGACGTGCCAGTATAGTCCGTGTTGTCACCGCGCCAGACACTCCATATGCTCCCGAATTTACTTTCCTTCCCACAGTCCAGCACAACGGTGCACCCAGGCTCAAGTCATGTCTGAGGAGCAACGTTCACTTTGTCTTCACTATTATCCCTTTCTCCGATAACCGGAGCTCTGATTTTTGCTCTTGCCGTGCGTTTGTTGTGTTGAGGGATTTGTTACGTCATCCAAGGTGAAGGAGGAAGCGACGGTGAGCACGAGTTTCCCTCACAACACGCTCTTGCCCTCACCATAAAAACTCTGCTTCGCCCCGCCACTTTCTCTTCTCTTACACCTCACTTTCCACTCCCAATTCTGCTACAAAACCTCGCTGCATCATGACCTCGACTCGCGCTGAGATGGCCCAGCGCCTGCTGGAGTACCTCGACGCCCAGGTACCCACGCAGCTACCGACAAAGCCGCTTGAAAAAGCCTTCGAGAACATGCGTCGTGCTGAGGCAGTTCCTGTCGCTGCGCTCCACAGCATCAACGAAGCCGACATGCGCCATCTCTGCGCCTACATCAAAGCCAATTTGCTCCAAGAAGCTGATCGAAGCCGGAACATCGTCGACAGCAAAGCCATTCCTGCGAAGCCGACAGCTACGCTTCCTTTGCCCTCCGTCAAACAGTGGCCGCTCCATCCTGTCACTTCAGCATCATCAGCGCCTACCCTACCACCGGCACCTTCCACGAAGCCGATTGCACCGGCTCCCGTACAGCAATCTCGTTTTTCTAAGCCAACTGCGCCTGTGTTCCATCTCGCAAAGCCGATGAAGGTGGCTCCAATGCTTCAACCTCGTCCAAGCTACACCAAGAACAACTGGACTGGCACTAGTCCTGCCGTAGACCGGGACACTCGAGATGCTCCTGGAAGGCGTCATGTCTTGGGAACCGTGCCGAGATTCACATCGCAGCTGCCTAGGGCTACCTGCTGGCCATCTGCGCTGCGAACCACGAAGATTTACAAGCCATTTCTCTCCTACGCGAAGGGCGACAATGGTGAGGTTGAGCCGTGGAGATATGGTTCGAACAACCTCAACAGCCTTGGACTATGCTTCACCACCTTCGCGACCAAGGCTTCTTGTCCTCATGGCGGCCAGTGCGACTGGCGTCATAGGGCGCTGTCCGAAGAGGAGCTGCAGTGGCTGAGAGACATTGGCAAGGGCTTGTACAGTAAGCACCTTGTCGGCTACCAGACGTTTGGTGTTGATGTGGTCGAAGACACTCAGTGGCCACACTGAGTATGCGAAGCCGATTTTTCGGGTCCCATTACACGGGAATACACTAGATACTGATAATCAAATTGTCCATGCAAGTACTTGAAAATTTTGACCTTCGTGTGATCCTGACCCCAAGCGAACGTCTTGGTCTGGCCTTTCAAATGAACGATCAGCACGAAAAGCAGGAGGTGCAGTCCAAAGTGATTGCGAAGGCGATGCGTTCAATAAAGCTCGACCATGTACATAGCAGAAATCAGAGAAGTTAGGTGTAAATCTGACTCAGCGTAAACATTCAGGCTCTAGCATCAGTTGCATCACTTCGATCTAGTTGGGCTTCATCATCAGCCGCGCAGTGTATGAATTAGCGTTAGATAAATATAAGCGCCATGAAATTGACCATGACGAGACTTCAAAGCGTCGTGACATTAGTGGCATGGATCAGAACGATGGTCGCGGTCGATACAGACGCCCGTCTGCACCCGGCAGTGACATCACAGATACCGTACATAGATGAGTAGGGTTATCAAACATATGAAGAATAAAGGACGGTAGATTGGGCACATTTATTTCGAGTGCGAGTGTAGATGTACCACGAGAATGAATTAAATACGAGCTACATCGACAAATTGACAGCCCCGTCTCTAGCCTTCCACCCGTCACCCGCAACATTCTACTCCTCGTTAAGCCATTTCATCGACTTCGTTATCGCCAACCAAAGCGCGATCTGCAGCGAGGCTCTGTTGGAACTCATGAGGCCCCGAAGTCGTAGCTGATAAACGGATAGCAAGTATTCGCAGCTGAAGCCAGTCACCCCGGAACGATCGCAAGGATCGCATGGAGTTAGTCTGGGCCTTAATCACCTCAGATCGCGCCACCATCTTCTTGCGTCGGTGATTTGTGCGGTGGAGCAGCTCCGGATATTCACACTACGAAGAGGTGGCTTTTGCCTGCAAGTTTGCCCTGTGCCGGAACTACCAAGGCCGCCGAGGTAAGCTGAGGTGAGCTTAATTCGTTGACAAGCCATGGGGAAAGAACTGTGCGGAGCTCAAGGCCGTCCTATGGTGATGAGACATCTTTTCATTCTTCATCTGTGCGGCTGAATGCCCGGAAAGAAGCACGACCCAGACTAGAGTCAACATCTCTTCATTCGCTCCCGACTCCTTCTCGGTTAACATAACCGAACTCCACACTGTTGAGCCTAGTCAGGTGGACTTTTCATCTGATTAACGCAGGAACGTCGGAAGACCTGCGTGGAGGTGGGGCGCTGGAGTTGCGAGTCAAGCACAGCTTTTGGGCACTACAAGCAAGAATAAGGTGGGTTATGTCGTTCAACCACGTTTTGAAAATTTTCATGTCCTTGCGATGGTCTCAAACTTTTTCCTGGCCATACCCTACAAGTGTCAACCTTGTCGGCGATGCGGCTCCCACCACGTGAAGACATTCTCCGTTGCAGCTGTTTAAAGTTCAGCTTTCAACCTTAATGAACCTGATGGCCTGACGATCTCCGAGACTAGCGTACTGGCAAGATTCCAGCACACGATGCGAGGTCACGAGTGTACTGGCACGGAAATTTTAGGCGGCACTGGGCGGGGCGCAGAAATTATAGTTGCGGAAGGACTCAGTCGAAGCGTTGGAAGACGAGTCAAATGGGGAAAGTTTAGCGTTCCCGAATTCGGCACATGCCATGCGGGTGGTGGCTCGCGCCTGACCATTCTGGGAACATGCTGTGAACACCTCACCCCTGAAGTTCGATCCAAGGTCATCCCAACAAACATGCAGTGCGACCCAACCCATCACGTGTCATCACCATGGGATTTCCGCATGCGACCAAGCAGCCAAGTATGTCTTTGCAGATGATCATGCAGAATCGAGGGGCGCGACACGAACGCGTGAGCATGGCAGCGCGTGCGCAGTGTCGTGCAAAACGCATCACCGGCACCTTACCCTGCAACGTGATAGGGAGGAGACACTGATGCGCCCAGTATTGGAAGATATTCATGAATAATAAACTAATGGATTAATGGATTCTATGCGCTGGCTAAAGGCGGTACGTACAGCAAAACGCTTGACAAGAAAAATCACACGCGCTCCTCAGAATCTACATCTACGCAGAAGATTTGGCAGCCTCGATGATGACGTCGGAAGCCTTCTCTGCCAACATGTACAGAGGCATGGCGATGTAGGTACCAGGAATCTTGGGGAAAGCAGAAGCATCGACAACACGGAGACCATCGATACCACGGACTTTGAAGTTGGTGTCAAGGACGGCCTTCGGGTCGTTATCGGCGCCAATGGGGCAAGTGCAGGACGCATGGTGACCCCAGGACTCGTACTTGGCAAAGGTCTTGAGCTGCTCGTCTGTCTTGACCTGCTTGCCGGGCCAGACCTCCGAAAACTTGCCGTCAAGTGGAATGAGGTCATTGAAGGCTTTGCGACCGTACTTCATTCCCTCGACCAGGGCCTTGAGGTCTTCCTCGCCACCAACGTCAAAGTTTCGCTTGCGGATATCGGGTACGTCCTGTGGGTTGGTGCTGCGCAGGGTGACGGTTCCGGCGTTGTTACGAGACTCGGCCTTGAGTACCAGCCATGTCCAGTGGTTTGAGCCGTCGGTGGCGTTCTGGAAGAAGTTGGGGTAGTAACCGTTGAAGTAAGCGGGCCAGCCAGCAACAAGAAGGTCTGCGTTACCGTTGGGCGAGTTGCTTGCCTTCTTGGTAATGGCGATGGCGACTCCGTTGGTGGCGTAGACACCCTTTCCGATTCCGAGGGGGAGGTTCTCCCACTTCTCCAGGCATGGGTCGTGGTCGCCCTCAAGGAAAGTGCAGCCGTTCAGAAGAGAGAGTTTGCTGGGTGCCTGGCCGATGACTGGAACCTCGTAGCGATCCTGGAGATTGGTACCGACACCTGGAAGATCCTTGACGACCTTGATGCCGAAGCTCTCAAGCTCCTGCTTCGGGCCGACACCGGATAGCTTCAAGAGCTGGGGAGTGTTGAAGGCACCGGCAGACAAGATGACTTCGCGGGTGGCTTTGACTGATCCCTTGTCGCCTTTGCTGGTCGCAGATCCGGACTGACGACGGGGATCGGCTCCATACAGAGACCTTCCAGTGAGGAAGTTGACACCGGTCGCTTTTGGCTTACCGCCGTCTACCTGGGCAAAATTGACGTTGGTGACAAGGGTGTTGAGCTGGATGTCGAGGTGGTACTTGCGGCTACCATCGCTGTTCCTCGCCTCCAAGACTTGGTGAAGCAAATCGACAGGTCCAGCGCGCTTGTATTCCGGGATCTTCATGGCCAGAGGAACTTGCCACAGACCTTCTTGCGAGTCGCGGTTCGGCGAGGGGTTGTTGATGTCGCGAAGCAGAACCTGACCGAGGCCAGTGACAGTAGTTAAAAGATTTGAGAGGAGGTTCTTGCCCATGCCTGAAGCAGCTGCCAGGACCAGAGAGATGACCTTGAGGTCTTGGACAATCAAGGTCAAGTCGGTGAGCGAAGTTTCGAGCCAGCCCGAGAAGCCATGGCCAACGATGCTGCTAGGGAGATAGCGGGATCTCTCAATGCGTTCGAAGTACTTTTGCATGTTCTTTGGCGCCCATGAAGCATCACCAGTGATACGTTGAATGTAGTCCCAGTCGCTGTTGAACGGCTTGATAGTAATCAAAGCGTTGTGGGCGGTGCAGCCGCCCATGGATCCGACACGAGGATAGAGAGTGCCCAAGGGTTTGGCGCCTGCTGGTGGCTTTGGACCTGTGTAACGGGAGCCATCGGGCAGTTCATATGTGAGCTTGGCATCCTTCGTCATCTCTGCTTCGTCGTCGAAGTGCTTGACAAAGTAGTCCCATCGCATCGGTTCATATTCGGCAGCGACAGAATGTAAAGCCGGTACATTGTACTGAGTAGTATTGGTCTGGTCGTCGCCAGCCTCAAGGAGGAGGACTTTGTAGCCAGCAATAGCCAGCTTGGCCGCAAGGGGAGCACCACCCGCACCAGAGCCAACGACAACGTATTCGTAGTCTTCGAGAGTGGTGATGGAGGTAGAATTGGTTGCACGCTTCACATTGGCGCCACGGTAAGGAGTGTGCTCTGCGCCATCGCTGTATACTATGTCAGCGAGTCATTCTCGGAAAGGCGGCTATCATTCACACATGGAGGGAAGCAACATACATGATGCGCGAGGCAGCCAAGGAGCTGAGCAAAGAGAGGACGGAAACAGCCTTGAGAACAAACATGTTGATGCGGATTAGAGTTTACCTAAGAAGGGCCGACCTTAGAAGTAGAATTATAACAAAAAGCGAACGAAGATATACACCGCGCAGGGGAGCGGAGAGGCGAGTATGAGGACCAAAGTATTGGCGCCCTGGCGACAGGACTTATACTGCAAGCACCTGCAGCATGGACATTGAGTTCGAAGGCTGCATTACGAGTCGTTAGCGGTGAGTGAGTTCGTGATTGAGATCATCGGACACACGCCTCTTTGGCGCGAAACATTTTTCAAAAGCGGTCATCCCTGCCCTGTAGACTTTGGCCCATCTTGCCCAAAGCTGATGTGGTGGTGTGCACCGTGCGCGAGTGGATCCAACGGCATGGTAGACGTCCCCGCACACCGCGTTGGACCCTTGTCAGATTTGACGAATTACAGACAGTGGAGTGGGCCACTCACGATCTTCCCTGGTCAAGAGATTAAGCGACGATCCTACGGGACCGTCTTTTAATCTAATGGTGAGGCTGGGCAGCCTGTGCCTCGAACGTGCAGGGAAACGGGCCGACCAACATGCAGGCCTCTATCGTGACAAGGCCCACTGAGAGTCGATGGGCAAAGGGTGCTTCGGGGCTTGAACTATCCGTACTACACTGTAGTCTGACTGTGTGAAGGCGCTGCCAAGTGCAATTGACGCACAGTTTAGGTGTGTTTTGACCTCTTTATTCCCGAGGTACCTGAGTCTTTCAGCGGCCCAGCCGCTGTCCGCATCCAATGCAGAGAACAGGTACCGATTCTTACCCTTGCAACTGCTCCACCTCCAACTTGGCATGTCCTCTGGATTAGGCGTACAGTTAGTCCCGCTTTACTGGTAACGTTCGCATTGCGGCAATGTCAAGAACGGACCATGCTCCGCAGCGGGTGGCTCGCCCAGGTCCACTTCTCAGAACCCTCTTGCTCAACGCTCCATAACTCGGTCTGACTGCCTCTCCTTACCGGAGGAACATCGGTCTATCTTCAGTCACTGCAAGCTCAGTATGAGGTCCTGTCGCTGAAGTATTCGACAACTGTGTGGACCATTACCAGCAAGGTTTGCTATTCATCTGAGACTTAGTACAAGACTTCGCTCGTTCGTTCTTCTTCACGTTCCTATACTGTGCTATCTTCTGTCAAAGCCTGCGCCACGCCACACTTACCTCAAGATGCTGAAAATTGTGCTGGCGCTTCTGGCAGCTTTTGCGGTGTCCGTCCAGGCGCAGAATCCGCTCCAGGCTTTGGCTGAACATATGCCCAAATGCTCAGTATGTCATTATCTCGCACCAAGAAATGCTAGATCTGAAGCTGACCAAATTACTTAGCTCGCTTGCTTCGTTCAAGAGCTTCCACTATCTACCTGCGCAACCAACCTTACTTCAGCCTGTTTATGTAGCAATAACGCCCTCAATCTTGCCGTTGCTGCCTGTTCCAAGCAAACATGTACCATGTACGAGCTTTTGCGTAAGTTTTCAACAAGTAATACACCTGCATTCACCCGCTTACGTAGCGATAGAGACAAAAAATGTAACTACCGCTGGTTGTGGAGCTCCTGTCCGCGTTCACGGCGGCGACTTCACTGCCATTGCAATCGCTGGCGCTGCGATAGCTGTGGCAGCTTTCCTCCTCCGGATGACGGCCAGTCTTGGGAAGCATGGCCGTCAGGTCTCGTGGGATGACGTTACGATGGCAGTCGTCGTTGCGCTTGCAATCCCTCCAGCTGTGTTTGCACCCTACTGTAAGACATGTCCCACCTTGAAAATTCTACAGTATAATTAACAGCTGTACAGTGGTCAAGAACGGCCTTGGGCGAGACATATGGACCTTGACGGATGTACAGATCACGAATGTATTATATTACTACTTCCTGGGAGAGATTTTCTACGTGGTGGCCCTCGGCATCTCCAAGATATCGATCCTCTTCCTCTACCTCCGTGTCTTCCCGGCCAAGAACTTCCGCATCCTGACTTACAGCGTCATGGGTTTATCAGCGGTCTATACCATTGTTTTCTTCATTGTGACCACCTGGCAGTGTCGGCCTTTGAGCCTCGCCTGGACACAATGGGATGGTCTTCACCCAGGAACATGCAACGACATCCATCTTCAAGGCTGGATCGCGGCCGCCATCAACATCTTTCTCGACATTGTCGTCATGGTGCTTCCTATGAAGCATCTCGCCGCACTGAATATGAGCTTGAAGAAGAAACTCATGGTCATGTCCATGTTTGGCGTCGGTATATTTGTCGTTGTGGTATCGGTGATCCGCCTGTATTCTCTGATCCACTTTGCCAACACCGAGAACATCACCTGGAACTACGTCGACGCTGGCATGTGGAGCTTGATCGAGATCGATGTCTCTATCATCTGCGGGTGCATGCCTGCTTTCCGACTATTGATTGCTAAGATGTGGCCAAAGATCAGGTCAACAATCGATGCAAGCAAAGGCACATCTTCAAAGCTATCAAGATTTGTCGAAACCAACAATTCTGTGACTGGAACCACCGATAAGTCCGCTCGGATCTCCGTCAGACCCAAGGGGAGGGACGAAGACGATTTCATCGCACTGAAGGACATCGATAACGACAGTGATAGGGCCATCTTGACGGAGCACAAGCATGGGGAGCGAACTTCTCACACCTGGATCACACAGACTCACACCGTGGAAATCAGTCGCGAGCCAGCATCCTCAAAAGAGCAGAGTGCTGATGATCGATCACAGGATTGGCCCATGGTGATAGGAAAAGAGCATGTCTAGAGGAGAGTCCGTCAATTTGTAGCGCGCATACCAAAAGCAGGTTTTTGGTCACAGTTTAGATACGGCAGCCCCAGGGTCTGGAGTTAGGCACATATTTAATATAATGATAATCGCTCGTTCACCGAACGTCATGAGCGTAACTGAATTTCTGCTTCACTATCGGGCTCGAACAAAGCTGTTGGAGACGCGCAACGTATACCCCAAGATGCTGAGGGCATCATGCAATGTCTTGCCGAGCCGCGTTGATTATCTTGGGGTACGAAACAACATGGGTCATCTTTGAGAGTCAAGAGAGGTGACGCCGGTGTCCTGTTGCATAAGTCTGCTGTATGCGGACTCTGGGAGACGCGCACAACTTTTGATGATACCCAAACGGTCCCGCCAAGTATCTGATGGTGAGCGACCCGCCAGGATCATCCCGAATGCAACATGCGCTTGATGATCATGAGGTAGGGGAGCTCAGTGTAGCATCCGCATGATCTTTCCCAAGCGAGGTCGTACCATACAAGTGGAAGATGGGCATATTGATGACTGAATAGGAACTCGTCTGATGGCACAATGCCGAGGTCAACAGAATGTACAGAAAAGTGTGTCAGTACAGAAAAGTGAGTCTCGAATTCCGGGTCCTAGCAACCAATTGGACTTGTACGTTGTTCGAAAACTTTAGACTGCGTAGTCCATACCCATCCCACTGGCGCTTCTAACTGCCTAGATTGATGTGAAAGGGACCTCGGGAGTGCCAGAGGGAAGTCTAGATTCTTACCCATCTTCCCGTGTGCTGTCACACTTTTGGAAAGATCGTCTTTTGCTCTCTCTTGGTACTTGTACGTCAGCTTGGATACCCCAGCTCAAGACATCGCTCGATGACTAGGGATGATGCTGCCACTATTGCCCGATAACACGTTACCACATGCCCGCTGGATTCTGCTGACTTTCGGCAATTTGCGCCTAGAAAGACAAGCACTGATTATGGCGATCTAAAAAGAGGGGCTCCCGTCGTCTGGCAGAATCCATGTAGGTAGCACCTGCACCTGTGGGGTGCGTCAAGAGATTTCGCCATTATCTCCTGGCGCTGAAGTTCACTTGAGCATGATTCAAGATGCCACCCGAGAATGGAACTCACGCGTCACTGTACTCCTTTTTGAGGCCAGGGGCCTCATCACGTTGTCAATGCTGAGATAACACGGGTGAGCAAGCCTGTCCCGGCAGCAAGTATCCATTGCCAAGCCGTGTTTGAGGACCCATAGGCCCTGTTACCGTGGGGAAAAGAAACACGAAAGCCGGTGGACCTATCTTGCGCCAAAGGAGTATCCCTTGCGTAGTATGGTGTCAGTTGCACCGACACCATTTTGGCACGGGAACCGACATCCGCCCCAGCTTAGAGCATATATGGATCGGAACAGTGCCTAATATGATCAGTACTAGATCCGGTAGTCTGAACGGGCCGTTGTCGGGCCATTTCCACGAGCGCATGTCGATCTACGAATTTCGACCATTTTAGACCCTGTCGACGGATATGTGTTTCAAGTTCCGCGAAAAGGAATCGCGAGCTGTGCCTCATTTCTTTTTGGGACGATCACTTCCATTTGTGTCTGCCTTCCAGAACCGTTTGAGCACGCATGGCCCGTGTGCACTTGTCAGCGCTTGCAGCGCTCTAGTCGATCTGATCAAGCATTCAAGTCATCTTCTGTGAAGCTTTGCAGAATATTAGAGGTTTGAGGTTTTTGCGACAGATTTTGGGTATGCGCATATGGTTTGATATGTCCAGGACAGCGTTAAATTAGAAGTCTTGAGATGAACTGCTAAGAGGAAACACGCAGTCCACATCTTCACATCGTCGAGTACACACGTGTAAGCTTGGACGTGGCATGAAACAAGAGCTGCTCTGTGCGTTCCCACGTTTTCTTCTGGGATTGCTCGATTGATGACGATTGGCAGTTTTTGGCCCTGCCGTGTTGACGAATGGTCCCGACACAGGGGGTTACCGAAGATACTCCACAAAATGAGCAGGACCTGGCTCCATTCGTTGCGGCTCGTTCACAGCTCACCGCTGACATGTTCCCAATCTCCTTTTACATGTCGATCTATTGGTCCAAACTTCAATGACAATTGACCAACTGCTATTTTGCTAGCTACAGGTACCAAAAGCTCACCTCATCTTTCGCAGTCCATCGACCTCGCCTGAGCAGCATTGTTGGCACTCAAACTTTGCGATGAAGCTCTCTTTCGCGGCCCTTGCTCTGTCATCGAGCAGTTTCCTCGTCAATGCTTTCCCTGCTCTGGACACTGGACACCTCGATGGCCTTACACCTGAGAGATTGAGTGCTGCTATTAGATCAGTTGATGAGTTCAAGGCTACAAAGAGGTTTCTCGTAGACGTCACCAAGCCTATCGAAATCACTGGTAGACACGCCTTCAAAGCGCCTGGCAGATTCGATCAACGTGGACCTTGTCCTGGCCTAAATGCGTTGGCGAACCATGGTTACATTTCTCGCGATGGCATTACCAGCTTCGCAGAAGTTGTGACAGCTGTAAATCAAGGTTTGTCTTGACATTCATTTACTACTAGTCAAACAAAGCTGACAATGTGTGATCCAGTGCTGGGCATGGGCATAGAGACTGCACTCATACTTGGTGCTATGGGTACTGTCTGGACAGGCAATCCACTTTCGTTGAACCCGGGTTTCTCGATCGGCGGCGCGGCCAATGGTCCCGACAACATCTTAGGAAATGTTCTTGGCCTCCTTGGTGTGTGGTATCTTGCGAACTACCTCAATGAACATTATGCTCATATCTCACAGGTGATCTTCGTGGCCTTCAAGGTTCGCACAACTGGATCGAAGCCGATTCTTCGCTCACGCGCAATGACCTCTACGTCACTGGAAATGCATGGACTATGAACACGACGCTGTTCTGGGACTTTCACGACCGTGCTGACGAAAACGGTGTTCTTTCAATGGACCTGTTGGCGGACCAAGCTGCCCGCCGTTGGAACGACAGCGTTTCGACGAACCCAGCGTTCTGGTATGGCCCCGTTACTGGCATGGTTGCCCGCAACGCCGCTATGTTTTTCCTTGGGCGTTTATTGTCAAATCATACTGCCGAGCACCCTGAGGGTATCCTCACCCAGGATATCTTTAGGAAGTTCTTCGCGGTTTACGAAACTGGAGATGGCAAGTTTGAGTATCGTGAGGGTCACGAGACTATTCCTGCCAACTGGTATCGCAAGCCAGTAGAATATGGCCTCGTACCTCTGAATTTGGACATCGTTAGCTGGATCATGAAGCATCCTGTTCTTGGCAGGTAAGTTCTAGCTCTATGCATAACCCGACAGGCTGATCATACATACTAACACCAATGCAGCATCGGCGGCAACACTGGCACTGTCAACTCCTTTTCCGGTCTTGACATGCACAACATCACTGGCGGCGTGCTGAACTCAGTATCTCTTCTTGAGAACAACAACCTCTTATGCTTCGTATTCGAGGTACTCAAAACCTTCCTCCCCAACTCGCTCTCTCCGCTATTGAAGACTCTGGAAGTCCCGATCAATTTGATAACGGACACTCTGGCAGCGCCTATCTTGAGTCTAGCATGCCCAGCCTGGAAAGACATGACAGCTGGTGGTGAACCACTGTGGGATGCTATTCAGCACTCGTTCGAGGGGGCGAGCAAGGCAGGATCTGGTCTGTGAAGTTTCCACATTCAACCGCAGAGGGAGCGCAATCGTCGAAGGAACTCAATTGTTTACATTTAATTAATTACAACCATATTTCACAGAGCACACCCTGGTGGTGCATGACTCACCTCAAATCAGTCAGAAGTCAATGTGATCAAGAACAGGGAACCTTGGATGTCCCTTTTCATATACCAAGCTTGATCGTGTCTAATGGCATAGTGAAGTCAGTCATGAAATATACCGGATACCGCAATGAACGGCTCATTAGGGCTAGAACGGAGCCATCTCGTGATCTAGGGCAAACACCAGCTTGATACCCGTGATGTAAGTAGGGGTCAATAGTGTCACCTCTCAGGCACCTCGCATGACGTCTATGTTAGAGAGTATGTCTAGGAAAGTGGTTGCGGACATCTACCGACACAAGGGCCTATGGGTCATGTCACCAGGAACATCCTCGTCAGGAGCAACGTCTCCGTCCGGTGGCAAATCAGTACCCCAGGCGCTTTCGAACGTCCACTCGATTTCCACTCCCGCTCTTTTCGCCTTTGAGTATCCGACTTGATTTGACCAACCATTTTCGTCCTTGATCTCCGAATGATTCAGTGCGCCTTTCCTCAAACCTTGACCGATTTTTTCCCACGTTAAAACCTGTGAATTACGAGCCCGACTGCCCTGTTCCTCAATCTCCTCGAGGGTGCGGTGATAGTTCTTCACTGACCGAGTTGCCTCTGTACGCCAGGATGAACTGATGAACGTTCCCATGCGAGGTGAAATCTGAGGCCGTAGATGTGCACATGTTGATCCACAGTTCGCCGAGGGGTCGTTATTGGCAGAGCAAAGGAAGCATACTTCTCTGCCGCACTCTTTTAATCGTAGAAAGTGTTCACGGATTTCGATGCTCGACTTGATATCCTGGGTCAGAATCTCTTTTATGGTGTTGATACGAATGGTCCGCTTTGAGTTGGGCGCTGTCCATGCTGACGATACCGGTTGTGCTGGAGGTGCTGGCAATGCTGACTCTTCGGTAGTTTCAATTGGTGGGTAAAGATCCAACCATGTCCGGCTTACTGATCCAGTGTTAGCTGGAATGATACGACGTTCATGGGAACGCTTCTCGAACATACTGTGTGTTGAAAGCAGAGTTGCCGATAAATCTTCGACGGAACTTTCTAGCTTAGAAGCAGTAGTGTATGGCTGCAATGGTGCGCTAGCTAGTCCTGCAGACATTGTGTGGTGATGACTTGTGAGGTGACCTTTCGACTTTTCGAGAGAGAGTCCTGCACTGTATGGTGAAATGTAAGTAAATGTTTAGTCCCAGTACAATGCAAGTTGTATTCTCTCTTGAATTTTGAAGTATCGCGCATCTCCACATGACAAGCAAAAAAGTCCAAGCAAAAAATGAAAAGACAAGATATCGAAACAAGGAATTCAGAAATAAGATGGCGTCTCCAGCTTCCCGAGCTATTTCTACTTTTTTGCATGTCTTGCAGACCAAAACTTACATCGCCGCGGATATCACCTCAATATGTACAATAGTTGGACACATCGAAGCCTCCTCTGATGGTGTAATATTCGAAGACTCGGTTTCGACGTTGTAGATATCACGCTCTAACATCGCACGATCGTGTACTTTCTTAAGTCTCGATTACTCTGATTCTGAACTTTGAATCGGCATGGCTATTATCGGACGAATAGAACGGCGGTAGACTAGTGAAATACTCCATGGTACGATGCACAGAGCTATTTAGACCGAAGTTATGATGGTGGTAGACAGCAACCGAATGCTACCGCGCTTGATGGAGAACCTATACCAGACAAGATACGAGCAAATTTTGCCCACGGCTTGGGCTCATCCACTAGCCCATCTGAAGCCACACAATGGGCATGTCGCATCTCAAAGAACACAGAGTCTGACGATTTGCAGGCAGCGAAGGTTTCGTGGTTGCATTTTATTCCGGACGCGTAGCTGGAAAGTTGGTCGCGCTCCCGTGGTGTACCACGATTCCAAGACCGTCACCCCAACAACAGCGAACACGCACGTAGATGCCCGCAAACGAACTTCATAAGTACAGCGGCGTTTTCATGAAATCTAGCGAGACACATCATGCGCATCGTTCTTATTGCTGTTTGGATTCATGTCCTCAGTGTACTTGCTACGCCAACAACCATCTTGATGGGATACACTGACTATTTCCTCTTTGACGTGTCCTTGCAAGAATTTGTGCTCGCACATACAAGAGAGGAAGGAGCGGTCGCTGGGATAGATTGGTGGTGGGACGGATGCTGGGTGGCGCCAGATAAGCCTTTTGGCTTCGAATGTATGTGTTCATCCTCCGTCACTGTACACAATTTGACCAAGACAACAAGTTCTGAACTCGTGCATTCGTCACGATTTTGGCTACCGCAACTATACAAACCAAGGCCGCTGCAGATGAATAGACCGGAAGCACATTGACGACAATTTCGAGAAGGATTTGCACGCGCAGTGTGCGAAAAAGAAAGACGGTCTCAGGCGTGAAATTTGCGAAAGGACCGCTTCAGGATACTACCATGGGGTGCGTATCTTTGGTGGAGCCCGCTTCTGTGATCGTGAAGCTACCATCTCAATATTGTTTCCGAGCGAATCTTAGCGGAGGCCCTTGGAGTTGCTTATTCTTTGTCACTTGTAGCTTCGACACGTCGCATGGATGCCCATCAAACCCTTCTAGAAGCAGTCAGCGTGCTTACCAGGGGTCACGCTGCACTCCAGCTTTTGTCAAGGTCTGCAACCCCACAACACCCTTCGTATCCATCGCGTCGATCGTGGTGTTCCAAATGCTCCCCACATGCCCCAAAGGTCAAGCAATCTGAAGACCTCCCCGGCTGGAGCGAACCGAGCCAATGAGGGTGCATTCACCCGAGCCCGCGATATTGATCAATAAATGCTCCGCAAATGCCGACGTTGCTCGGTAGTACGAGCACTACGCTTCTGGTATGAAGGCAATATGAACACTACGGGGTGTGGTACTTGTGGTGGAGCTGGCAGCAGTATCTCGAAAAGGTTGTCTGGATCACGCTGACCCGAGGTGGAGAGTATGAAAGCAACAAAGACGGCTTCTCACACCGTATTTTTGCTTTGTGCAAGACTCACTCACTTTTGCCCCGGTGGTATTGTCTCTACACGTACTCGTATACTGTTTCGAAAGTCCTTATGATCCTTCCAACTCTTCTTCTCGCAGGCCTTGCGCAGGCTCTGCCACCAAAAGCAGAACCAGCTCACTATCTGGAGTCTCGTCAGTTTGGTGGTAGCGGCTTCACCATGTTGCGATTCGGCTGTGCTCAAGCCGTCATCGACCGTATCGACCCTTTGGTCAACCCCGGCCAGGCTCCGTCGCCGCACATGCACCAAGTCGTCGGCGGCAACGCATTCAATATCTCGATGGCGTCTACAGATGTTTCTAAGCTTGCCTCGTGCACCACGTGTGGCTACTCTGAGGATGTAGGTCACTGGATGCTGCAGTTTCTCGGACCTTGTAATACTAACCGCTTTCACTGTAGTTGAGCAATTACTGGACAGCGAATGTGTACTTCAAGGCTCGCAACGGAACTTACAAGCGTGTTCCCCAGATTCCCAATCGAGATCTCTTTAACGACAAGTACACCGGAAAGACCACAGGTGGCTTTGTGGTATATTATGTCTCGCCAGGCAAGGGAAAGACGACAGCCTTCAAGCCTGTATGTATTCGACCAGACGGTGCAGCACGGTAGACTGACACAGATTTGATCAGGGATTCCGTATGCTCGTTGGAGACGCCACCAACCGTGTGAGCAAGAACAGGAAAACACAGAGCTGCTTCCGTTGCTACAGCTCCGACAACTTTGGAGGAGATAACGCTGCTCCTTGTGCCGATGCCAAGCTCGACACTGAGGGCTTCCCAAAGAACGCATGTCCAGGTGGCATACGCTCCAACATCCTGTACCCAACGTAGGTTACTGCGAATGTATTGGCAGATACACCACTGACATCTTCGCAGCTGCTGGGATGGCGTCAACCTCGACTCGCCTGACCACAAGTCGCACGTCGCGTATCCCATCGAAGGGCCTGCCGGCTTCTCAGGAACTGGAATCGCTGGAAAGTGTCCATCTACTCACCCGGTCACTATCCCACAAGTCATGCTTGAGGTGAGTTTCTTCCCACGACACTCCACGGGTTGCACTAACAGCTGCAGGTTGTCTGGGACACCCGCAAGTTCAACAACAAGGCTGAATGGCCTGCCGATGGCTCGCAGCCCTTCTACCTCAGCATGGGAGACAACACTGGATACGGTCAGCACGGAGACTACGTGTTTGGGTGGAAGGATGACTCGCTCCAGAAGGCCATGGACGATGCCAAGGGCTGCATGGGTGCCAGCTGCGGTAGCTTGAAGACCCAACAACCCGATTCTGGTAACAAGTGCTTGACCACGAACCGTGTCAAGGAAGATGCCGATGGCTGGATGAAGAGCCTCCCAGGTATGGAAGGAATGCCCATGTAAGGTGTCCGTTAGTTGCGCATTGTGCTCTTCGTCAAGCTCGGTGGCTACATCATAGATTTGTTCCTTGCAGTAGATGTTGTAGTGTTAGTTACGCCTCAAACCTTTTGCCTCCATACTCCTGATCATGCTCGTCTTGGGCTTCGCGTCGCGCGTCGCGCGTCGCGTGTCGCGTGATGCCTGGCCATGTCATGACTATGGTACACGAGAGTCGCCATAAAGGTCGTATATATCTCTACAAAGTTCCAACAATTACATGCTGTCTGTTGAAATGAGGTTTCTTTGAAGGTCATTGGAGCAGATAGTGTGTAGCAACATTCGAAGTTTTGTGCAAACCACACACGCGTCATAACACCTGGGCAGGATACGCTAGGACTCATTTGGTAAGGTTCAAAACGCGTATTATAACAAGACCGAGTCCTCCTCCTGGTACTCCTCTACAGTACAGCAAGACAAAACTCAAAAAAAGGAACCCTACCTTATGATGATACGCTGCTTCTTTTCCTCCAAAAAACTTTTCACATAGCACCCCATGAGCACTGTGCAGAGACCTGAGCCACTCAAGCTCGAATACCCTTATTTTTGCTGCTTTCCATACATGTTTGATGTCCCAAAGAACCCGATCCTACATCTAGAGCTTGTGACACTTAGTTCCATGAACGAAGATCTCTACAATACATTAATCACGATTCACCAACTCCCGAGGTCTTTCCATCACCGTCCCCATCCAAAAATACGTGTATAGATGTGAATGTCCAAGCATGTCTTAAAAATTACAAAACATTCACGCATCACCAACATGTTTTTTTCATGTTGCTCCAAAATCTGCAAAATCCGCATTCATGTTGCCCGTTTATAAACATACTCTTCTACAATGTGCCCGCACTAGCCAAAAGTCCACGCATGATGAGTATGTCTTCTTCCGCTGATCCAAAAGTCTTCGAAATCTGAGGTCATGCCGGCCCTTTGTAGACATTTTTTTTCCGCAAAATGGGTCCGCATCTTATATGTACACGACTTTGCCCTCGTTCCTCAGAAAGACGGCCATCGCCAACCTATGTTTGCTGCCCCTTTGCCGACAAAATCTCATGCAGATGATTTCGATAAAAATGCACATTTAGAATTTTTAGATTTCGTGCTCCAGAATACTTCAAACCAACCTGGCACAAGCCAAACTGAAAATTAAGGTTATTCACATTAAGAGTCTTGTCCGGACATGTTATTCTCTCAACACCGAAAGACAAGACTTGGAAAACTTATGATTGCTTCCCCTTCCTGCTATCAAAGATATAAACTCCGCTCGTCCAGCCCGCTTTCTCACTCTTTATCAATCATACTCAGCACTTCTGAAACGCACCAAAAAAGACCTTTCTGCTTTCGCATGTGCTTTTCCAGCTGCTCCAAAACATACGCTACCATGTCATGTGCATCGGTCCGACGTACTCGTGATATTGGCACAGTGCCAGCAAAACATCCTGGATGGATTACGGAGACTAGGAGGCAGAAACAGACTCAGACACGTATCATGTGTTGTTCTCAACCTCCTTGCTTAATCAGTGTTTCCGTGGGGCACCAGTATCTATAACACTCGCCGTCCGGTTCCTGTGCTGGATTGCTGTAAACCGTAACATGTGACTTTCACTTTATCACTAAAACACTGTATTGTATTGTTAAACTTTTCATTATCAAACTAGACTAAGCTAAGAAAGCGCCTATCCACCGTTCCCTTTCCTTACTTCCATAACCCGTGGGAAGGACAGAGGAAGAAAGAACATCCTCCCAAAGGTCAAGAGGATATCATCGTGAGAGCCTAATATTACAGGATCGTGGAAATGATTCATTTTCCACCGAGAGAGGTTCGTATCGTGAAGATCGTATCGTGAAGTGTCAGGAAGCCGACGTCGCGACTTGACTTGATTGTCGAAAAGGGCGAGCCATTTACAACTCATCCTTGGCCTTCTTGGAGGCAGAGCTGGCAGAAGCGGCGGCCTCCTTGTAGCCCTTGTCGGCAGACTTGGAAGCGGCAGATGCGGCGCTTGAAGCGCTCTTAGCGGCAACAGAGGAAGCGCTGGCGAGTGACTTGGAGATCGAGGAAGACGAAGAGGATGCTGCTTTGCCGGCAGCTCCGGTCAAAGAGCTGGCGGATTTGGCAGCGAGCGAGGAAGCTGAGCTGGCAGACGAGGCAGCGCGGACGGAAGCAGAGCTGGCGCTAGATCCAGCAGCATCGGTAGCAGAAACGGCAGAAGCAGAGGCGAGGCCGATCTGGGCCTTGAGCCAGTTGGTGGCACCGGCAAAGCCGTTGGTGGCAGCGTTGTACTGGTTACCGGCCTGGGAGGTAGCAGCGCCGTAAGCAGACTCGACAGTAGCAGATGCGCTGTCACCGTAGAGACGGGCACGGTGCTTTCGGGCGAGAGCAAGGAGCTCGTTGCGCTTGGAGCCCTGGGGAACCTTGATACCGTTGCTGTCAGCCCACTGCTTGATCTGGCTGTCAGACCAGGAGTCTAAGAGAGCGTCGCTGAGGCTCTGCTGGGCGGCGGCGGCGGAGGAAGAGGCCTGAGCGTAAGTGCCCTGGGCGTTCTGGCTAGCAAGGCGGGACTGGCGGCGGATGCTGGCGATCAGAGAGTCGCGAGTGGAAGGCTGAGGCGCGGGGGTAACCACGGGCATCGAGCCAGGCCTTGAGGTCAGAGTCAGACCCAGGAGGAGTAGAGCCAGTCACCGGGGTAGGCAGCAGTCTCGCCAATCTTGTCAGCGGCGGCCTGGGTAGTTCTCGCGGACAGCCTTGATGAGAGAGTCACGCTGGCGAGGCTGGGGAACAGGAATGCCGTTCTTGTCGGCAAAAGCCTTGAGCTGAGAGTCGGACCAGCTGCGAGTTGTTAGTAGATGTTGCTAAGATGGATATGGTGATACATACGAGTCGAAGATCCACTCCTTGACGCTGCCATAGGCCTGGTTTGCAGAGTCCTCAGTCTCGGTCCAGTAGACCTTGACCTGCTCAGCGAGACTCTTAGCATCCTTCTCGGTACCCTTCTTCGCCTGCTGGCCCTTGGCGGTCAGGTAGTTGGACAATGACTGAGCATCCCAGCTGTTGTAGGGGGTGATGATCTTGTCGTTCCAGTTATCCTGCACCGTCTTCTGGAGGTTCTTACGGTCCGAAGGCGATGGGTGGGGAATGCCGTGGTCTGACAGCCAGCGCTCGAGCTCCGTCTCGTGCCACTTGTCGTAAACTGCTTCTTGAGATTAGCTGTGTGTCTTGGTATGAGTGGCTGACGTAGAGCTTCAAAGCTGATGTCACACGTGACATTGACAAAAAAAGAGCTCTACGCTGGAGAACAATGCTAATGGAGGGGGACTTCACTGTACGCACCCGTCTTGCCAAACCAGCTGTTAGCGGTGGCCTGCGCCGCGAGCGACACCACAAGGGTGGAAGCAAGGGTGAACCTCATATTGCCGTGTTATGCCTGGTGAATTGTCTATCTTAATATCGATAGATGAATTGAAGACGAGGATTGTGTGTTAGGGGAGGGCGGCAATGGTGTAAGGGTCGCAGATCTAGAGCGGAATGGAGCTTATAAGAGGGGAGGTGACGGGCGAGCAGAAAGTTGTCGTCTGGGTGACGTAGTTTGCGGGAGACAGACAAACAAGGTCAAGGCGCGCCTGCCTAGCGCTGCAGCCAATGGATTGCGATGACCAGCAGAAACCGCGTTCTGATTGTGGGCGAATTGTGGCCTCGCTGTCACAAGCCATGCAGCTCGCATCTGCTGTGGGCTTAGAGGAACCGCTACCAGCATTCTGGGCCTTCCACATCGCTTGCAGACATCTCTCATGAAGTCACCGTCGAAGAAGACACATTGCGAGGCGCGCCTCTGACCGCTCGTACGCTGTGCGATGTGCGGCGCGGGCATGGCATTTTGAAATTTCCCATCACGATGGCGATTTGCGGGGATTCGCCCCCTACGTCATCACACAAACAAACCCATGCACAAAAGTTCTGGAGCTCCACAATCACTGCATTCTTGTCACAGTGGTGTTCGGACCACGCGCAACATGTCAAAAGTGCCATTGCAGGTGTCGATCGAATTGAAGTGTTTGATTCTCATAGAGTTGGGACGCTGGCCTTGCGTCAGTGGAGCTGCATGCACAGCTAACAGTGCTTGACCTTTCCCCTAAGCCTCCATTCTCTGTGCATAACCTGTTGTACAAAGTAGCGAACTAGGTTTCACAAGCCTCACGGCTCGGAGTCGCGTCCTCCTTGACCTTGGAGGCGTGTTAGTAATGTATCCCATGGCTCATGCGTAGGTGGACTTACCAGCCCAGAACTTCTTCGGTACTTTGTCTTTGGTGTTGTCCTCCTTGCTAGCCTGTTGATGTATCTTCTCAGTCCTCTGCTCCATTTCCTCGTTGTGCCGCCTCACGTCCCCGCTCTGCTCCTCCTTTGGAGGCGCACGTTCGTTGAGGATTTTGGGTTGCGCACCTTGTTTGCTGGATTTGCTGCTACCGTCGTTGGATTGCGACTCGGATGCTGATGATGACTTCTGCTGCGAGCTGGAGCCAGACGAGCTGTCCTCGTTGGGCGAGGAAGAAGACTTGCCCTTGGCAACCTTTGGTGGAGGTGGTCCAGGGTGCTCGAGGTGCTCGCTCCGGTTCTTGCCCTGCTTCTCGGGGGTCTCACCAGCTGGGTTGCCTGCACCTGAACCGTAGTCCGAGGTTGCAAAGCGGACTTGCTGACGAGCCCGTGGAGCCGCGAAAAGGGCAGGGCGAACAGCCGCTGAGCGCATCAATGATGCTGATCGAGTAAGAAAGCTCATGCTGTGGAATGGGTGTGAATTGATATTGAAAGTAAAATTGCAAGGTGCTTGTATGAAGTTCCAGAGCTCCAACAACAGGCGTAGGTTGTCGTGCTTTGGAGCTACACTCGCGTGTCCCAAGCTCCTGGAAGTGACATCATCATCACAACAAAAGGAGATCTCCCCACGTCACTCCAGTTTCGCATCTGCAAGCCTTAGTGGATATCATGCAAGCTGACAAGTTGAGCGAATTATCATTTCTATCCAAAGTCCGGTAACAACACTAAAGTGGGTATCTCGCTAGTAATAACTATCCGAATCCAGTATATCCTATCCCTTCAAAATGCTTGCGTATGCTAAAAGAGTTGCGATGCAAGAACAAGAAAAACCAATCCCCATATATACTTAGTCAATACCAATCATGGTACCGTCGCATCTCCAGTCGTCGACTTCCACGCCAACTGGCGCAGTGTGAATAGCCTCGTCATCGATGGAAACGTGACTGAGCCAGGTGCCAACCCTGTTTTGACCGCGCTTAGAGCCATCGCGGGATAGTCCAGCCATTGCGGATGCGGTAGCAGTGGATGGACGAGTCGTTGGTGGCGGTGCTGGCTGTCGCTCGACGCGACGGCTGAAAAACGATGCTCGAGGAGCAGCGGAGCGGGGAATGGTGCGTGCTGCTACGTTTGCTGCTGGGCGCATCGTGTACGATTCGTTCATGTGATGCCCCCCTGCGTTGCCCACGGCATATACTTCGACAGGAGGATCTGCACGACGTGATTGCGATGCTAGCGGTGGGGGGTTAATGTGGAGATTTTGCATGTGTGACGAGAGTCTGCGTTCTGCTCGGTCCGGGTCTCGGTCTCGTCCGCTGCGTTGACGAGTCCTCGTGCTTGAGCGGCGTACTGGTGGTGGTGACGGTTGGTCTGGAAGTTCGATAACTTCGACCACGTCGTGCTGGTTCTGAGCGTAGGGGACGCGCATGTCATTGAGGCGGTCGTGGTCTTCGATATGCTGGTAGTTGAACCACGGGCAGTTGCAGGTCTTCCAGGGTGCTGCACAAACCATGCAAAATTGGGCGGTGCATCGACTATGTACTGTCAGTGGTTGTGTCATGGGACTTCAATGATCACGCTTACCATGTCATGTGGTTGCAGCCCTCCTTGAGCTCAACCACAGCCTTGCAGCTGTAGCACCTCTGCCAGCCTTGCTCCTTGGCCATTTGCACCAGACGGTTCGTCTCGTCGTCCTTGGGACATTCGCGCTTGGAATGGAACTTTTCATTACATAGGACGCACACCTTTGTTGAGCAACTGCCACAGCGAGCATATCTCCTTCCGTAAGTTCGATCCATGCGAATTCGCGATGGCTTGATCCATTGTCCGCATCCTTTGGTTGGGCAGTAGAGTCGATTTGCGGTGGTGTATTCTTGGTACTTCTTGTTCCACAGGATCTTGAATTTGTCGTCAAAAAGGCGGTCGGCATATTTGAGCGGAATATGCTCTGTTGTGCAGCATCGCGGCGGCATATGGGCTGGATCTTGTACGGAGAGTGTGAATTGGCGCTTGAGGCACGAATGGCACATGCGGTGTCCACATGCGAGCTTGACGGTCTTGTGTACGGGTAGCTCGTCGTTCATGCAAACGAGACAATCGACCCTTGAATAGTCAGCATCGAACCCGAATCGGGCCGGGAAATACGTACATAACAACCTCCTTGTGCACGGGGGTCGAAGGCAACCGGGGTGATTTGGCAAATAGGTTGGCAAAGAGGCCTCCAGTGCTGCGGCGCGCGACATCCCTTGTGGAATGTGATCTTGAGATTGGCGGTGGAGATGCGGGAATTTTGGTGGTATTTGTGCGTCGTACCGATTGCCTGGAAGCCAGTCCTCTGTTTGGCTCGCGCGCAGACATACTTCTGTGTACGGTCAGCACCTGCGGATTGATGAATTGACCAATTCTCCTACCTGCTTAACTTGGGAGCCTCGCCGCGGCGCAAGGAGGCAGTGCCGGAACCCGACAGCGGTGTGTAGGCCGTCCGATTTGAAGAACCTCCTGCTTCACTCCTCTTCCGCGTCGACGATCTGCGAATGGTTGTCTCTTCCACGGCGGCTCTAGATTTTGGCCGTCCATACACAAAGTCGGCGTCTCGGTCGTCTGCAGCCACTTCTCTCCTTTTCGACCTTCGGGTGCCTTCTCGTCGCAACTCTCGGGGCGCCTCCTTTACTCGCTCGCGCCTTCCTTCCTGTGCCATCCGATCCTGGGTGCGACGGCGCTCCGATGCTGACTGTGGCTGTGAGTAGTAGGACTCTCGCCGTGCCCTGAGCTCGTCAATATCCAGTTCGGCCTGCCGTCTTGCATCGTCAGCACGGCGGCGCTCTCTCCGTTCTCGTTTGGCGGCGGCGGCGGCTTCGTCTTCGGCTATCTCGCGGGATTTCCGGCGGCGATGTCTGCGTTCACGCTCGGCCTCTTCGTCGTCGTGGTATCGCGTGCCCCGTTCATCGCGATTTTTAGCCATGCCCGGGGGTGCAGGGCTAAATGGCCAGCGGAGCCAGCCTGGAGCCAGCCTGTAAGTCACAGGCACCGGCAGACTCTGATGCAGTCGTGCAGGCGGGTGCAGTGGAGGGGCGTGCTGTGCGGAGGAACCGGTGGGTGTGTGATGGCGAACAATGAGCGCCTGCAGCACAGGTCGAACTTGACCAGACGAAAGCTGACCACTCGCACGGGGCAAGCCGTCGGCGGTGAAGCACACGCAGAAGAACGGTGTGCCCGTTGATCAAAGTGCCTGCCAGCCCGTCCACAGGGGATCTCGCTTAGGCGGTTAGCGGTGGCAGGGATCCGCGTCAGGCGTCGATGGACTGGTGCCAGCTGTCTCAGCCGTGCGCAGATGATGTCGTGATGCTTCTGGAAAGCAAGCGGCTGTGGGATTGCGAGAGGATGCCGTGTCGCGCACTGGACGAACAGACGAAGCGGCCGACGATCGACTTGCAGTGCACTGCCGCTCAGGGCGCAAACTTTGGGCAGTGTTTGGCTGGGATGACTCGCCACAGAATTGCCATTGGTATATTGCAGCCCCTAAATATGCAGGTCGTGCGAGACGACAGCGCCCAAGTGCAGATTTTGATCCTCAGTCCTTCTCGAGTGTGATCTGTGTGGAAACCTCCCACTTCTGGCCTCCACTCCCGTAGTTACCGCCCAACCGGTTCCGCACCATACTGCCGATCCGATCGCGAAGACGACCAATTTCCTCCAAGTGTCGTACGCGCAGCTTGAGGTTGGCCTGGCAGAGTCCGTAGTGTACTTGCCAGAATTTGGCCTCTTCTACACTGCTGACTGCCGGGTCCGTCTCGATATCGTACATGACATCTGAGACGCCCGGGCCGGCGTAAGACATGAGGAGCATTTTGCCCAACGTCCAACCCTGGACCCAGCCCAATGCCACCATGCAAAATGCCACCGAAAAGGAGAGTGTGCGGTCTAACCACACGTACATCTGAATGCTCAGGAGTGGCAGGAGCAGTAGCAGCGCCGAACATGACAGAGTGAGGAAATGCGACGGGTTGCTGAGCACCGAGGGCAGGTTAGCAATGGCGCTCAGTCGCATAACCTTGCCAATGCGAGCGTGATTCTTCAGCAGGACTGCCGATACAAGCGTAGAGACAATGCCACTCAGGGCGGCAAGATCAATGCTGCCAGGAGACACTCGCTCGTGCGCGTCTGCGTGGTGCGCTTCGTGTCCGCCACTGTTCTCCAGCGCATGTGTCAGGCCATGCGAAATCAGATCGAGTCCCATAAACAGCAGTCCAACGGACATGCCCAGTCCTGCAATCACCTCCAGACGCTCAAATCCAAACGGATGCCGTATGCTAGACCGCTTCCAGACTTCGAAATTTGAACCAACGTCTACCGCGACGCAGAGAAACGCCCCGAGCGCATCGTAGAAGATGAGCCGGGACAGCACTGTGAGGGCCAAAGACTCGTGAGCGCCCCATTGCACAAGACCTGCAACTACCAGATGGCAGAAGCACCAGGCTAGGCGCAACTTCTGGTCTTTGGACATGGAGGATCGATACTCCTTGAAGGTCGGGATGGGTAGAGATGCGGGGAGCTGCAGTGGAGCGCGTGGAGCAGGTTCGAGGAAGATCTGGTGGGACACACTACTGTGCTTGTACTTGTGTCCGCGCCTGCGACCGATATCCTGCGATGATTAGAATCATTACGACCAGATCTACGGGTAACATACTGTTTGCTTGTTCGCTGCCTGTGGGCGCCCAGGCGCGTAGGCCACGGGCTGGAAGTTGAAAGGATTGCGAGAGCTCTCTGAACCGTCTACATCGTTCGTTCCACTTGTCATGCTCGCCGGAGTGTACGGGAAAGTTGCGCTTGCGGGCGTGTACATGGTGGGTGTCGCGCGCTGAGAAACAGAATCGCTGGGCCCCAGAGTTGCGAACTGCTTTGATGGGAACGTAGCCGACATGGGCGAAAGCGCGTTCACATCGTAGCCCAGCCCCCCAGGAGATAGTTCGCCATCGAGTCCTAGACCCACTGGCTGCGGCGCGTCTTGGTCAGGAGGCGGTGTTGGCGTGCGTGGAGGCCGCGGAAGGGGCATGTTCGAGGCCATGCTTGTACGGTAATGAGCGACTATAGAGAATGGCGATTAAGGGCAGCTCAACGCTATGCGATCATGATCGTGGGCGTGAACGCGGCGTGACCCCAGACGGCAGGTGGTGGGGAGATTGAGGGATGTCTTCCGTATGCGGCTGAATGCGGACCCCTGCAGCCGTTTTCTCCAATCAAGCCCGCATGCAAGGACCCGCCCTCCACGAGTGGCACCTGTCGCCATAAACACGACGCTGCCATTACAATCAACGCCCATCTCTTGATGCGAGACATGAAAGGCCTGGGCCGAGAGGTCTGAAAGTGGAGGTCAGTCGGTCATGGATCTAGACTACGCGCATTCCAGTGCAGCTGGCGTTGGTGGGCCATTTCAGGGCGCTGGAGACAAATTGGGTGAACAGACAAGGCGGCCGGATGGTTCGCCCGAGTCTTCAGATTCACGCTTGATGATGGATGACGATCCGGAAAGTGAGCATGTGGATGCTCCCGAGGAAAAGCCGTCTATTGCGTCTGCTGTGCATTGGAGAAAGAGAACAGGATCATTGCGGCAGGCAGCCATGGCGAAGATGCGAGAGCGGATTGTCGTCACACCACCCATGGCCACCGGCACGGCACCCTCAAAGGACGTGATGTCTCTAAGTTTTGGCGAAGATGCGTCGGATGAAAAGGGAAGGCGTTTACACAGTAAGCGTGCTCTGTCTTCGCCGGCCGGCAATCGCAACCCAGAGCAAAGCCTACGCTATGACCCGGGGTTTCTCGCTTCACCATCAAACAGCAATGCGGAAGGACCGTACGTTTCCACCACTGACGAGGATGATGTAACAGCTGCTCTCCACCCAACAGCCTCAAGCAGCAACTCTTCCTTCGACTATCCGGCCGCAGTTCCTGCAATGTCTCTCACCCGGCGTTCCCACCGCGCTGAGTCGCGCACTTTTCACACGGATGTTCCACCCCTCATGGACTCTGACCTCGAAGACGATGATTGGGACTACAGCGAGACAGAATGGTGGGGCTGGGTCATACTCGCAGCAACATGGATTGTATTTGTCGTCGTCATGGGCTCATGCTTCGGAGTGTGGAGTTGGGCGTGGGATGTGGGTGAAACACCATATGCACCACCCGATCTGGAAGACGATGACACTTTGCCTATAACGGGCTACTATCCAGCATTGATGGTATGTACAGCCGTTATGAGCTGGGTCTGGGTGGTGGTGGCATGGGTCGGAATGAAGTAAGTTGACATTGTGCACACATTCGGAGGACGTTACTAACTTCCAAGATACTTCCGACACGCCAAAGTGGTTGCAGACGACGGATAGCCATTGCGAACCTAACGGACATGTATCAACAAAAGCATGCATGAAATTTGCCGTTTCGGCACACCGACAGATTGCATCTATTCTCGGCCTCGCTAAATGCATGCGCGAAACGACCAATATGTTCCAAACACTAAGTATACCAACTCTTGTAAGCCACCACACAGCCTCGCCATTACATGTCTTACTCATATGCTCACAGGGCATCTCAGTTACCCCAAATCACGCTGCAGGTGGATTTGGAAAACTGTTACAGGACAAACGTACTTGAGTCTCTCGTGCCGTCCCTGCTCACAGCGATGTCTGCCTCGCTCCCAGCCGTGGGGCGCTCATTTCGCTGCATCTTCCATCCGCTCGGTTCACCCGCGTGCTAACTGCACAAACCCTCATTACCGGGCGAACGCACTTCTCGAAGCTTACCGAAATGGCTCAGAATTTTTCCGCTATGCTCCCGCTCCAACCTTTGTGGTATCCGTGCAGGGACATGACTTGTTGCTGCAATATAGATAAGGTAAGATGAGGCGCAATTTCCCGTGCCAGGCCTTTCGACATGACGTTCATGAATATAGACTGACAACCACAGTGTATGCATTGCAAGGAAATAATGATGGCTTTACGCAAGAATCCACAGAGATGTTGCCAGGAAATAATGATGCCACCAGTAGCTTCGACTAAATTCTTACCCATCACCATCGAGATCAAAGAAGCTACGGTCGTCAAGAAAAAGCGTCAGCTTCCACCTCAGCGCCGAACAAAGCGCTATGTTGCGGACGCACAGCGACATAAACGAAGGACCTCTCTCGCACAATTACCTCGGCCGACGAACGACAAACCCTTCCCATTCTTCAAGTTGCCGCGTGAGCTCAGAGATCAAGTCTATGCATCACTTGTAACTCGGACGGATTGCAGACGCTCCGTAATCTCAGCTGTATCTCTCCTTAGCGACAAGAAAGCCAAACGTGCTGCTCAGGCCAAACGTGAGCGGTTGAATCGGAGGCGCATTCTAGATGGAAAGTCGCCGGCCCGCACGCGAGACTCTGAATCAGAACCGATTGTCTATCTGAAGCTGCTGCAATCCTCTCGAAGGTTGTACGATGAAGCACAAGACTACCTCTACAGCAACAACTGGTTCGCCCTTACACTCGACAAACTTCCTTCCACGACGTTCGAGACGCCGTACGGATGGAACCTCTCCAGCATCACAAGACTGCAGATCGAGATCCAGCTCAAAGATGCAGCACATATGAACAGTTATGTTGACTGGACCGCATTCTTCTCATCCTTTACTTCTTTGCGGTTTCTACACGTCGCGCCCACCTTCCACCCGCGATACTACGATTGGGCTTATCCGGAACTGAGCAACTGGACGGCCGCGCACTACGTCCACAGGGCTTTCTTCCGCGAACTGCTGGCAGCGATACCGAGCCATGTCAACATCAATTTTGGAGACATCACCGATGGGAACACAGATTTACAGTTGCAGGGACAGGCTATTTGCCAGACGGTTGTCGCGAGCATGTACGCAGAGCTTGGCAGACGGTAACTGCATGTTATTGAGGCAAATGCGGCTGCGAGCAGGCATTGACAGTGCACATACCCTGCTCATAGACGGATCAGGCGTTATATTCATGCTTTCGGACGGCCCACACTTGAGACAAAATTACTATAGAGGTCTCATAATTCCTATTGTACTTGTACCTGTATACATACTTATGATATGACGGCTTCCTCGACGATAGACCAGTGCAATCATATCAAGATATAATCCGATATCATATTTGCAGATGAATGAAGTATGAAATTTGACACCGGCAGGCAAAGGAGCCGAGACAGCAGCGCACAACGTGGCAAAAATTTCGGCGAGTAACGAGGGTGCATCAACACAGGGGTAAAAAATAACATTCTCCCGCAGTCAATCAGGCATATCATGTCTGTGGATAGACTTGGAAAAAGCCAAAAAGAAAAAATATGTTTCAATCCTGCTAATGCAGGCACTCAGGATGTCCCCTTCGTGGATCGAACCTTTGGAAGTTGTTAGAACGTGGTTCTGGGCGAACTTGAACTGTGCAAGTACTTACACGATACCTCCAGATTTAGTGACTGAGACTTCAGTCTGGCGCTCTCCCAATTGAGCTAAGGAGACTGATCTCTGATCTTATTGGCTGATACTACAATTGTACATCTTATACACTACACGACCCAAGCCCGTAGGCCACAGTTGACACTTCCAAAGTCAGCCTGGTCATTTCGGCACTCAAATTCCCAATTGACCCCGCTGCTGTGCGTAAGGAATTGACAGTTGGCTACTTTGGGCTTAGTGTACCGAGGAGGCCCGCTCGCTCGCTCGCGTAGCGGACTTCCGAAGAGCTTCGAGCTACAAGCTCTCGTTGACATAATATTTCTTCCAGCTTTGGGTATATTGCAACACAGCCGAGTACAGTGATCTTCGCAAATATGCAGCCTTCACCTCTTGCCAACCCATTAGCTACCGTGTCCCAGCTCGAGACCTCGGGTTCGCTGCTTGACGGCATACCAGCCGATCTCGAGGACTCCGTTCGCTTTGCTGGCGCGAGACTTACACAAGCTGCTGGCATACTTCTTCGGCTACCACAGGAAGTTATCGCACAGGCGATTGTAGTGTTCATGAGGTTTTGGCTTGGCCCGGACGGTGGAAGTCTCGTCGAGTCTGGCGCAGAAGTACTTTCTCCCTCACTAAAGCTCACTCCATACTGACATGACACAGCAAGTCTCGGCATCCTCGCTCTACCTCACGACCAAACTCTCCGCATACCCAAAATCCCCTCGAAGCATCATCAATGTCTACGCCTACCTTGCGTCTTTCCCATCGACCTTCCTCGAGCCGAGCGAGTTGCAGGAACAGAAAGCAGAAGCATACTACGTCTCCGAAAGGCACATACGAACGTCGCCGCACTACTCTCTTCACCACGGAACAAAGAGTCCTGCGCACGCTCGGCTTCAACGTCCACGTCAATCTTCCATACACACTATGCATAACCTACCTCCAAGCTCTCGACGTCTTCACGCACCCACGGGCTCCAGAGCTCGCCAAACGCGCAAACGCATACCTCAACACCGCGCTGCTGAGTCCACAACTCTTGTTTCTGACTCATCAGCCGCCACAGCTGGCGACAGCGGCGATCTACCTCGCCGCGAGGGAAGTCGGCATCAAGTTGCCGGAAGTCGAGTGGTGGGAGGTGTTCGATACGGACAGAGAGGAGCTCGGATTCCTGTGTGTGGGCATGTTGAGTGTAGATGGATTCGCGAGACAAGAGAAGGAGAAGTGGGAGGGGAAGAGGGTGCCATTGAAGGTGGAGGATGTGCAGCAGGAGATGAAGAGGAGGGATGCTGAGGAATAGGACATCGATTCAAGAATACGACAGTAATCCTACTGGAAGGGAGGACACCAAACCCTGGTTTAAAATTGAGGCGTCCTCGATGTCGACTCACCAGCACTGTGCAGACCGGATCAAAGACCACCCGAAGCCCTTTCACGACCTATAGTGAGAATCCGCACAATGTCAGACCAGGCTACCTCTACACCGCAGAGCTTTCCCCAAGATTCCTCCGCTTGGCAGAAAACCTTTGTTGCACACAAACAGCCGTACCGTTACAATAGCTACGCCCCGGACCCAACAATGGAATACACATCCAGGTTCAACCGCATCAACCCAGAACGGTTCGCGTCAAAGATGCCTAGCCCATCTCACCGCCAAGCAACATATCGTAAGACACGCTTTGAATGTGACGAGCGAGGCAAGCGTCTGATCAAGCTTTCTCAACTCAATACGAAATCCGGACGAGATCTCGCAAGCTCATACCAAGCTTCACACATTGAGCCCGGCGCGCCCCCAAACTTTTCCCGTCCACGACCAAGTCTGCATCGGAAAACTTCGTACTGTAGCGAGAATAACCCTCCCAAGCCATATTACCAAGCTGACCTGGCCCCAGTAAGTAGGGAGGTACCGACACTGAAGTGCATGTATTGTGCGCGTACACCGTCTGATTTAGACGCTCTGCCGTCGCAGCGTGTTCGTTGCGAACCGTCACTTCTGTCAATTACTACGGATAGCACTGGAAGACATCAAATTGCGGTCAACCCTCGTCCGCGCCCTGCTGTGTCGCTGAAGCGGACACAGGCCGTTCGTCGGCCCAGCACCGTGCGTGTCTCCCGTAAGCCTGTAGCACTGCGTGCGTGAGACCTCTGACGGCAATATGCGGGACGTCTTGGATGATGCTGGTGCGAACAGGGCGGGCACTGCGCGGCGCTTTAGCTTTGAGTGCAAGCCGGAGAAACTTTCAATGGGCCCAAAGACTGTCCACGTTCCGGGAAATGGCGAGTATTTGCCTGTCAGTCTACCGCCGCGCCACCAGCCATGTCATACAGGTTATGTACGCGAACCGGCACAGACTTTTGATGAGATTCTATGGCGGATGATATATGCTGCTTAGGGGTGACGCAGCTTTCAATGTGTTAGTCATACCTCAAGATGGTCACAGTTCCTGGCACTCCCCAAATGTGTCGGTCATAGCTCAATAGTTACACCTCTTACAAGTCATGCTTTGATATCGGATTTTGAGTGTGCGATATATTCATACAATCAGACTCATGCACAATTAGACTCACGCAAGGAATGGTATAAGTTGACATCTTCCACACAGCTAGAATGCAGCACAAGGAATTAAACAGCCTTCATTTACGTTCATCACTAGAGCCCTCAATTCAAATCACGAGCCACCTTAATAAGCCGAACACTGAGAACGTTATGTCTAGCAGCGAAATACCGCAGGAGGATAATAGCTTCATATGGCTCGTTAATCGCCGTTCCGTCGACGATGGCGAAGGCAATGCTTTCGTAGACGGACCATTCTTAAACACCGATCACGATCACACTCTTATTTGTGCTGCACTACGGCGACACGGCATCTCAGCCGATGATTTTGGCAGCATCTTGCAGCGTCTGTTCGACCCCAGGAAGGCGCGGAAACCGCACAAAGAGTCCTACGGCGCGAGCTATAACATGGTCTCACTCAGACGTGAAACCAAGCAAGATGTAGCCAAAGCTATTCGAGCAACTGCCACTGGCGACGGGCTAGATCTGTATACAGTCAGAATCCCAGCGACGCAAGGCCCTGATGGTGAAGATTTGGCCGAAACCACTCTTGACTTTACTACAGAGAGCGTTTTACTGAGTGGCGGGAAGTACTTCAATCTTGGCTTGAACGCAAACCCGCCCAAGACTTTCCTGACCTTGGCTGAAGCCATTGAGCATGCTAGGGTGCAGTTGAAAAAAGGCATAAATTCTGAATACGACATAGCGTACGAGGGGTTTGAGAAGCCAATCTGCCGTGTTGCCGCCGGTGGAGTCGACTGGGAACCTCTCTGCAACAGGGCCTAGCGGCCAGGGCCAGGCTAAAATTGCTTTCTTGGTGCTTGATGGGACAGGAGTGCTGGTCGGGCAGATACAGTCGCTTGGTGTGTTTCTCAATAGGGTAGTCACTATTACAAAAGTGAGAGTGGAGCGAGATAAGAGGGAGGATGTATATGATTTGTATGTTTAGTTAGGTAAAGATTTCATAGAGCTATCTGAATTACATCTTCCTTAGCAGCTATAGCAACTGACTGGCACAAACGCCCCACTCCAACGCTTCTCTAATACCATAGCCGGCTTCACTGGGCCGGGCGTTCATGCCTTTTAAAGCGATGAAGTGATCTGACTGTATTTTCGATACTTCCTAGCATTCAGAGAGCCATAAAATATTTTGCCCATGATGTCTTGTATTTGTATGACAAAGAGATATGTTCTGTGATTCAATTGACTTCATCTAGTATACATATATGGAACCATCCAAACAAGCTGAATTAGACGATAAATCGCTAGGTGTCTACTATAGGCAGAATCGACTTCACTATAGATACCAGGTGAACACCTCCTTGAAACTTGTCTTTGATTATTCCATGCGTCATTCCTTGTTCAGCCTCAGACTCATATTCCCGAGAAACCCATTTCAACCCATCCTCCTTTGTCTCCATCTCCATCACCTGCTTCAGTACGTTCCTTGCATGAGCAATAGCGTCGTATTTTCGGAGAAAGCTAGCGGGGCGTCTGGATATGTTGCCCATGTTGAAATTCGCTCTCCCAGGTTTGACAAAAGAATCGACAGTATCTTCGTCTGGAAATTTGCACGCGTGTTCCGTACCATAGACTTCTGTCTCCGGCTGGAACACTGTCCAAATCTCAAGAGGCTGTTGAGTAGTCGCTGACGCAGCAGCCTTTGCGACCTCTTCATTGAATTCTCGTCGCATAATGATCATTTTTCGGATATTGGCCTTCGAGGATAAAGGTACTGTACGATCGCGCGTGCTTTTGTATACTGTGTCAAGTATAGTCTCTTGATGTTGGCTAGCGATTTCGTGGCGATCGAGTATCTTTCTTAGTGGAGCCATTTTATCATTATCGTTGGTGTTGACAAATGGTCCTTCCACAGTCACAATTGAACCCACGCGAATTGATAACCATGAAAGATGGTAGCTTTGAAGGGCGAGCATTCGACAGCTGAGACATTTTTGTATTTAATGTTATACTAAATCTGGAAAAGTGATTAGATTGCGGGTTAACAAACTCCACTTGTCCAAGACGAGGCTTTTATACTTGCAAATATGACTGTTTTGCTTTGTGACACAGTCTAGCATTTCTGGCGATACGTTTCAGACTACACGGACTCATCAGCGGGAGTTGGTCATGTTCTTGTGTTCTGCGCTATGACATAACTATTCTCCCTGTGTCATACGAAGTAGAGATAGAACACGTCGCTTCGTCACTCTTGAGCTCCGAACGCGCGCTTGATACTTCTTTCCTATCAGCTAGCTGTCTTGTGAGATCTTGCAGTGAACGATGTCATTCCGGAAAATTCCCACTTAATCTTACTGCTTTGCAAGTCTGATAGTTCGTGCATATTACACAGCGACTCACACGTGTGTCAAAGCATGACTAAGTATAGCACCCGGCACTAGAAACTACAGCCTATAATTCAGTATTCGAAGATCTTGATTGGGTACTCCGGACTTTCCCGTTTAGAGACGTGGAGCATGTTAAACTCCAACTTTCCAAAGGAACATACCTAGGTAGCAAGCACGAACCAGACACCTCCTTTCGGGCCTGGGTGAGGTGTAAAAGCCAAGGATAGTATACGGAAAAAAATCAACACATCGGTTGCCTTTTCTGACAAGTCGGTATATCTCGCATCCCCCATGCCGGTGGCTTGCAACCAGATAATCAGGCACGTGCGTCGAGCTCCATTGATTGAAGCAAGGGAGCTTTACATCCGGTCCCACAACCGCTATAGGCCTGGGAGCCTTCAAACTAGATGCTGCCACGGTATCGGATCTCAGAATCTGGTTTATATTCTATGTACTAGATTAAAGCTGATCAGATGGCTGAAAAGACTACATTTGACAAGATAAAACATTGTGGGTCCGCAATTTGCGCCGATGGCGTTGATGAATTAGCACGCGCAACTTGTACGTACCGATCTTAAGTACGACTCACTGATGCAACTTACCGGTGCGTACGTTCCTCTATGTTGGCATGGTCACTGTAAGACTCCTCGTGGCGACGAATGCTTGGATCACCTCCTGAAACTTCGACTACAGGCTATGAAATAGACGAACATAAGGTTACAATGCGCGGGAATTTGTACAAAAACCACGGGGGTAAGATACAGCAATAGCCTGCACCTTTCCAAAGAATTGCTCGCTATGTCTGTTCAGAACACTCTGCGTACTAGACGGCTGGACCTCCCACTTCTATTTTGAAGAAATCATAGAATTTTATGACATGGTTTGTTTCTTACGTGTTCTATTTAGAATCTATTTTCCTCATTGCCACCACATGCTTTGCAGCACGAATTAGAGGGTCTTGAGGACCAACCACCACTGCATACGACAGATTTTGTTCAGTATCAGGCCAAATTTCCGTATCGAATTCTACATCGGTGTTCTTCTTCAGCTCGGCCTTCTTCTCATTCAGCACAGACTGCACATGGTCCCAAGCTTCTTTATCGCTAGCAAATGACGAGATAGGCGTTTTGAAAGAGCCTAAATTGAAATTGCTCTCGCCAGATGTGACGGCCGATTTGATGGTATTCCACGAGTCTGGTTCATCCATATCAATCTCTCCAGCGGGTAGTTTTGGCTGGTACACGATCCATATTTCAATGGGCTTTCCTCCAGTCTCCTGGAAACGGTCGTTATACTCTAATCTTACTGTGACCGTGTGCACATTTCCAGTGGACGACGACGGATAGGCGAAGGTTTGGCCCTCCGACATCCCGTTCCTTTCATTTTTTGGATATATGAAGTCTATGATGAATTTTCCATACATGGCCTCGATCTTTTCCTCCTTTAAGATACATGTAAGGTGCTCAATATCTTGGTTAGTTCCGGTGTTAAAAAAAGGGCCCCCGATCTTGGCTTCTGACACGGGTGAGCTGTGGTAGTATAGCCATGCAATTTGATGGCGTGCTGAATAAGTGGCAGATGTCATTGAGATGTTTGAACTTTGTATGCTTGGGTGTATCTGTATTGTGTAATGTGGTGATCGTTCTCTTTGTGTTTGGAGCTTACAATACAAATCTCAGTCGAAGCTTATATACTGAAAAATGACTCTCAAAAAGATGACTACAAACATCGGTTCAGTCACTGTTTGTAGGACTTGGTAAAGCAAAAGCTGATAGACTGATAGTCATCGGTATGAGCAATGCAACTCTGACGCTTCATCTTTTGAGTCGATTATGAACAATGATAAAAAGTCTTCATGAGAGTAATAAACTCTGAGCCTAAGCTGAGATATGACTATGGCGTTGCGACTCACACTTTTGCGTCTGACCATAGCTAAATCTGGCACTAGTCACTCTTACTGACACGTGAGAAAGCTAGTATAAATCAAGGCCCATCAAATAATCTTCAGGATTCGCAACCGCCATACTCCATTATCCATATCCCGAAAACTCAATTAATATCTGAATCAAATTTCGTTTCAGCATGGCCAGTGCGGACCAACTCACTGAGGATACCGTTCTTTGGATTGAAACCAAGATGGCTACGGAAGACGCTTCATACGTTAGTGGCCCTTTTGGAATCACGAAAGATGGCCTGTCTCGTATCCACGGTGTACTTATTACCCGTGGGCTAGAGATAGCTAGCTGCGACAAGATACTTCAAGCATTCTCTGACGCAAAATTGACACCAGTGAGCATTAAATTCACTCAGGATGGTGTGGAGTTCGACGTTTCATGTAGATCCAGAAAAGAAGAACATATGTAAAGATAGATAGGCAATGTGACTGAGATTACTACCTGTATCAAGCATGGATTCGTAAGACACATAGGCAATGAAACTTACGCAAAAGGTATACCTACAAAAGAAAAGGTGTGAATGACTGTAATGCAGCATTGAAAAGTTCATATACATATCTATACAATCGTCACATCTGTAGAACAAAATTGCCTTCTAAAAGGACATGATTCGTTCGACTCATGGCTGAGTCTGGTACCAGTCATAGGTACAAGCACTCATACAAATGCTAGTACATATTGCAGCCTACCATGAGGTATTCAAATCTCTGTATTCAAATCTATCGGTGCTGTCTATACCCACAAGACCCATCTATCAGCTAAATCGGATCTCCCCTCCTACATGGCGAGCAAAACCCCAAACACTGACGATGTCGTCGTCTGGCTAGAAACTAAAAACGTTGAGCGGAGAGCTACATACGTCGATGGCCCGTTTGTAACCACAGAAGATAGTCTCTCTCATCTCCGCGACGCACTTGTCATGCGCGGCTTTAGTAGAGCCAATTTCCACCAATTCAAACAAGCACTCCTGGATACCAATCAGTCATTACTCAGAGTCACAATCAACGAAGTTACATGTGTATTGGAGATCAACAAGGTCATTGCTGAAGTCATACGAGCGACCATAACGGGGTCCCCAATTGATCTTTTCACCGTCCGATGCCCGTTTCTGCCTAAAGATATGTCTGTGGACGAAGTCCATGAAGCTACTCATTCTATCACCATCAGTGGCGGCGAACGTTTCAATCTTGGATTCGCGATATGGACGTTCTTAACGCTTGACGAGGCTGTCGAGCATATGAATGAACTGCTTCAAAAAGGGTTTGAGAAGGAAGAATACCATCAAGCATGGAATGATGGTTACCCACGCGGTACGGGACAAAAACGAGTAGTGCCAATCAGAGAGGATCTTGGAGTACTCACTGGGATAGTAGCGTCGACTTATACTGGTGTGGGGATGAAGCTTTGGAAGATGGCAACGGTGACTAGAATACCGGTACAGAAGGGGAAGGGACAGGATGATTATGACTTACGCTCGGAGGAGCTTTCTGGTCCTTTACTATTGAAGTGGCGTGAGTTTTCCAGGTAATGTAGAGCTAAGCGCCAGGAGGTCTTTGCAAAAGCATGTAGTATAATTTTCAGTCAGGCAGTATCTCACCAAGCAGTTTCATTCTTAATTTGAGATGAGAGTGTGGTGAATAAGTCGTAAAGTGAATATTATGAAAATTAAGAATACTACTATAAGGAATCACGGACTACATGCGATACGCCTCAGCGCTACCTCCTTCCGCCTCCACATCAGCAATATGAAACAGCAGCATCATGTCTAAGTTCTTATGAAAGATGGTGATCTTGTCAACAATCTTGTGCCCAAACCTTGACAGCACTCGCATATGTTCAAGATGACTTGATCCGAGGTTCCTACGCCCGGGTATTATGTATAAATACCTCCTGTTCCTGCCGACATTTATCTTTACCAAAACAAAAGCTCTTCTCTCACAAATGGACACCATGGGAGTGACATGTTGCTCTGACCGCCGGACCAAAAATCAATTCCTTGTGCTACATGTCTTTTCTATTCCAAAATTTCACGCATCAAGCTTGATGGCTCGGAGTGGGTCCAATTCTTCCGCAAATGCTACCTAAGTTGCGTCTCAAAAATTTCATCTTGCAACGATCCATGTTTCTGTCGCCCCTCCTCGCGACTCAAAATCACCAGCGGTTACCAGGGATGTCGTCCTGCGCTCCCATCTCGTGGGCTCGACGAGAGTAAATATCCCTCTCACCCCCGACTCCTCTCCCGCACAAAAATCACACTCGTGTCTTTCCACCAAAAGGATCTAAACTAAAAAAGTCATATTTGCGCCCTCGCGCTTCCAAAAACCACGAACACAAAAGACTTATGTTTTTCCCTCCTCGAAAGTCTTAGAAGACAACACGACCAAGCGCATCAAAAACCAAAGATGCAATGGATAGATTTCCTATGGAAGCACTCCAAAAAAAAATTCACAAGTACCCGATGGCATTCTCTCCTTCTGGCGGGATTCTACCAAAACAAAAGGCCAAACATAGTGCTATGCTTGTTCCGCGCCTCTCCCACGCTTCTCCTGGATCGAGATACATAAGCTCCTCAAACATTTCTCTTTCTTCCTCTTCCTCTCCTACATTCACACACTCTCTTTCCAGAAAATCTAAAAACAAATCGCGACCAAACTGATGGCTGTGCCCTCCCGCTTTCCAAACCCTCAATGAAGCGAGGGATGTCTGTCTTCTCCTAGAAATTCCAAACAGTTCTACTTGATACTTCTAAAAAGAGACAACCAATGCGCACACATGTGCGAGAGCGTGTGCCACAATCATTCGGATGTTCCATACATGACTGCCGTTCTCCAAGTCCAGACACCAAAAAGTACATTGGCGAACTGTCATGTTTCGTCTGTACTTGTTTCAGCATTAGGCGCAGGAGGCGCAAATAGACGCTGTTCATGGCGGGTACTGACCCTCCTGTACACTTACACAGCTCTCCTGTGCGTTCACAAAAAAAAAGAAGGCAACAGCAAAGACATACATTGTGCTTCGGCATCTTGTCCGCTGATGAAGACGCAAAATGCGGATGCTCATGTTCTGGTCATGATCAAGGCAGTGAGGATGGCGATGGTGTTGATAGTGATGATCATAATCATGATCATCTCCACCAAATCAGTGACAATGAAGCCCAACATGAAAGTCCTACAACGATAAGTCGAAAAAACCACGCCAAATTGCCATACAACCACATCATCCACACAACATCAATGAAGGTAGCAGCAAAATCATGATTCTTTGCACTAAATACATGTCATTTCGCCCAACCAATTCATTGCACGCTCACTCAGTGTGCACAATGCTATACAAGCACACCATCTATAGGCCTTGGGAGCCTGTTAGCGCGCTCGGCGTTCTTCAGACGAAAGTTTAAATACCAAGAGTAAATTCGACACCAACGTCAATGTCACGGGCCATCTTGACGACCTTGGAGAACTGCACAGACTTCTCGGCGGCGGCTTGTAGGTCGTCGATGGAGAAGATCTTGAGGCCGGAGTCGTTGAGCTGTGATGTGTTAGTGTTGTAGCATTCCGTAATTTTAATGTGAACGTACCAGCTTGTGTGCCGCCTCCATGTTGGTTCCCTGCAATCTCGCAATGACGGGGGTCTTCAGGTTCATCTGCTGGACGACCTGGATCAGACCCTGAGCGATGGCATCACACCTGACGATACCACCGAAGATGTTGACAAAGATGGCGGTAACCTTGGGGTCGGATGTGATGAGGTCGAAAGCCTGGCGAATAGCCTCGGGTGTGGCACCGCCTCCAACGTCCAAGAAGTTAGCGGGAGAACCACCGTTCAGCTTGATAATGTCCATGGTGGCCATGGCAAGACCGGCACCGTTGACGAGGCAGCCAATGTCTCCGTCAAGCTTGATGAAGTTGAGCCCGACCTTAGCGGCCTTGACCTCATCGGGGTCCTCCTGGGTGAAATCCCTCCACTCAAAGACCTCCTTCTGACGGAAGTCGGCGTTGTCGTCGAATCCGAGCTTGGCGTCCATGGCGAGAACCTGGTGGTCGGTGGTCTCGGACAGAGGGTTGATCTCGATCTGGGTTGCATCCCTCTCCATGAAGACCTTGTACAGCTTCTGGATGGTGTCCTTGGCATCCTCGATGCACTGCTCTGAGAAGCCGAGCTCGGTAGCGATGGTGCGGGCGATCTCGTCGGTAACACCAACGTGGATGTTGATGGGGGTGGTGATGATAGCCTCGGGGTTCTCCTTGGCGACAGTCTCGATATCCATGCCACCTTGCGACGATGCGACAATGACGGGGCCTTGCGATCCACGGTCCATGAGGATGGCGAGGTAAAATTCACGGCGCGCAAACTTGCGCTCGACGATGAAGACGGCGTTGCAGAGACGGCCAGCGGCTCCGGTTTGCTTGGTGATCAGCTTGTGGCCGATCATCTGGTCTGCGAGGATGGCGGCCTCGCGGGGACTGCATGCTATGGTCAGATATCGGGCATGGTGTAGTCGGTATGGTTGGTAGCATACGAGTAGACGACTCTGACACCGCCCTTGAAGCCGTTGTCAAAGGTACCCTTTCCACGACCTCCAGCGAGAACCTGGGCCTTGATAACGGCATCGTCACCGCCTGCGCGCATTAGCTTCGAGATGCCGTATAGCTCCTCAGATTGGCATACCGATGCTCTTAGCGACCTGCTCAGCCTCTGCGGCGTTGGTCGCAACACCACCCTTGGGCACGCCAATGCCGTACTGGACCCTGGTCAGCCTTTTGTGTTCCCGTGTCCATATCCTACACCGCGGGAGTGCGTACCGATTCGAGCAGCGCGGCGGACCTGTATTCGTGGATCGACAGACATCTCCGTTGCTGGACTGCAGAGCGCTTCACTGTGTTCTGCCGCGAGGTGTCAGCATTCCCTCCCAATTGCGATACACCCTGCGTAAGAGGCTTTTTGAACTTGGCGGAGTTGCGGTGGGACATACGGCAGCGCGGAGGGCGTTGGCCAGCGGCCGGGCGCGGGCGAGGTTGTACATGATGTCTGATCTGGCAGACACACGACGGGTATACGGAGAGGGGAGAGAGGTGACGTTGGAGCTGGGGCAGGAGCTGCTGCTGTTGCTGCTTCACGAGGTTGTTGCGGACGGCTCTAGCGCGCCTGCCGAGAATTTACCGGGTCTCGAAAATGTCGCGGCCGGGAACATTCAATGTCCACCCCAGTCTGCTTGACTGAACATCAAAAGTCGCGCAAAATGTCCAAGAGAGACAATGAGGGCGACGTGCTCGCAAATAGACTCAGCCTGGGGCTTGCGAAGAACCAGAAGCTGCTAGCATCATGGATGGGCACACAGCCAGATGCACAACCAACAAATGACATCGTTAAAACTGAAGAAGAAGATCATGAGCTGAAGCAAGATTTCTTTGGCCACGACCGGTATGTCTGACATGTCGAGAACGTTCGTCATTCACTAAAACTACACAGGCTTGGCGTTGGCGGCGTATTACCCAACGAGATCGCAGATGGAAGCTTTACTAGGCGAACCATCACATCAAATGACAAACTTCTGGAGCAACTGATTGGAAAGAAGAAAGCAAAAGCTCACATAGCTGCAAAGCTTCAAGCTGAGAGATCTGGTGCCCAGCCACAGTCTAGGCCTGGCAAAAGAGAGGTTGCCAAAAAGGAGGAGAGCGATGATGAAGAGGAGGGACGAGCGGCCACGTTCAAGTCGAAAAGGAGGAAAGTTGCAAAGACCAATCCTGTTCCTGCATCAGACGACGAGGGCGATCTGGAGCAAGACGCCTTGAAAGAAGCAGCACAAGACAAGCCCATCCAAGGCGAAGTGCAACCGCAACCAACAGAAGAACTACTGCCTACCAAGAAGTTCTACGACGACGTCGAACTGGAACCTGTTGTCAAGAAGAAAAAGGCAATCCCAAGCAGAGGCAAAGCAAAACCAACCAGCTATCTCGACGAACTGCTAGCCGAGCGTTCGAAAAAGAAGCAAAACAAGAACAAGAACAAAACTACCACGGAGGTATGACCTCGGTGGCGGATGATAATAGCGTTTTGAGCATTTCAATATGATACCCATTCTACTCCCTCACAATCAAACTCGCCATCCCCATGCCCGTCCCAATACACTTCGACAAAACACCCACCTGCTCGCCCCTCCTGCCCAACTCACTCAACAACGTCGCCAGCATCCTCCCACTCGTCGCGCCCAACGGGTGTCCCAACGCAATAGCACCACCATTAGGATTGACATGGTCCATCCTATCCTCGAGACCCAGCTTGCGCACGCAATACAACGCCTGCGACGCAAACGCCTCATTGATCTCCCACACATTTACATCCTTCGTTGCCAGGCCCGTGTAGTCGAGTAACTTGGGGATAGCGACGGCGGGCCCAACGCCCATCTCGTCGGGCTGGCAGCCGGTGACTTGTGTGCCCGCCCACTTTCCGATGATTTCCTTCTCGAGGCCGAGCGCGATGGCAGTGCTGCGGCGCATCATGAGAGCCGCGCTGGCGCCGTCGGAGACTTGACTGCTGTTTCCCGCTGTTGACGCGCCGTCTTGGCTGAAAGCTGGCTTCATGGTAGCAAGCTTCTCGATGGTGGTGGTTGGCCGGATGCCGTCGTCCTCCTCGACTGTGATGGTCTTGACGTCTTCTGGCGTTTCGGGCTCGATGCGGCGTGTGGTTACGGGCACGATTTCGTTTGCGAAGAGGCCGGTTTGACGCGCTTTGGCGGCGAGGTGGTGTGAGCGTGCGGCGAATGCGTCTTGGTCTTCTCGCGAGACGCCGTATCGTGAGGCTACGTTCTCGGATGTGACGCCCATGTTCATTATGCAGTCCCGAGCTTGCTTCACTGGGCTGTCTTTCAAGTCTTGCCAGAGCTCTGTGGGGATGGCGCGGCTGCCGTAGTTGCGAGTCATGCTCTCCATTCCACCGCCGATACCAATGTCTATTTGTCCAACAGCAATGGCATTTGCAATGTTGGTTACGGCGTTCAATCCTGAGGCGCAGGCCCGGTTCGTGGTGCTGAAGGATGTGGTGGTCGGAATGCCGACGTGGTTCGCCGCCATGCGGCCAGCTTTTGAGCCTCCAAGCTCAGCGAGGACAGTGCCGATGCATACGTCGTCTATCTTTGCAGGGTCGAGGTTGGGAAACTTGTTGATGGTGGCTTTGAGGACCTAGACAGCTGTTAGATGAGAACCAATTGGACAATTCTAATAAACATACTGCAGCAAGCAATTCATGGTCGTATGCATCTCTTAAGCCACCCTTCTTCGCTCGTGTGACAGGTGTGCGAAGGGCGGAGAGGAACACGACATCGCGAGGGTTCTTCTGAAGGATGTTCTTGAGGCCTTTTTGCGCGAAACCTGCCATTATCAAGTGTGAAGTGTGAATGCAGCGCTAAATGAGGAAGAGATGAATATTACAGATGTGGCACACGCGGATATGAGAGGTTCAACAGCACAAGAGGCTGGAGAAGTTCTCCATAGCTGCCGCACGTTTCCATGGCTGTTGCAAGCTAGAGCTCCCGATGCTGGAGTTCGGCAAGTGAGCGCGGGGCGCGAGCTCGGCTAAGCTCTCTTCCCCAGACAGCATAGCGGAAAAAGCACGGAAAAGCCTCGGAAATGTAACGGGCTTTTGTGCCGGGAAGACTGGGGGAGAGGCTGAAACGATGCTCAGTCTCGAAATACATTCAGTCAATCTAACATGAGTAGCACTACGTCCAAAAGAGACACCCGGCACAGCGAAGGCGCGCACCAACCTTCCCAGAACAGATCCTGAGCCATGTTCTTACATTCCCTCCTGCTGCCGTGTTTTCGCCGCCTGCCGCCAAATGCTCCAAAATCTCAAAGAAACGTGTCAGGGGTGCCGTGACGATCGTGTCATGATTTACGCGGCGGGGTAGACGAGGCGGAAGACGTCGTTGAAGACAAACCACTGCTCAGCATCCTTCCTGAGGTGGAAGACCTGGGTGAAGGACATGGGCTTGTCAGAACCCTCGACCTGATGTTGTGTTAGGATACAGGATATGGGCACCTTTACAGTCAGCAAAAACCTACCAAAAGTGCGCCGGTGACCAGAACAACGATGCCGTTCTCATCCACGGGCTGGCAGTCGACAGTGTCGGTACGGTGCTGTATCTGCTGGAATGGGAGGTTCTTCTCAAGTGAGTACTCATTCGGACTCCGCGTCGGCGCATGAATCTTACCTGGAGCTTCTCTACGATAGCCGGGGCTCCCATGATGCCCTGGGCCTCGAATGTGAGCATGGACTGGTCGCGCTGCAACACTCATGGTAAGTCTGTGTTCCTTTGTTGTGGTGTTCCAGCACGTACGTAGAGCGCCGCAAGCTCGGCACGGTTCCTGTCGAAGGTCGCATAGTAGTACTCGACGAACTGCTCTAAGGCGCATGTCAGTCTCGACCGAGGCGTGAATCAGCCGCTCAGGGACTCGGCGGCGAGGCTGGCGACGTACTGCCAATTGCATCAAAGTCGGCTGTCCGTATGGTTAGTCGCGTTGCGCAAACATGGAGGGGTAGCTGCAGTAAAGCGTACCCATCTTGAAAATGGAGTCTGATAAAGCTGGGGTTGTCGGGCGTGTGTGTTCTCGTGTAGCGCGCGATGGCCAGTTGGTGAGTCAATCTGTGGTATTGGTATTTCCTTCGAGGGAGTCTGGCGGGATGCATTCGACGGGCTGCCTTGGTGGGGCAGCTGCGCCATCGGCGGTGGCCCGACATTTTGCCGGGCAGCCTACTAAATCTTCTTCGCGTGCTAAACCTGCGTTTCTTCACTCTCCAACGCGCAGTCAACACGTCGCATCCAATCTGATGCCTATTGTCGTGGCAGCTTGACACGCGCACGCCACCTACTGCAATAGATTACAGGTAAGCATTCACTACATCCTCCTTTCGCTCTATGATGATTACACTTCAAACGATAACTTCCGAGACTACACGTCGGTGAAGTCCAAAAAATTTCAAGCTCAACAGGCTGATCGCGCTCATCTTTTTCTATGCATCGCACTGCTGTTTATGTATACATGCTGACGATGAAAAGGTCTACAGGTCTGATGCGGAGCCTACATCATCGCCGGTCAACGTCGACTCCTAGATAGACTACATGCGCCACACAATATATCCATGCCCCATACACACGCTTCTCTCGCCTTGTGATGTTTGAATCTCGCGCTCTACAAGCCCTTCTTCTGGAACGACTTGACTGTGTCGACGATCGACTGTTCAAACGTCTTGTACTTGAGACCCAGTATATCGATCGACCGCTTGTTGTTGTACTTGTACAATCCCTTCTCGGGCGTGCCTTCGGGGTAGTCTCCGCCGGGCGTTGAGTCGCTTGGCAAGTCCTTGAACTCTGGGAAGTTTTTCTTGATGATCTGGCACATTTCCTTGTTCGAGAAGTAGCCGGCAGTTACAAAGAAGCGCTTGTTGGCAGCGTCAGGCTTCTCGAAAGCTGCAACATGCGCCTCTGCCACATCGCGTACGTCCACCCATAGGTGTACTCCGCTGGCAGGTATCTCGTCCTTGAATTTGCCTTGTGCTGCGTATAGGATGCGCTGGTTCGAGGTGTTCATGTTGTCGAGGCTGTCAAGGGCGTGGACCTGATCATGTTAGACGATGCACAGAATTATAGTCGTGATGAACGTACAATAGGACCAAAGACCATGGGAGGGTTGATGGTGGCAAGGGTGAAGTTTGGCTTCTCCTTCTCGACAAAATCCCACGCAGCCTTCTCAGCAAAGGTCTTGCTGGCTCGGTAGCCCATCATCGGATTCTCGGTCGCCTCTTCTGGAGTGATGGGGTTCCAATCCGCCTCTGAGTACTCGTGGCCTGGCCAGAAGCCCTTGTCTCCATTGACGATGGATGCGAAAGACGAAGTGATGACAACATGCTTGACAGACGGCGCGCTCTTCTTGATGGACTTTAGAACTCCAGTGGTTCCGATGATGGCGGGGTCTAGCAGGTCCTGCTGCTGTGAGTCACGTCTTGTGGTGTACAGACTTCGAAGCTTACCTTCTTGACATCCGTGACGTTGAAATGGAACGGGCTCGCAGTGTGCAAAACAGCTTCGAAAGGTGGGTCAGACACTACCGCCTTCTCAAATGCGTCTGGCTGAGCGATGTCTGGCACAATAGCGAAGCCTAGCTGGCCTTTTTCGACATATTTCTGGTAGGACGCCTTGATCTTGTCTGCCTTCTCCTGTGTTCGGACAGTGGTGACAACCGAGTGGCCGTGTTCGAGGAGAATGTCCAAAGTGTGAGCCGCAATGAAGCCGCTTCCTCCGGTGAGAAGTACTCGAGTCATCGTTATGGTAATATTTAGGTTTCTATAGGACGTCTTCGAATGGGCTTGATGTGAGAAGTCGGTTATGTCGAGTTATCCACGCCCATGAGCTGGCGAAACCAATAAGTATTTGTAGACCCTCATAATCCACCTAGCGCGGGGTAGCTCTTCCCCGAGCTTCGGCATTGCGTCTTTTTTGCCGCAGATAAGTCCCATCGAGTAACCTCGATTACAAAATGCTCCTTGTGGCAGGGCGTTATGTCCGTTTTCCGTTACGTCCCGCAATCCAGACTTCGACCATGACATCATCATCATCATTAATGGTGCATTTCCGGAGCTTGCTGCTTCTGGAACTTTGCTCTTCCTGTCCGTGGATCTATTTGCGTATGAGTATTCTGGAACAGCTGTTGATCTACTGCATCGGGAGTCTTCTTATTCTTGCTGAATGGGTTGTGCAGCTCTAGGAAAATGCCACAGCAGAGCCATAGCTTCATGGTAAACACGCGATTACAGTTGTTGCTGCGCTGTTGCGGAATGAGGGTCCGTGGCTAGAGCGATACTATTCGAAGATCTCTCCTGTCTCAGGCTATTCCAGATATCCAGATGTGTAGGTGAATGCTCGCGAGATGCTGTCAGATTCATCGCGTGTCTGAGGCTGACCCTGCCGCAGCATCGATGACGCTAGTCAGGATCCCTCTTTCTTCGCTCGAGGCCCCACCATAGCTCAAGCTGCAGCCCACTTCGCCCCCTCCGCCACCTTCTTGGTCTTCCAATCCCATCAGACTTCGGACTCTTTGCCATCGTTTACCCGAGACCAGATCCAAATATGGAAAAACCCCAGGGGTCATCAAAGGGTCTCTCGACGTCCAATTCAGGTGTAATTGCGGGGCTCGAATCGGAATGAGGGGCAGCTTTCTCTACTGTGTGGGCGTCTGTTTCGTCTCACTATCTTCCTTCACACTATCTTGAGATACATTGAATATGTCGACTGCAAAGAGAAGCCCACCATTCCGCGCTGAGCATGTTGGCTCCCTGTTGCGACCACAAGAGCTTGTCCAAAAGCGCTACGATGTCGCCTCAGGAAAAGCTACGCAGGAGGATCTCGAACCATTAGAGGACAAGACTGTTGCAGAGGTCGTCAAGATGCAGCAGGGCTGCGGTCTGAAGGTCATCTCGAGTGGAGAGTACACAAGGTAAAACTACGCGAGTTAGCACATGCACGACTGGTCGAGCTAATACAAGCTAGGCACATGTTCTGGGGAACATTCTTCGAGACCCTCCACGGAATGAAAGAGCTTCAACTTGGCGTGCTTAAGGGCTATGACAAGGATATCTTCCGAGCATATGCTCCGGATGTCAAGTCGTTCATGGAGGCCAAGGAAGTACCCAATCATGTTACCGTGTGTGTCGACAAGATCCGCCACCCAGGCGTTTCTAGCAACCAGCGCGAAGTAGATCTGATGAAGAGCCTGCTTCCAGAGAGCGAGTGGAAGAACATCAAGATTACCATCATCTCGCCATCATGGTATCACTTCCGCTACATGAACGGGAGGAGCTTTCCCAAGGAGGTGTACGCAAACGATGAGGAGTATTTCGAGGACTGGTCGCAAAGGCTTACCAGGAGGAGCTGAAGATTCTGCACTCTCTGGGCATTAGGAACATCCAGATCGATGACCCGAACCTGGCATACTTCTGCTCGCAAGACATGTTGGAGGGTTGGTCCGCCGACAAGACGAACGACAAGGACCGCCGACGAGATGTTCGACTCGTACGTCAAGTTCTACAACAAGTGCTTCGAGCGCCCCGCAGACATGCACCTTGGTATCCATCTCTGCCGTGGCAACTACGTTGGAAGCCGTCACTTCTCGGAGGGCGCGTACGACAACATCGCGAAGAAGCTGTTCCAGGACCTGAACGTCGACACATACTACCTCGAGTATGACACACCCCGCGCTGGTGGTTTCGAGCCTCTCGAACACTTGCCAAAGAACAAGAATGTCGTTCTTGGTGTGATTACATCGAAGTTCCCCAAGCTCGAGGACAAGGATGAGATGATTGCACGTGTAAACCAGGCTGCCGATTGGATCGCGAAGGGCACCGGCCAGTCGCGCGAGGACGCGATCAAGCAGTGTTGCGTCAGCCCACAGTGCGGTTTCGCATCGCATGCCGAGGGTAACGACCTTGGATACGAGGACATGAGGAAGAAGCTACAGCTGGTGAGGAGTATCGCGGACGCGGTGTGGCCAGGTGAGCCATAGATTTGCAAGGGATTGCGGAGTTTCAGGGCGAGAGATATGTGCGAGATCACGGTTGATTCAACCTATTGGAGCATCGGGAGGCGCTGAGATGATAAAAATGCCTATTCAACACGGCGTTTGTACAGAGGAGGCGGCTGTATAAGATAACGAGCCTTGTTCTCGAAAAGTGCTTCAAGGCTACGAAGCCAAATAAACGAAATACAGGAGCTTTAGGGAGTCTTTCAGCATTCAAATGATCATTATTCAGTCATACTCAAGTCATCGACAGCCTGAAGTGCGCTGTGAGTTTTGACGGCGACTTACTATTCTCCAGGCACAGGTCAATCTCACCTGTGAGCAGACCTTTGCTCTCGCAGAACACTTCCGGTCATTTTCTGCATCAACCTCGTGGTTGTAGACTCTATGTTGATTGACTTGTCTATGAACTGAGAGCGTAGAGTTAAACTTGTGGATCCCATGAGACGTCGTGCGAGACTGTAGAGATGCTGCGAAGTCAGCCTGTCATGAGAAGGCTAAGCCGTCTTCCAGTGTTCGGTGGAACGTCGGTTCGGCAGAACATCGGCTTGGAAGTATAAGTACTCTTCCAATCGTACATACCATCGAACAGGTATGAATGCTAGCTGCGCCTTGAAACTCATCATGAAGGCTATATCGAACGCCGGGAAGTCTCTTGCAATTTCTTCCTACATACACGACTCGAAATCGCGGTTTGATGCGTGTTTCGCGGAGTTCTTTGCATCGGTGCACTTAGTTTTGACGTTCCGAGGCTTGGCGCGCACCCCACCCGATTCCAAGGTTATGGCCGTTCCCCGTGCCTCCGCCGCGCACTCTATCAACGTTGTTGGAGGACTGCTCACGTGCCATTATGTTCAGCCTTGCCCCGAAAGTGATCTCAACACCAGTCATCCAGACGCAACATTGTTGTCGGACACATACATCTTATCTTTTGGGTGAGTTATTTGTAGAGATTCTTTGGCCCTAAAGCTCGAATTCGACCCGATTGCTTCCAGGCTAACACTCTGTAGCGACAATGATGTGCCTTGGTCCATCACTAACAATGGACCATCACGACAACATGACGGAGATGTTGAATGTGATTTGATTAGGAACACTGGGCATCGTAATGATTTTCTTGTCGACGAGTCCGCTTTCACTTCAAGTTTGAGGTACGTCACAGCACGACGAGCTTGACGGATCATGATCTTGAACAACGCGTCTGCTTGCTGAGCATCGTCTCCCATATTTGCTGACTTAGTATAGTTCGGGTTCTTCCTCGACAGTACATCACACCGCAACTACATATGATCATGGAACAACCAACTTTGCTGCTTTCGACTGGGTTGGGGGTTTCTCTGAGCAGCCTGGAAGCTATGAAGCAATGCTTCCGCCCGACTGTGCCGATTCCATATATAACTTACCACTCTCTATGGTTGACGGTTCCAGCTGCTCCGACCACTGGCACACCAATTTGCAAGTGGACGTGGTTGGAGCGCCTCACGGAGCTTTCGCGCGTGACACTGTCGAGCCATATCTCCTACAATGCCAAGACGGATTGAGCATAGAAGATGATGAGCTCGACACAACCCGCACCCTGGACATTTCCAGTCACAATTCGTTGCCGGAATTGCTCTCGTCTGCGGCCGTAAATGTCAGGCCACAGGGGCTAGGGAAACGTTCTCTCACACGAAAGGGAGAACACCGGCAGTGCAACACATCTGTTTTTCGAGAATGGCTTCATATTAATGGTTTAAGATCATACCCTAGTCCGGACCAAATTGCAGAGCTTGCGGCGATTGCCGGAGTCACTGTGAAGCAGGCACGAAATGCCCTTAGTAATTTCAGATCCCGCATGCAGCAGAGTGAGTTGCCTTTGGAGCCCGGCACCTTTCTAATGTAGTAACGTCATGCGTAGAGCTTGGAGAAAATGAGTTAAGGCAATGTCACACTACAATAACTCCGAAACGCAAAGGTAGAAGACGACACGTTTCGAGGTTCGACAAATCGCATCAGACAGTTATACCTTCACCATCCCATGCCTCTAGCAGAAGTGGGCTTGACGCAACCAGGGCATATCATTGCACTGCGTGCCCGAAATCATTCGAGACCGCGTATAGCTAGAAAAGACATGAACTAGCTGTGCATGGCTACGACGATACTGAATGGGTATGTATGCTCCTCGGTCCTGTTACTCCAGAAGGAGAATGCGTGTTCTGTCGCGATCCTGTCGAGGACATGACTCACTTCGACATGCACAACCTTCACGACTGTCTCGAAAGCAACATGCACGAACGGAGCTTCGCCCGCAAAGATCTCCTTAAGCAGCACATACAACAGAAACATTTTACAGACACGGAAGAGTCGCTCTCGAAAGCCTTTCAAGTTCCTCAAGCGTGGGAACAAGAGGTGGATGCTATCAACATCAATAGCGAGGCGCTTTGGTGTGGCTTTTGCACATATATGTGCGATTCCGTTGCGGATCGTATGGAACATGTTGCTGATCATTTTCGGAATGGCTACGATATGGATGGGTGGGCTTATCTAACCATGTGACCCCACACATTCAGACTATGCTGGCCGTGGTGCAGGAAGCTTAGGATTTTGGAATTTCTTTGTTTATTACTTTCAGGGTGGCTTTCTTAGAGCCCACAGGGAATTCTTATCATAATTCACGACATATGGAGACTTCACGGTAATAGAATTATATCATCAACTGGGCCTTTACAAACCCCTCAACCTGGCGTGCTATGATTGAAGTAGTATCATTACATAAGTTTTCAACCATGCAGTCTATCCGGTTGGAGGACCCGGAAATGTTGGGGTTGTTGGTGACGTCGGTGAGGCTTTGTAATAATGCTGTGCCGCACGGCGTGGTCATGACAGTAAGCACTACAACATGTCGGCCAGCTGCAGCAACCCATCCCTAACGATATCCTCTCCGTCATCTTAATATGCGCATCCTCGTTATTGGTGCTTCTGGGCGCGTCGGGAAGCTGGTTGTCCAAGATGCGCTTGCACGAGGTACGTGACGCGGCTCCCTCACTGCCTAAGACCTTGGGTGGTTTGGCACGAATTGATGATACGCAGGACACGACGTGACAGCGCTGGTGCGGGATGAGGCTTTTCTTGAATCCATTACTACCTCGGCCGCCAACAGTGCTCTTACCGTAGTTCAGGGTCAGCCTCAGAACCAAGGCGATGTCGAAAAGGCTTTTACCGTATCTGGAGATGCACCCAGCACCGTCGTTGTCACCCTAAATAGCGCACGCGCCAGCGACAATCCCTTTGCAAAACAGACATCACCACCGACGCTTATGCACGATGCCCATATTAACATCCTCACGGCCATGAAAGCGCACCGTACCCACAAGATTGTAACACTGCAAGCACACGGCGTCGGTGACTCGTTTCCAACACTCTTCATGGCAGTGAAGATGCTCGTGCGCTACTCCAATATGGGCATCGGATACAAAGACCATGAGGAGGTGGAGAAGCTCATCAAGCAGAGCGGTAAAACATTCGTCCTTGTCCGCCCTGCTCGCTTCGTTCCCGGCAAGGCTGCTCCTGTTCACGTATATGAAAATCAAGGCGAGGGCATTGGCTCATTTAATACTACTACCCGGGAGAGCGTGGCAAGCTTCCTCTTGGATGCTGTAGAGAAGGATGAATGGGACGGTATGACACCTGTCATCAGTAACTAGTTTATTTTGACATGTTATGCTGTTGGATAGTTATATCTTGCTTCCAGGGCTTTTTTGTCTTTTCCTACCTATCTGCGCCGTTGACCAGTCTCATCCACGCTCTTCATCGGATGCTACCCTTTTTTGTATGCACACAATAACTCATATCTACAGTTTACGACGTTTTAAACCTCTCAATATCAGTAAGGACCCATATAAAGACTGCACGTAGGGTCATAGCAGAAAGTGGATGAAGAAAACTTGATGGTTGCAGTGAGAAAAATGGACTGCAGACGATGTTTATGGTTATGTATATCCGAGGTGGAGATCTGACACAAGGACTCGATGAACTATATGGGATATAAGTTGCTCAATCTATGGTATTCCTGCTTGAGAAGGATATGACAGTCTTCACGTATCGCTTGGAAACTGATCGTTTGTGTAGGCATCGTCCAATCCAGCTGTAACTCAGTCAATGTGAGGTAAATTCCAGAACGTATTAGAGACAATGTAGACGACAAGCTTTTGTAAATGAAACGGTTACTACATCTCCTAGGGCGTTACGTCGAGAAAGACTATGAACATTTAGTCGATGCTTACGTAGGTGAGTGTTTGCGGAAGGCCGTACACTTTCCTAAAGCATAGTTAATCAGAATACGACATGTTTAGCTCTTAACTAAAGCCTTCTGATGGGTGTCTGGATCAAGGTGAAGCGCAATACACCGCTCTGCTGAAGAGGATCGGCGCTAGGACACGCGCATGGCAAACGGAGAGAACGCGCTAAGAAGCTTCATATCCTGCGGCTCGGAGCTCATCACCCTCTACTGTCTCGTCACCACATCCGCAGATACTCGTGTTTCGCGATGACTGCCACGGATCCCGCCTGTGACGGCACGTTCGATATCCTGGACAACTTGCCCGACAAGATCCGACCAAAATATGTCGACAAGCTGACCAGGGATCAAATGGCCCAAGTCATTCTGTCGGTTTGGCGAGAGAGAGATGCTGCAAAGGCCGACGCCGAGAAGCAGTGTATGTTAAGAAGGTGGTGGAAATTAGGTCTTGAAGGCACTGACATCTAGTAGTGACCTCCAAGCTTCGCCCCGTGTCTGATGCTTCTGCTTCGTGCAAGTCACAGGCGCCCATACTACGCAGTGGAGCAAATTGTAAGCATCTTTCCTTTCGGGCGGACAACAAAGTGGAAATTGACATCCAGTAGCAAGTGCCATCGACACATCCGCTAAGGGAACGAAGCACACTCGCGTTGAGAAGCGACCCATGGCGACTGAGACATCGCTCGCTCTAAGTCGAAAGGTTGCTAAAAAGATAAGCACAAGCGCAAATGGAGAGCACGATCTCTGCGACCTTCCCCGATCCAAAGACAAGACTGATGAGGCCTCCCGCAAGAACACCAGAGCAGAGACAGAGGATCCAGAAACATTTTCGACGAAGGTAGAAGAGACAGCGATCAGGCCAGAAAAGGACTTTACGCCACCCATCGCAGATGAGAACCAGACGCGACATCTACCACTCATGCTCAGCCTGAAGAAGGAAGATGAGAGCACAGATTACAAGAACATCCAGGAACTCCCATCCACTGTGCTCTCAGAGCTGAGGATGCGCTTCGCCGATAGAAGCACCGGCAACAAGTCCAGGGTCATAGCCTACAACAGACTCTTGGGTAGCCTTGCCAAATACTCAGAAAGACAATTCTGTGTCTGTGATCAAATCTTCAAAAACCTGAAGGCTACACGAAAGGGAATACCTATACTATCTCAGACTTTTGTGAAAGGTGGTAGACTAGGTGTGAGCGCAGACGACAAGTGCATTGACGAAAGGATGCCTTGTGTACATCTTGTTCGTAAGCAGAAGGCGGGTGAGGATGAGTATATCCTTGTCATTGTGCCTCTACCAGAGCAGTTACGAGGCAACGCCAAATGGACAGATCTAAAATTCTGGGTGGTGGAGTAGTCATGACGTCGACGCAGGGACGGGAGAATACGCTGGAAGCCAAGATTGGGGAACGAGCAGAGATTGATGAAGTTGAAGACCATTAGAGTATCATATCGAAGCATACAGTGCTGCATGATGTATTGGCACGAAACAATAAACGACTTGAGGTCCTCAAAATATGTCCCTGATAATACACTTAGATCAGAATGTACATACATTATTCATTGTTTTCCCATACTCAACGTCTTTGGGGCCGATTAGGGATTACAGTATCACTTATACCTCATGCGAAACCAGAGAGGGACTTCGTGCTATTCAAATGCGTGGGGGGCCAAGGCCAGAGGGAATTATGCTCAAATATATGCTCTTCTTTACTAGACTAGATGTGCCTGTGGGTCAGCATCGCAACAATCTGCCTGAGTTCAGCAAATCCCACGAAGGGACATGGGGCTCCCTGTGTACCTTCGCAGTCCATTATTTGACCCAAAGCAAACCAGATGCACGGTGGTGATATACAGGACAGTTTGTTGTAGTTTATGTTGGATGCCGAAAGGTTTAGCCAACCACACCAAGGCTGTTTGTTCTTTTATCTATATATTGCTTACAGCAAACACGTTCAGATATAGCAATGCAAAAGTGTTGCGAAAGCTATACGGAACTCTGATATAGACCTAGTCCAAGGTGAAGCGCAACACACCGCTCACACACCGCTCGCTGTCAACATGATCGGTGCTAGTGCATGTTGTTGGCAAACGGGAGCACGCAGTGCATCAAAACAAACCTCACGACTCCCATCTGACGCCGCTTTCCACCCCCGCCGCTTCACACATAAAGTACGAAGCCTCGCAATGGATACTTGCGACCCTGGCATTATTGGTACGCTCGAGACCTTGGCCGACTTGCGCGAAGATGGGCGCCGTCGATTCGTCAAGCGCCGCACAAAGGAGGAGCTGGAGGATATCTTTGTGGCTCTCTTTCAAGAACAGGATATGGAGAAAGTCAAAGAAGAGGGCCGAGGTAATTGTGTTGGTCTGCATTGTAATATAGCGATACTAATTATTAGAAGCTTCAGTTCATGGACCAGCTCCAATTCAGACACCTATCGTCAAACCCGACGAACTGATGGCGGACGCCGATGACGAAGGTGGCTAAGACTGCTGTTGCAAACGAGCTCTGTATCCTAATATAATGCAGATCTCCCAACGTCTAAGAAGTCTGTCTGGGATCAGATTGATTCGTTTGAGGACTCGGACGATGATTGCTGTACCCCAACGCATACCGCAACCATGCAGGGACGCAAGCTACGCAACTCCGCCGCGACGAAGAATGGAGCTGCAAGCTCTTCTCCATTCCGATCTGTACAGAAGGAAGTAGCGTACAAACACATCATGGGCAGGCAACCCTCGACACTCCCGATGAGAATCGCAAAAAAGGACACCAAGAGGCCCGACCAAAACAAAGATGCCAAGGTCCCACCGCCTTCACCAGAGCATTGCAACAACTAGTTGTCCGTCGTGCTCCACGTCCCCGGTAACTATAACGATGTACACTTTCCCGGAATCGATCAGCTGCCGGTCATTGTCCACTCGGAGCTCAAGCGCCGCCTCGACAAACATCTCATTGGGTCAGCATACAAGACGTACGCGTTCGACCGTCTGTCTAAAAACCCGAGCTTCTACGAGGACAGGCCATTGTGTATCTACGAGCAAGTCAGGTGTGGTCTAAGGAACAAGGAATTCGGAAAACCAGTGAAGCTCCAGGCCTTTACACAAGGAGGAAGGCTGGGTCTGCGAGCCGACGACAAATGTATTGAAGAAGGCATTCCTTGCGCGCATATCAAAAAGCTGGATGGTGAGTATGTCTTTTGCATCGTCCCGCTCCCGAAGGATGCGCAAAAGAGTGTGAATTGGAAGGAGCTTGGCTTCTGGGTTGTGGAGTAGGGAACGTGCTGATCTGAGGAATGACAGTTGCTGTGCGAGATTACTAGCAGCGACGTAATGGCTCAGCATCAGTCATCTGGTGTATTGGCGGTAGGATGGTGCTACATGGATGGATCAGCGGAGGTTGAGATAAAGACGCAAGATCTCTGCAAACAGCTTGCGTAGGACAGCGAGGCAACTAAAAACATGCCACCATTGACCTTTGTTCAAGTTTTTGGTATCTGAATACGCACTAGAGTATGTGGTCTGTACCGTCGCTAGGATGACAGCGTTCCCCGACGCTGCTCGATGTACCAATTTCGCGAGAGGTGTGCCCTTTCGCAGGTCCTGCTCACGTCACAAAGCAGTCTTGTACTAGTCGGAGGAATTGGGTGGGAGCTCCTTCCCTCTTGTGCTCGGGGCCATGTTGTTCCGTCCGTCGTTTGTCAATACGCTTTTTCTCTCACTTCTTCCTACCCGACCTCACTTCCGCCACGCACACCACCAGCGGACAAAGCTGGAACACTGCGCAAGCATGACCACCAAAGCAGACCCCCATGCATTGCTGCAAGACTTACAGCAGCTCTCCGAAGAGGGCCGCGATCGAATGCTGATGCTGCTGCCACGTGAAGCAATCGCCGAGGCTTTCAAGGTAGCTCTTCAATTCAATGACAGCAGCGGAGGAGACGGAAGTGGTACTTGTGAGTAAAGATTTTACCTCTAATTCTGCGCTCACGGCTAATGCAATGATGGGAAAGCGCAAACAGCTGAGCGAAATACTACAACGGAACAACGCGGCCGCGAGATAGCCCTCGCGCCTTTGAACGAAAGGAAAAGACCAGTATCTCTTGCAGCGATGATTCCCGAGAAGAGGATGCAGCAAGAGCGACGCCCACCTGTCCGTTACGACTCGCCACTACAGAGCCGCGACCCTATAGCATCCGACGCTACTATCAAGGAAGAGGCGGAAGTCATTACCATTGACGACTACGACACTGTTGAGGAAGATGCAGTCGTCAGCGAAGGCAGTCCCAGACCCGTCCAGTTCAACCTTTCAGGCACAAACAACACTGCCGAGCCCTCCGTTGCACCACGTTCACCCTACAGAACCAGGGCCCACGGACGCCGAGACGAGCCCACCAATGGCCGAGCAAACGAAGAGCTAATTGATCTGCCGATCCTTCTCAGTATTCTGGGACTCCATGGTAAGGTAACAATGAAGGCTATCGATCACCTGCCTCCAGAGGTCCAAGGCGAGCTCGAACGACGGTTCAAACGGATGTGGTCGCTCAACGAACACAGGCAGAAGGGATACAGCCGAATCGCCAGCGAGCCAGAAAAATTCCTTGAGACGCCGTTGTGCATCCGCGACATCTGCACAAAAGGCAAGCCCACGTCTCGGCAGAGCGAGGTCTTCCGCACGCAAGATAACGTCAGTGCAGACGATAGATGCGTAAAAGCCAAAGAGCCTTGCATGCACTTGATAGTGCAAACTTATGCTCCTACGTTGCGCATGGTTCCATTGCCAGAGGTGGAGCGCTACCAGAGGACTTGGACAGACTTGGAGTTCTGGGTTCGACCTTAGGCTACGATACGTCGAGAGATCGGGCAGCTGAGTGTCGTGGATCAGCAGAGGTTTGGGAAAACATATCAAATCGTATATGTATGTATGAGGGTACAGAATGGGTGGCAGTACGAAAGAGGTCGAGGCGACTCTTGTGCTACATGACCGGATATCATAAGGGGCAACTGTGTCGGATGGGCCATGCTAAGAGTCCCAAAAGTTGGAGATTCCGATATGACAGGATGTAGAATGTGAAGAAATATATTGACTCACTTTACTACGATAGCGATGAAGGATATATGCTACCATGTAGCCTCATTAATTATTGCAGAGATGGTGATCACCGTCTACCACGAAGGGGCTACAATGTTCAAGGTTCTTTTCTGACCCAGAGCGATATGATTGCGGACCATATCGAACAATCACAATCGAATCGCGTGTATCGTGAGAATATGCGCTTCGCTGCAATGTGCCATGCCCAGTCATCGACCTGTCGCTGCACGAGTTTCCTCGTAATGGTCCTAGTGATTCTTGTAGGAGACCCTGGCGGTCCCATGACGCACCTTTGAGGCGGGTGCTGTGTGTACACCGCCCTAGCATGGCACTGGACAGTAACTTTCTTACAAAGCCTTCTGTTTGTAATATCCTCGAGCTCTTCACACAGCAACCCACTCGCCGCTCCATATCCCATCAGTCTTACATCCCGGACAACTCGCATGATCGCATCCCGTCGGCTTAGTGAAGTCGTATTCTTCCCACGTGACCACTTCTTCCTCGTCCCGATCTGCCATGGCCGTATCCTCTGCTTCCTTCTTGCCCTCTACACTCTTCTCCACCGCCACCTCAGCCACGACAATCTCCCCCTCGCTCTTCGGCACAACCACCTCTTCCTTCTTCTCCCCCACCACCACCCCAACCTTCTTAAACCCCTTCCCCGCTGCGCCGCCCGACCCAATCTTCGTGAACCGACCCCCAGCACCCATCTTCCTCCCCGCCTCCTCGACATTGATACTCCGCATGTCCAGGCCCTGCTTGGGCTTCTGGCTCTCCGGGTCGGCGTTGGAGGCCGTCAGCTTCTTCATGTCGGCCAGGCGCTGGCGGTGGTTGTGGTCGTAGGAGCGCAGGTGGTTTTCATAGTCGACTTGGCGCGGGTAGCCCTTGTCGCAGATTGTGCAGTTGAAGAGGCGGACGGCGGCGGGGAGGGGGTTGTTGCGGGGGGGCATTTTGGGCGGTGGTTTTAGTTTCTATATATGTGGAAATCGGGGTGTAATGGGTTATTGTTTGCGCTTTGGTCGGTCGGTAGAGACAGTAAGAGTTGGCGCCGCTGTATTACATGTAGAGTTTGTAGTCGTGAAGTGGAGTCGTGAAGTCGCGACCGCGATACCTTCCAATAACTTTACCCACGCCTCGGCCCAGCACAGACCTCGATCCACACCGCGAATCAACGTCCCTCCATTCCGCCTTACCACAACTTTCCCCAGCCCAACTCCTTCACACACACCATGTCCTCGCTCCAGGACGCCGACGTCCCGCCAATAGAAGATGCCGAGGCCGGCGTCATGGGCCTGACGCAAGTCGACCCCTCGCCTGTCGAAGAAACACCCATCGAGTACCGCGAAAAGAGCTACTTCCCCGACCAAACGCAGGGCGAGAGTTGGGGGCCCGGCGCAAGTGGCGTGAAGAGGACGGGGACGCTGGGGCTGAAATTGGGGGATCATGGGGTGGTTTGGTGGTGTACGTTTGCCATGCACATGCATACCATTTTTACATTCCTGTCGAGTAGTAAAGATGTGCGGGTGGCGTAACGATATGTGCGAACAGTAACACGAACACAACGCTACTCGTCCTACGCCTTCACGGTCTTCACTTCCTTCCACATCGCAAACGTCTCCCTCATCCCGCTACTCACCCGCTCAGTGTCCGAATCAAACCGCTACCTGCTCCTCACACGCCCGTACTACCAGTCCTTCCTCACCGAGCCGCTGCATGGTTGGAATCCCTCTCGTCGCACACGTCACGTCGGGAATCGCACTGCGCCTGTATCGCCGCCGCCAAGCCTTGCTGCGCTACGGCGCCTGAGACGAAGACGGACCGCAGGACGATTCCCTGGGCCTGCGCTGAGCGGCACGAGTGCGTTGGGCTATGCGCTCGTCCCGCTGGCGAGCTTTCATGTGTGGACGACGAGGTTGCTGCCGCGGTATGCGCATGGCGATTCAAGTTTGATCAACCTGTCGTACATATCACACGGATTCGCCAAACACCCCATCATCTCCTTCTCGGGATTCACAGCGCTCGTCGGCATCGGCGCATGGCATTTCGTCTGGGGCGCGGCGAAGTGGCTGGGTTTCGCGCCGTCACAAATCTCGGCGCACGAGAGTCAGAAGTCGCTGGTTAGGAAGCGGAGGTGGTATGGCATCAACGCCATCTCCGCCGTCGTCGCGGGGCTGTGGTTAGCAGGCAGTCTCGGGATCGTGGGACGCGATGGCCACGTGATTGGGTGGATTGGAAAAGAGTACGATGACTTGTACAGCTACATCCCCTTTCTCAGCACGAGCTGAGGGCAGGTGACGATTGATGATGATATTGCATAATCGGGTTTTGGCATTGTAGGATACCCCCCCTCCCCCTTGGAGCTAGTAGTTGATGTATATCCGGCCTTCGAGCGGTTGTAGCATATATGGCGCTGCTTTTGGGTATGAGCTTGCGAGCAGCTTCAGACCGTCTGTGTCGGGCAGAGGCTGCGCTTCGGTCGTAAAGTTCAGCGCGACGACGGCTGTCTTGTCCTCGTACCGCTTCCTGTAGACGAACGTCTTCTCGTCATCCACATCGACCAGCTCGAATGTACCATACACAAACACATCCTTGTGCTCTTTCCTCAGCTTCAACAAGCGCCTGTAGAAACCCAGAACACTATCTTCATCCCCCTCCTGCGCAGCAGCATTGATCTCTCGATAGTCATCATGCACCCTCATCCACGGCCTCCCCTCCGAAAACCCCGCATTCCCACTCCCATCCCACTGAAACGGGAGTCTCGCATGATCTCTCGCCATGAGCCGCAACCCCCGCCCAATCCTCTCCCTCCTCGTCGGATCCGTCCCATCCTGCGCCAACCTCACCGCCTCAGCCCAGTAATTCCTCGCCTCGACGTCTTTATACTCGTCCATATCCCAATAGCTCGGGGCATTAATCATACCAATCTCCTGTCCCTGATACAAAAACAGCGTCCCAGTCTGTCCCACCAGCCACAGAGCCAGCATCTTCGCGCTCTTCTCGCGCCACTGCGGCGCGTCGTTGGCGAAGCGCGACACGCTGCGGCCGTTGTCGTGGTTCTCGTTGAAGACAGTGGTCCACGCGTCTGTGCCTTCGATGAAGCATTGCCACTTCTCCACGATGCGCTTCATTTCCGGTAACTTCCACGGCGCGAAGTCGTATTTGTCGTTGCAGCCGGGCGGTCCCTGGCCGAGATGTGTGATGTCGAATTGGAATACCATGTCTAGCTCGCGCTGCATGGCGCTGACGTATGGGATGACGGATTCTGTTTCGGGGCAGAGGGATAGCTCGCCGACGGTCACGAGTTGTTGGCCGTCGTATGTGCGGTAATGGGAGAGAACGTCGCGGTTCATTTCTTTGATGAATTCGTGTATGCGTGGGCCGCTGCACCACATTTGTGCTGCAGGCTGGATGATGCTTGTTGGGTCTGTGACTGGGGCATCTCTGAACGGCAGTACCTTCGAGTACTTGTTCACTGTGTCCACACGAAAGCCGTCTATGCCCTTGTCCAGCCAGAAGCGCATCGCTGAGTCGTAAATCGCGCGGCGACAGTCTTCATTCTCCCAATTGAGATCCGGCTGAGTTTTGTCGTAGAGATGCAGGTAGTACTCTTGTGTCTGCTCGTCCCATGTCCAAGTGCCGCCCGCAAAGTATGATCGGTAGTTCGTTGGCGGCATGCGGTTGCCTTCTTTATCGTATCGCGCCGGCCGCCAAAAATACCAGTCTCTTTTTGGGTTGTTCTTCGAGCTTCTGCTTTCCTTGAACCATGCGTGTTGGTCGCTGGTGTGATTGACCACCAGATCAAGGATGATCTTCATATCGCTCTCGTGACACGCCTGGATCAGTTCTTCGACATCCTTCACAGTCCCGTATGGCGCATATACTTTCTCGTAATCTGAGATATCGTAGCCCATATCGACCTGCGGCGAGTCAAACATAGGCGATAACCACAGCACGTCCACTCCAAGAGAAGCAATGTACTTGATCTTTTGCAGTATACCGGGTATATCGCCCCAGCCATCAGAGTTGCTGTCTTTGAACGATGCAGGATAGACTTGATAGAAAGTTGCTTCTTTCCACCATACGCGCCTATGCTGCAGCGAGTTTGCATGTGGAGACATGTTGCTTGTGGTCAGGTAGTTTCAGTGTTGTATGAAATCGATGAGTGGAAAATACAAGCTCAATAAGAACTCTCAGACGACGTGCGAGTGATGCTGCTGAGCCTTTGTGCATTACCCCAAAGTCATTTGCTCCCGTTGGACCTGGTATTTGATAATGCTGCCGAAGCTGATGTGATATGCTCAGACATATACCTTCATGGGGAAGAAAGAGACCAGAAGAGAACGAAATAGGAAGAAATGGGAGAACGTGTCCTGCGGCGAGCGTCGAGAAAGCCGTTCACCCATGTTCGTCCGCCAGCAGCACGAACATCTCGCGGCACAGCCAATTGGTTAACCTAAAGCACTCCACTGATGGGTAGTTGATACGGGTGAGGTGGTGCAGCAATCTGATTCGTGAGAGCCCCACCTGTAAGCTCGCCGTCTTGCTTCCGCGCTGTTCCCGTGTTGCTTCCGCGTTGCTTCCGACTTGGTTCCGCAAGATCTGCCAACCTCAGTGCGTCTCTTTCTCGATGGCGTTTCTCGTTAATCAACTAGACTGGCGGAAGCACCGCTAAGGCGTGTAATTCAATTTTCGTTTCCCTTACCGATGCAGCGTAGGCAGGCCATGGGCAGCCACAGGGCATTTTTCGCATGGATCTTGAGCTACGCTAAACCCCATATATGCACCCCAGAGCATGAGCTGATCGCGGGACTCGTTATCCCTGTGCACGATGGTCGTGTATAAGTTCTCCAAGGACCTCGTGTAATGATCTCAAGCAGTTCTTGCCACGTTTCTCCTTTCCTGTTATACGCAGACGGCCGCCATGGCAGATAATGAAGCTCAAGCATCTAGCAAGACGAAGGCCGTGCTACCCAATGAGGAAGCTCAACATGCTGCTGAGGACGAGAAGTCGATGACTCTGTTACAGGCCATCAAGCTATATCCGAAAGCCGTTGGATGGTCAGTCGTCCTCTCGAGCGCCCTGATCATGGAAAGGCTACGATCTTGCCCTACTGGGAAGTCTATATGGTAGCCCACAGTTCAACCAGAAGTATGGTGTATGGAATCCTAGATCAAGGAAGTGGAGTGTCCCAGCGAACTGGCAATCTGCCTTGTACGTCAAAACAATTGTTCGATCTTAGTGAACAAGCGACTGATGAGTGCAGGTCCAACGGCGCAAGAGCAGGCGAGGTCATCGGTTTGATCATCAACGGATTCGTGAGCGAGAGGTACGGCTATCGCAAGACCATGGTTGGAGCTCTGATCTCAATGATCTGCTTCATCTTCATCCTCTTCTTTGCTCCAAACGTACAGACGCTGGTGATAGGCGAGGTCTTTTGTGGCATCCCTTGGGGCATGTTCCAAACACTTACTACTCAGTACGCTTCCGAAGTGGCTCCTGTACGACTGCGTCCAATATTGACGACCTTTGTGAACATGTAGGTAAGCTTCTCAATTTTGAATGCAATGTCTGACATGCGCCAGGTGTTGGGTCATGGGACAGTTCATTGCAGCAGGTGTGAATCGAGCTTGCGTCCAACGCCCAGATCAATGGGCGTATCGCATTCCATTCGCCATACAATGGATCTGGCCGGTGCCCATCATGATTGGGGTCTTTTTGGCCCCGGAAAGCCCTTGGTGGCATGTACGTCGTGGTGACACGGCTGGTGCTCGGGCTGCTTTGCTTCGACTCACCTCACCGGATAAGGATCCCAACTTCAACGCCGATGAGACAATTGCGATGATCCAACATACGAATGAGCTCGAAAAGAGCATGACCGAGGGAACGAGCTGGATGGATCTGTTCAAGGGTACCGACCTTCGGCGAACGGAAATTGTGTGCTTTGCTTGGATCGCCCAAACAATCTGCGGAACGAATATAATGGGTTACTTTGCATACTTCATGCAGAGAGCAGGCCTACCGACGGTCCAGAGCTTCAATATGTCCATGATATCGCTTGCATTAGGTCTGGTTGGAACCATGGGAAGTTGGTTTTTGATGCAGCACCTTGGCCGGCGCACCATCCACTTCTCCGGCGCTTGTACCCTCTTCGTCATCCTCATCATCGTCGGGTCCTGCTCATTTGCTGGTACACAAGCATCGAATTGGGCCATCGGCGGTATTCTAATCCTCTTTGTATTTGTCTATGACTTCACGATTGGGCCGGTAACTTATTCAATCGTTTCAGAAATGTCCTCGACGCGGTTGAAGGCGAAGACGATCGTACTGGCTCGAGCGTTCTACAATATCAGCAACATCGTGGTCAACGTTTTGACGAATTATCAATTAGGAGACGCTAATTGGGATTGGAGTTCGAGGACTGCGTTCTTTTGGGCAGCAACTTGTGGTTGCGTCGTTGTTTGGGTGTATTTCAGGCTGCCGGAGCCGAAAGGACGGACATATGGTGAGCTTGACTTGCTCTTTGAGAAGAGGATCAGCGCGAGAAAATTTGCAAGCACGCATGTCGATCCATACGGCCATGTGCAAGGAACAGATGCGGAGATGGAGGGAAAGATGGCGAAGCCGGAGTGGAAAGAGGGACGTTGATATGCACCTGATGTCGGGAAGGCGCGCTGCGAAAGTGCCCACTTTGAGCAGTAGCTTTATCACACATGATCGCCATAGTGATGCGCAAAACTCTCGTGGTCCCTTCGCCGTGCCATCTGCAAACTTGATATGAGCAATGTGTCGATTGTGTTGTTGAATGGAAGATTCGCTGTTCAGGGGCGGGGTCTGTTCACGTGACGGCTTCGCGTTCCTGATGTCAACGGGTGGACGCGTCGCGAGTAAATCTTCGCGAACTACTTTGCACCTCAACCATCGGGATCCAAAAAATGGTCGAATCGAGACATGCCACCAGTACCTACTCGTAAACCAGTCTCTAAGGCTTGTGATGCATGCCGAAAACGCAAAATCAAATGTGATGGATGTCAGCCGTGCGCTGGCTGTGCCGGCGCAAGCCTTGCATGTACTTTCAATTTGCCTAGAGGACAAGGAGGTGCAAGAGCCACGGTTCTCGACCAGTTGCGAGCAATTCCATCGTCTAATATAGCATCGGCGACAGCAGCACGATCTTCCAGTCTATCGATCGAGCCTGCCAGTTCCGTATCAGCCAGTTGCAGCCTCGTGGAGAGATGCATGGATATATATATCACCCACGTCTATCCCGTTGTACCGATATTGGATGTCTCCTTGATAGAGGCGCAAGTAGCTCGACAAGAAATCTCGCCACCCTCCCGCCAATTCGTTCAGGCCTTTTGTGCCTATGTCAGCAATTTTGGGAGGATGATCCCAAGCTCCGGAGATAGACATGAGCCCAACTTCACTGAAGAATCAGGCAGGCGTCTTCTCGATGCCACGATCCACTCTCAAAGACCATTGACCGGGCCAAGGCCAATCTCGATCTCAGTATACACCTCGTTCTTCCTGTACGGGGCATGCGCTGGCCTAGGGGCCTATCAAGAGGCATGGTATTTTCTTAAAGAAGCCACGACTTGCTTTCTGATGGTAAAACCAAGTATTGATTCTTGCGATTGGTATGATGAGAAGACACAACGCCGCCTATTCTGGATTCTAGTCGTTTCTGAGAGGTAACTCAATTAGTCTATCTAGACTGATGAACGTTGACTTATAAGTATGCAGGTCGCATGCTATACGCAAAAATCGGCCAATCACCCTCTCGATATTCGAGACTAGCCTTCTGCTGGATGGACCTAGAGAACAAGGCTTGCAGTACCTAGCATCTGTCTTTCGGCCATTCGATGAGGTCTTCTTTTCGGTCTGGAATGGTGCAACTCAAAGTTGCAGCAAAGAATGGCTTCTCCAGCTCGAGTATGATGTCCGTACTGCGCTACCTCCGGAACTCGATCTGTGTCACGAGGAGATAGCCAATCTAAGGATATCTCAATGTTGGTTACAGATCAAGCTATGGGAACTGTTTCCGCGCTATGGCTTTCTTTCTAGCGAGTCAGAACATGATTGTCTGACGTTCGGTTATCCTCTGATGATCGCAACGAGCTTCACAACTATAGCAAGGTCACTTCCAGTGTCCAGCTTAAAAGTGCATGGGGTCGGAATGGTATGCTCCATCCTTATTTCATCCTCGACGACTCACTAATTAGCGACAGACTGAGAAAGTGTTCGACATTGCCTGCGCTCTTGTTGACGTACTTCCGTTTCTATCTCAGCCATCCTTGCAATCACAACTTAGCCACACCGACTCCCTAACTCAAATGCTCTCTGTTCTTGTCCAACTACCGGGCGGCAATACCAAGTTTGTTCCATTGATCATGGCCAAGGTACATGAACTACTGCCAGATCTAGTCCGGGATCTTTTAGCAGCTGTTGACATGCCATTCGAAACTTTGAACCACCCGATGAGCCCAAACACGCGATTCTTATACGAGGAAGAAGTTGGCCGAGGGTTGTACACAGATCTGAGAAGGTGAAGATGGCGAGAGCTAAAGAATGTATTCAAGGCAGAGGTGAAAGCCCCAGCATTCGTAACTACAGAAAACCAGAAGACAAAACAAGAAAACCAACACCAGGCAGACCGAAACCGCGGGACCAAACAACCATCGCCACCAGTAACCAAGAGAGCCAACACCCACAGACACAAGCCAGAGCGACTGCGCTCAAGAGAACTGCATCGAATGCCTTCGTCGTCGCCAAAACGTGTTGTCGTATTTGCCATTGACGACACGCTCGAACGGATCATTACCGGGACCGACAATGAAGGCAAGGTCGTCCGCAAGTGTCAAGTACCTCATGTCCCGCGTAGGAAGAGGTAGAGGCTCAGGCGCCAGCACCCGAGCCCCGCTCAACCAGGGCGGGAACTCACCGGTCTTATCGAGGTACTCGATACTCTCGGTGAGTCCAGGCATCCGCTCGGGAAGAGCGGCGTACCAATGGCACAAGACGACGGCAGAGAAGAAAGCGGCAACGGCGAAGACAGTGCGCACAATCGCACAAAAGGTGCTCCAGACGAGGTTGATGTCGTGGCGGTGGCGGCGCGCAAGGCGCTCGTGCCAGTCTGTGAAGCCCGAGCCCGGCGTGTCGCTGTCGTAGCTGGGGCGGGTGAAGAGGAGGCCGAGGACCCGACCCAGGGTGCTCTCGAAGAAAAGTTCGTTTTTGGCTGCAAGCAACCAGAAGGAGGTGGCGACGAAGATGAAGAGGTGTTTGAGGGAGAGGGAGTTGCGCCGGTGGAAGATGAGGCCTAGGCCCCAGAGAAAGATGGTGCCGACCGAGACGCGGAGCTCATTTGAGCCTGTGGAGAAGACGAAGAGGAGCACAAAGCTCAAGAGGATGCGGGCGGTGGTCTTCAGGGACAGCATCTTGGTGGTGCTGTCGAAGGGATTTGGAGAGGTGTTGTGATTGTGTTATGGAGTAGTAGCTGCGAAGCTTCAAGTATTGAGGATGATGTAGAGGAGGAGATTGCTGAAGATTGCAAGTCTGAGGTGCGAGCGAGAATTATATTAGGGAGTATTTCGCGGTGAAGGACGGCGCACAATAGCTACAATAGGAACAATACGGTGAGCGACCCCCCAACTCTCACGTTCACCCCGCCTCCAACTGAAAACAGCGCCGTAGGGGTATTGTGCTGTGCTCACTAAGTGGACTATTAATGCGAAATAGGCACTCAATGAGCAACTATAATGATGAAAAACAGAAAAGCGGCAGAAACTTCCTCCTTCACCCCGGTTGCATTCATGGTCAAGGCCAGACTACCAGGCATACTATGCGTCCTCGAAAGGCTCCTGAAAGCGTTCTAGGTACTGGGCACTGTATGCCCGACCCCTTCGCCTCGAGATGATTGGCGTCTGCGATCTCCTTGGAGGAGCCACGTCAGGGACGCCTAGTGTCCGCGTGGCGACTACATACTCTTCCGCGATACCTGGAGACATGACTCGGTTTGGCGGATTGATGCTATTTACCCCAGCGCGAGTAGTTTGTCCAGGCGCAACAGTACGAGGTGGTTTGATTCCTGTGCCTGAGTCCTTTTTGCTTGCGTTCGTGGCAAAAGAGGCCCTTTGAGTGTTTGCGCCGGGGGGGTTTAGCAAGCCCACAATTCCATCCTCTTTCTCGCTCTCTTCTTCAGCATTACCCGTGTTTCTGGACTTAGGATGAGGCTTCGAAGGGGGATCCTTTGGCTTTGGCCGCTTCTTGAACAGCCTCGCGAGCGAACTGATGTTCGATCGACGTTCTGTCTCTGCGACTACAGGCGGTGGCCGGGCCTCATGGTCAAAAGCTTGTGGCCTGCGGACTTCAGCGAAGTGCAACTGCCCAACAAGAGTGGTGGTCTCGTTGGGTGCAGGTGCTGGTGTAGGAGTACCTGCAGGCAAGGGTTGAAGCGGCCTCGAATGCTTTTCGAAGGTCAGCATGTCACAACATAGGACTGATAGAGCAGCGGAACAATCATGTCGGCACCCTGGGCAGGCTATCCGTGGGCACTGACAATACTGGATCGCCTAGCAAAGTTGGGCATCGGGATATATAAAAAACAACGGATGATCACATACCAAGTTGCCAGTGTTCAGAGCCGCAAACTGGTTCGCCATCGCCAGGACCTCTGGCGCACCACTGCTCGTTCTCGCGAGTCTGTCCAACGAGTTGACCGGGGCTTTTCCTTTGCCACCGCTTCTGCAGCTTGATTCTTCGTGTCTTGACATGTTGAAAAGGATGTTACGTCAAAAGAGTGCGTAGATGCAGCAATTAAGAGAGGGAAGATGCTGATTGCAATGAATTATGGGTGAGGATGGCTGGAGGATGAAGTCTTCACGACAGTGCCTGACAGAAGTGACGGGGGGAGCTGTTGTTCTGAGTAAACGGGGAGGCTGGGGACTTTGAGAGTATTGCCATCGCAAAATTTGGTTGCGGCATAGGTCGTGCATGCATGTGGCCGTACTTCGCATGCGTACGTACCTCCCACAATGAGGAGATCGTGACTGCAAATTTGGGAGTTATAAGGGAAGTCACAACAAGGAAAGTATCTGGCCATGGGTATCAAAATGAAGCTCGCCTTCTGATGCTAGACATGGAAACTTCGTATTTTGCAATTCTGAGCATGTTGACACTCCATCGTGCCTTCTGCAAACCCATCAATACTAAGACCCACACGGCTCCCCACCCAACATCACGTTGTCAGAGGACCAAACATGCTAATGCAGCCCAATTTTATGAACACCATGTCTTGCATGTGATAATGTAGTGTCGGTCTGCTTTGTTGCTCTGGTTGCCGTTTGTTGCCTTGGTGTCTTCTCAGTTCCCGGGTACTTCGTTGCAGCAATCCAAAAGTTCCAGCCAGATTTTTCGGACCTTGAGAGCGGCTTTCCAAGTTTTGCAATACGATTCTACGCCTTCTTTCTCTCTCTGAAGGACCCTGGCATCTATCTGCTTCTCGTCTTCCTCCATGGCGTGGGTGTCTTCATCGTACGTTGCTAGACTTGCCTTGTACCCTTTAATGAGTTGAGCACGTATTTTGGGCTTTTTGTCGAACCGCATCTCGTTTATCACATCGCAAATGTTGCGCAAGTGATCATCTCTTGCATCCATGCGCGCGACGGCCTTGTTGTATCTAGCGACGTCCTGGCAGTAAAACTCATCGCTGACGCGCATCGCCTCAAGCAAAGTCGCACGAGCGTCCGCCTCAATCTTTTCGGTTGCTAGGATATTCTCTTGGTTCAGCTGTGCAATCTTGGTCTTGATGTTGGCGATCTGCGTTGCGTTCACGGTCGTTTCTATCTACACCGAAAAGTCAGTACTGTGTCGATAGACTACATGCTCCGCAAATTACCGTAGGCAAGCTCTCTCGCAGCTCGCTCAACGCATCACCCCGATTAAAGCACTCGCGCTTTAATCCAACGGTAATAAACCTAAGCCCCTCTTCCATCTTCTTGACAAGCTCGAGCTCCACTGCATTGCCTTGTTTGAGGGCTTCGATGATCGTGCCGGGTGGTGTTGGCGTCGCCATACTGGGTATGGCGAGACGCAGTACTAAATATTTGTGTGTTGTATAGTGTATGCGGTTGAGGGGAGTAAAGTAAGAAAGCGTAGTCAAGTTGTGAGACGCGCTGGCGGTGAATGAGTACGCTCGTTTCACTCTCACCACATGCACTCGGACGACCGGGATTGAATCCACGGGTTCTCTTGCCATAACCGCTCTGATCTCTGCTTATAGTTTCTATATAGGACACCTATGTTATCACACCTTCCCTACAGTACCTGTTCCATCCTCTCTTGGTTCACTCAATCTCCTTCTCATCCACTCCGACAGCGTCTGCAGTAGCTTTCAGTATTCGGATCTGCTGTTCCTGTACGCGGCGCACACGATCCAGGCATATTTTAGCCATGTCAATCTCCATCTCATCGTTCCTTTAATGGCCAATTGCTCCCTACGCAGTAACTCCTGCCGTTCTTCCCACACACTCATAACATTCCCCAGAACATTTGCTGCAGGCGCATTGCGCAGGCCATCAACGATATCCGCCAATTTGTTCAAGCCCTCCTTCTCCCTTTAGCTTTGCGCAGGGCTATGCTGTTCCTATCTCTAGCACTCTTGACAGCTTCGACAAATTTGGCGGCGATCTTCTCGTTGGGTTTGATGTTGTTTGCGAGTGATGACTTGCACTTCAGGATATTGGTCTTGATGATAGATGTAAGCATGGCTTTTTGGTCTACCGTGATGTGACCGTGGCCTTTGGCACGTTCCTAGTAATTTGATATCAGTATGTTTTCCCTGTACACAACAGCAGACACTGCTCACCTTTTCGAGCTTTCCTATAGCGTTGCTCAGCGCACCACTCCTGTTGTAGCACTCGTTTTGCATCCCTTCAGCTACAAAGCTTAAACCTTCTTTGAGCTGTTTGATGAATTCCAGCTCTAGCGAATTGCCCTGTTTGGGACCTTCCAGGATTGTGTCGAGAGACATTGGCAGCGGCATGGTGGCGCAGATTCTCGGTTTGGTAGCTGTGGAGAGGTTAAGATTGGAAATCGCGACTTGGTGAACACGTCATGAGGTAGCTTCCCAGTTAGGAGTGACATTGTCTCACTTTCACCGTGCGTGGTGATCAAGTGAGGATGTTTGTTGTATGTATGAGCAAACAACAGGGGAAAATAGATTGATCAACAGCAGACAAGTCTCATCTCTATATCCGAAAATACACTTGTACCATAACAGAATTCACACACCTGGAGTCTGATGAACACCCTAGCATCCTCCATGCTGCTAGTGCTCAAAATTGTCTCCTTCATCTCCTCCCAAGATCAATATCCAAAACCTCCACCAACCCCTCCGCTCCGCCCTCCTCCCCTCCCCCCAAACCCAAAGCCGGCTTAATTCCCACATCCACAACCCCCTCAAACAACCCCTCCACCAAGCCCTTCAACTCATCTCCCGTCTGTCTAAAGTCCGGAAACGCATTAACCTCCAACAACCACACCCCCCAACTCCCTGCCCTCCTCCACACTAACCATGAAATCCAATCCAAATATCTCGAAAGCGTTAGGCAGCGGCTGGAAGTGAATCCCCATGCCGCGCGCCGCGGCCTCGAAGGTTTGGGCTGTGGTTGAGCAGAGTTGGGTGAAGACTTGTTCTTTCCAGTCCGCGGAGTGCTTTGGAGTTGGGACGTCGGGTTGTGACGGTAGGACGTCTGGTAGAGACCAGAATAGCCCGACGGAGCCTTCGCGGTCGCCGCTGTCTTGCAGACATGTGTTTGTCAAGTGGGATTTCATTGCTTCCGCGCGGTCGGAGTGGAGCTCGGCGGCCCAGGGCGGGACGTATGCGCGCGCTGCAAAGAGGGCGAGCATGGGGCGGTAGACGAAGACTTTGAGGGCGCCGGTGGCGACGACGTAGGTCCTTATGTGGAATTTGCGGAGGCTTGCGGATGAGTCCGGGGTGTTTGGTGGGGCGAGGAGGAGAGGCGGGTGGATGTAGGGTTGAGCGATGAAGTGGCGGAGTTGGGAGGTCATTATGCCGTCGTTGTCGTCGGCGGCATCGCTTCGTGCGTCGCCTTCTTCGTCTTCGTCGTCTGATGGTGGGTCCCATTCTTCGAAGATGCTTGTCAATTCTTCTTCGCTTGAGAAGAGGCGGATGCCTTGGCCTCGGTCGCTCATGCCAGGCTTCAGGATCCACCACTCTCGGTCTTTCTCGTCCTTTTCTTCATTTCTTGCCCAGCTCTCTTTCAGGTCCCAGGCTTCTATCAATGCATCGTCTAGGAACTCTGCGTAATCGACTTCGAACTCCACACTGGGCTTGACGTGCTTCTTCAGTATTGAATCAGGGTACTTGGTGATCCAGTTCGCAATGGTAGTGCTTAGATAGTGTTTCCGAATCAGGGCTTTTCGAATAACATATGCATTGGCGACCGTGGTAGACGAGTGGTCCATGAGGTGGTCGAAGTCGATCGACTCATATTGTACCCATTGTAGAAGCCGAGATGAAGGTGAGGGCAATTGGCTGATAGAAGTGATGAGTTCGTACGTCGAAGCTGGCAAGCGCTTTTCGAGAGCTGCAAGGATGAGGGGCTGAACATAGGGATCCTCGTAATCAATCAACGCGTAGATCTTGTCACCGGATACCATGGTGTATGTCCTGGGTACTGATCTATATCCCAACTCTTGTATTGCTGTGCACTCTCGGTCTTTAGTAGACGATCACGTGGTGATGCGCAAGGGATGGGTTCGACAGTCCGGGAGCGGTGGGTAGCGCGACTTGCAAGCAGAGGACACCACAGGGGCAGGAAGGTTTCAGGAGAGGAGCTGCAGGACACAAAGAAATTCGTTATACTAGTCTGTGATGTACACTGACTGCTAAAGTATGGAGTATCGAATGTAGAAAAAGCAGGCTCGCTTAGCCCCGCCAATCAGGTGCCCGCAATTCAACGCCATCGTCCTGCTGGCACTTTGGGCCAAAACACGGTTGAAAACTTTGGATATCATGTATAGAAATCAAACAACCTCGAGGTCATCGTCGTCCTCATCCATGGCCGCAATAAGGCCAACGTCAAGCCCACCGAGACTCTCCCTTCCGGGCTCACGGATGCCTTTGTCTGGCAACAGAAGTCGAGCCTTCTTTTTCGCAGGACTGACTTCACGAGTACCACGCATGGCAGACGTAGTGTCCTTTGTAGGCGATGGTAGCATGCCTTTCTTGAATCCCCATCCCATGGGCTCGCTCGAAGCAGCCGACTTGCCGGATGCTATCCGCTTGCGCTTAGTAGAAGCGAGAGTGACATCTTCGGCTTTGCGATTCAGAAGACTGCGGAAGTCGTTATCGGTGGTCCTCTCTGGACCTTGCCTGGCTGAGCTACCAGCACCAGGGAACATACTGCCGCTTGCAGGAAGATTCGGGGTATCAGCAGCCTTCAGCTTTAAGTAGTCGCCTCCTGTACTGCCCTCTCCCATCTTTCCCAGCTTTTTCGCAAGCTCTCGTTCTTTCTCTTTCTCTGCCAACTGCTTGCGGAACTTTTCCTCTCGGCTGGCACCGCGCTCCCAGCTTTGCTCATCGCGGTCGATGAGACTTGCTGCACCGCCAGGTCGGGGCGCGATGTATACAGTTTCGTGCATCTCTCGGTCGTGATATTTCCCTTCTCGTCTGAGCTCGTCGCCTTTGCCTCTACCACCTCCACCAAACATGCCGAACTTGCTCCCGCCTCCTGAGCCTTTGCCCATGCCTACCATGCCGTTGATCTCCATGCGTCCACGCTTGCTCTTCTCGACTTGGAGCTGGACGTGAAACTCGCAATACTCTGTCTTGCGGCTGTCGATCCAGGTGCCACATTCTTTGCCATCTTTTCGCTGAGCATTACAGAAGTCCAGGTCTCGAGCAGTTCCAAGCTCAAGAATCGTGTCGTCCGAGCTCGTCAGCTTTAGCGAGAACTTACCAGTGTCGCGGTTTCGAGGAGGCATTATGTCTGGATTCAGAACTGCAATCAGCGTACCGAGGGGCAGTTTCCAGAATTGCGAGAAGCCAGTATCGAACAGGTACAGGTCGAGCTCCCACTTCAGGTCTGTCAACTTAATGACCATAAATTTGCCCTGTTGATTTCTCTCTTGTTGACCTTTCGACTGATCTCGTACGGCATTCTTGGTGTTGAGTGGTGACGACTTTGAGCAGATCACTCCGAGGACCACATAGTCGTTCTCGTCCTCTGGTGGATCATACTCTGGCGCTTTGACAGTCTTGAGCAGCTGGGGTATGGTGAGTACCGTCTTGCCTTCTAATGTGCGCGTGACAACGTTGTGCTGCATCTCGCGAGACTTCAAGTGTAGCCCAGAAAACGACTCAAAGCTTGAGGCTTCGCTGCTGTTGTCCCGTTGCGAGATCTCTGCATATTTGGATGGGGTTTGTGCGCTCCCGAATCCACTGGAGGCCTTGGAAGCAGATGATGGCGGTCGAGAGTTCTCCGCTCGTGAGGAAAGAGTTGAGCCGGGGCGTGGTGTTGGTGGGTTTCTCAAATTGCTCATCGATCGCGTCTGATCCTTGCTCAAAGCCCTGGCGCTTGGTGGTGCCATGTCCTGCGAGCTTCTGGTATCCGAACTCAGCGAAGAGCCTGACCGTGATGGCGTGCTCTTTAGCCCTTCAATGTTGTGAAGCCCAAAACCTCGACTCCTTCTCTGCTCAATTCTGGTCTCCATCTCCTCGCGCTCCTTCTCCTTGTTCCTGCTCTCGGCCATGCGCTCACTGAACGACTTGATCTTAGGGATTTCTGATCTTGACGAGTTCGAACGCGAAGACCCTCCAGCAACACTAGCTCCAGGCCTCTTGAGACTAACATCTTGCGCCCGCAGGCCCTTGTCTATACCCAAAAGCACGCGCGCAGGGCTCCTAGGCTCCTCGGCTGGTCGTCGTTGTCGTACGGGCGAGTGGGGGACCTGGACATCCGCAGGCGGTCGCGGAATCTCTGTGCGGCGCATGGAAGCCACAGTCGGTGGTCGCGATGAGCTGGCATTGCTCTCTGTGTCGTCGCCCTCAGCTGCCTTGCGCGCTCTCTGGAGTGCCTTTAGTTTCAGCTTGGCCTCGATTGCCTGGAGCTTCAACTGCAGCGTCTCCTCGTCCTCCTCTTCGTCTTCATCCTGGGGTCCGCCGCGCGACATTGGACGACGCTTTGAGGGGGATGGTGACACAGAACTGCGCTGGCGCTGCTGTTCGTACTTGCGCCGTCCGGATGGTGAGCTTAGGAGCGCTTCGCGGGATGACTGCGGGGGCCAGTTGGGCTGATTCGTCTGAGCTACAGCCTGTCAGCAAAGCACTGTGAATGCGCAAAGATTGACTTACCTCGCTTCTTGGGACTCTCCCTCACGATCATGTTTGCGACGACGTGCAAGCTGAGTACTTTTGCTCAGCAACGCCCATATCCGGTCCAAATAGCCAGCCAATCGACAATATCATGGACCGAAGTTTTTAAGCAAGAATCGAAAGAACAAAGCGCGAGAAGTCGAGTTAGTGTCCGTTGTTGACGTTGAATTGCTGTCCAAGCAAGGTTAAGGTTGCGCCTCATCTAAGTCCGAAACCACTTTGACAGGGATCACGCGCTTGTGCAGCCGACGCGACGCGACTCTGGTGCACAACGCGGAGCATCTTCTGAGCCACGAACATGTTATGCAACACTCAGTAACTCTAACATAATACCCAACATCATCAATTAGAGTCATATACATACAATGGCACGCGCTACACGTTCAAAACCCAAGGCAAAGGAGCCAACACCAGAACCGCCAGTATCGACCGTCAAAGCACTCCCCGCAAGCACATCGAATCCCCCGAAACTGTTCGTACTGCCCAAAGATGCTTCCAACGATGCGCGCATAGTTACATTGGAGAATCCTGCGAATGGCGCGCCTTCAAGATATTACTTTTGTCCGAACAAAGGGTTCTACGAGTTCACAAGGATAGCCGCGCCGAAGAAGGAATGCAGGAGTTGGCTGATCACCGGAGAGCAAGATGAGGAAGACAAGACAGAAGAGAAGGAAGGCAGAATAGAGAGCGGCTACGTGAACAAGAGCGCAGACATGTTTGTAGCGACACCCATCGACCTGCTCTTCCTGATCCTACCCGCACTCGCACCGAAGAGCGCAAAAGACACAAAGCAACACTTCCTCGCACTCGACGAGTACCTGGACAAACTATCTTCATCATCACGGCATTGGAAAGCACTACTATCCCAGCATACATCACTCCACGCCATGTTCGAGAAGCGCATGCGCGCCCTCTGCGACACCGTCGAAGCCGGCGACGAAACAATGTACCGCATATCCCACGACAAACTCCTCGCCCTCCTCCTCAAGAAAGCCGAGCGCATGGTCGCCCACGGCCTGCCTCCCTCCATGGAAGAAAAGCTCATCAAGACCGCGCTCGAAGTGCCCATCATGAGCATCAAGCGCGAGGAGAGCTCCTTATCGGCCACATCCACAGACAAGGAGTCCCAATCAGAATCGCAAGACTCGGTCGACACAGCGATAACCACGCCCGACGCAGCCCCCAAGCCCGCACCAATCGAGACCGAGCCTGAGATACAAACTCAACCCACCCTCTCAACACCCCCAGAAATCCCACACCTCCTTCGCCTACATACATCCCTCCTCTACCTCACCAACTCCTATCTGCCCACCCATTTCTACCCCCTCACAACCACACACCTCGCCTCTGCAACCTTCGCACCGCTAACATCCCACCTCTCCGCCATCGCAACGCTCAAATCCGAAGCCGCCGCGCTCCGCAGCATCTCGGATAACGTGAGCCGCAAGCGCGCGATGGACGACGACGAGGCGCTTGCGGGGCGCGAGGAAAAGAAGCGGAAGAAAGAAGAGGAGGAGAAGAGGAAGAAAGCGGAGGGCCGGGCGGTCAAGATGTTGAAGAAGGTGGATACGAGCGGGATGAAGAAGATGAGTAGTTTTTTCAAAAAGGTGGAGAAGAAGGCTTGAATTTGGGTGGGATGGGGGGAGGGCAGAGGGATTATTTGGGTTGGATAGGCGGGAAGGGTATATAATTGCATGTCTCGGTATGAGCATATCTGGAGTTGGTTTGCATATACCACAAACAATTCACATCAAGTTACTTCACATACATGCATTCAAGACTCAAAGTTTTCAAAAGTGTTTTCTCATTTTATCGCACCAACTCTTCTCCTCATATCGTGATTGCACATCTTGCAAGTGCCCAGCTTTCCTTGAGTAGCCAGTGCACTTGGTATGCTGAAGACATGCAGCACTATTACCAACCCACTATGGGTCATCCCATCACAATCGCTAATCGAATCATGGGTATCGGTTGTCCTTCAAGCAAAAACGCTATGCAGTCATCAATGGCACCAAAGGCCATGCGCAAAATCCGTTCAACTCCATTTACCCAGCCCAGTAGAGCTTACCTTCAACTCAAGTGGGACGCACAAGCAACCAGAAGCGGAACACTTGCGGTCGATAATGCACATCCAACATTCAACAACGACGCGCTGAAAGCGGCATTAGATGCTGCTGAATGAAGTAGCAGGAGTGGACTTCTCACTTCGAGCTTGCTTGGCACCACCACGCTCAAGGGGCTCGCCTCCACGCTTCTTGGACTCGCGCACAGACTCGCCAGAGCTGTGAGCAGACTTGACACGTGACCATCCCTCGAAGGAGATTTCTGAGGAATCGTTACTGGATGCGCTTGTGTGTGGGTGGGGGCGCTTGGACATACCTCGCTTGGGCTTGCGAACAGTGGGTGGTGGTGTGGCTGGCTGGGTGACACGGTCGGCGGCCTTGCCCTTCCTCCTGCTAGGGGTCTCGGCTGGGGTCTCGATCTCGGTATCAGCCTCTTCATCGTCGGTGACCTCGCCGTTTTGGCGCTTGCGCTCCTTGATCTCTGCTTCAAACAACAGACGGGGTTTGATAGTCGAGCGACGGAGCGGGCGATGGGCTTCGACGCCCGCAGTTCGACGCAGCAACCTCTCGTTAGCAGGCAGGGCAGAGAAGTCCTCAAGCGAGTCCTCGCCGCCTGAGCCCTCTGGACTGTCGTGGAACTTGCGGTACAGCTTGCGGCCGCGGAAGAGGTAGACCATGCCTTTCGTCGCGATCGATCGTTTCCTTCACCCGTGCCGAGTCTGCAACAGCACGCTGAGACTTCTGGGGAACTGCCTTGGCCTTTCCTTTGCCTTTCTTAGTGACGAATGGGTTGTCTTCCTCATCGTCCTGCTCGGGGACGCGCTCCTTTGAGTCGGTGAAGATTTGGATCTTCTCAGCAGGTTCGTCGGCTGCATTGGCAAAGCTCTCGAGAGTGAACAGGTTCTTCTTGCGCGACTTGCGGGGCGTGGGCATGACCTCCTCAATGTTGGCAGGGCGAGCAGGGAACAGAACACGCGCAGTCTTCTTCAGCGAAGCTTCCGCCACGAGAGGTCGCTTGCGCGGCGTCTCGGAAGGTGTGGGTAGCAAGCTCTGCAGAGAGTCAGTCTCGGTAGAACATGTAGAGCAACGGCACGTTGCGCGTGTTGCGCGCGCAGTGCAGGATGTACGTACCATTTGCTTGTTGGGGAAGCGATGAGCGGTCGAAGGGGCAGTGGCTTCTGATTCGGAGTCGAGCGCGCTTGCTTCGGGTTGTCTGCGTCGCATGGAACGAGGCGACTGGAGTTGGGGTGAGGATATAGGCGACGATGGTGGAGAGAGGGTGAAATTGTTGTTTGTGCGTGCAGTCGCCTTCCGCTTGTAGGTAGCAGTCGGGGTGATGTCGCGTCGAGCCCTAGCGCTTTGTTGTGATCCTTGGTGAAGGTGAATGTCGCGCTGGGCGGCTACTCTGGTGGACCTCCGCGGTGAATACGGCTCGTAGCTGTCGGTGAAGCCGTGGTGAGGGGCGGGCGGCGTGCGTAACCGACGGGGTGATGGCGTGCGGTCCATGGTGAATGCGGTGGTGAATGCGGTGGTGAAGGCGATGGTGCTGCGGTCAAACGGGCAGGCGCGGCGTGTCGTGTTGCGTGTTGCGGTGTTGATGCAAGGTCGAAGATCAAAACAAGCCAAAAGTGAGCTCGGCGCTAAGAGCTTCCAACGTCAAACAGTCAATGCAAGATATGGATATGCGTGAAGTCGTAAATAATGGCGTTGGATAGGGGACGGTCTCGATAAGGATGATGCGGTGGAGCTCAACGGGGCGGCGGATCGATATGGAAGGCTCGCAGAAGGACGTGAGAAAGGGCGAGGTTGGTGATGGCTGGTTAGCAGCCGCACGGGCCCCGGCGACAAACGTTGGCAGGTGCTGGTGCGGCTCACTCACCGCCGCCCCGCACCAAACGCGTCAAACACGCCAGGCACATGTCAACAACACACATTCCCGGTAACAAGGGTCCCAATTCCTCCCGAGTAGCTTCACATCTCACCCCACCATGGACGCGCCAAACATGGACGACCTGAACCTCTCCGACTCGGACAGCGACGCCATCTTCGACACGCCGGCTGCGCGCAAGAACAAGAAGAAGGCCCAGGACAGTGGTGCCGATGCGGGGGAGGGTGCGGCCAGCGGGAAGACGCGTGCAAAAGAGTCGCACTACACCACGGAAGAAAATCGCGAGGCTGCATTGCGACGGGAGTTGGAGAGCATACGCAATGTGAACAAGGTCATTGAGGGAGTCGTGGAAAGCTTGCAGAAGGCCAAGGACAACATGGAGGTCAGTCACATGTTCCTCTCATGCACTGCAGTACTGATGACGTTGTAGACTGTTTCCAAGACTGTGCAAAACGCCTCTACTCTCCTCCAAACATGGACCCGCATTCTATCGCAGACCGAGCACAACCAGCGACTGATCCTCAACCCGCAATGGCAGGGCGCATCGCAAGCACCTGGTCGCAATTGAAGAGGAAGAGGTGTACAGACAGCAGGCGGCTGAGCGTCGCGCAGCAGAAGACCAGGCAAAGAGAGAGGCTGCGGCCAGGAAAATGGAAGAAGAGCGAAGGCGCGCAGAGGCACCACCCCGGGCAGGAACAAGAGGCAGAGGCAGAGGGACACGAGGCCGCGGAACATCTACTTCAACCACCACAACGGGAGGCTACGTCGGAGTTGGCGGGCAGGCTGGAAGAGGCGCCAGTCGCAGACGGTTCAATAGGTGGTCGAGCTGGCAGCGGCATCGGACGGGGCCTGCGAGGAAGAGGCAGAGGTCTGACATAGGCCCGCGGCCCATTTCGACAACCCATTGACAACCCATTGACAACCCAATGTACCTCGATTCAACCCATTAGATACCCAAATGCGACAAGCTCCTGGCCTTCGGATTCCAGAACCCTCATTCATAGCTGCATGCTTGAAAACCGCCGCAAGATCTCGAACGCCGTACAACAAGGCCTATTTTATGAAGAGCTGTAGTAAATGGCACTGTCAAGTCCAGATATTGCGCTCCACCATGAGGTCTGCGTCATGGCCCCTCCTCGAGCATCTGGTACCTTGCAGTTGATATGCAAGTCATGGTCCCGCAAGCGCGATCGGATGCGCTTCTAAATGAGAGCATGGCTTCAAATAGCACCCCGCCGTATACATTTCCCCGAGCTCTCACGACCCTCGCAGACAATTGGTAACTTTGAATCCTCTGCTCTGAGTTTGCGTTCTTCACTACATAAGTCTCTGCGATTATTGCTATCACTTGGAAAGAGTTGATCGGAATCATGGAAGTCCCAACAGCTACGTCGCTGAGCGACATCTACCCCGAGGATGCGCTGCCCGTGGAGACCAAGCGCTGGGAGAGCTTGCTGGCCAAGTTCAAAGAGCTATACGGCAAGCAGGCAGATTTTGTAGCGCGGAGTCCAGGTCGCGTCAATATTATCGGCGAGGTCAGTCAATCAGCGTGACCGGCAAGCCCAAAGCTTACAATCCATAGCACATCGACTACTCCCTTTATGAAGTACTACCCATGGCTATTACTGCAGACTTCATCATGGCAGTAGCTGTACGGCCGTCCGACGAGAAGCCGCGCATACGGATAGCCAACCTGAACTCCGAGAAGTTTCCAACACGCGAGTTTGAGATACCAGAGGGCGAGATTCCCATTGATGCTTCCGAGCACGAGTGGACAAACTACTTCAAGTCAGGTCTAAAGGGCGTGTCGCAATTGTTGCAGAAGAAGCGAGGCAAGTTCACCTCTGTGGGCATGGATATTATCTGCGATGGCACAGTGCCAAGTGGAGGAGGCTTGTCGAGCTCAGCGTCCGTGGTGTGCACAAGTGCATTGGCTGTTCTGAATGCGAACGGCGAGACAAAGATCGACAAGAAGGAGCTCTGTGAGCTGGCCATCGTCTCTGAGCGAGCTGTTGGCGTCAACTCTGGAGGGTATGTAACAGGATCACCTTGCACAAGCACAGCTAACGTAAACAACAGCATGGACCAAGCGGCTTCGGTATTCTCGCTCCGCGGCTCCGCCCTTTATGTGTCCTTCAAGCCCAGCCTCGACTTCACCAACATCGAATTCCCGCAGACCGAGCCCGAGCTTGCCTTCGTCACTGCGCAAAGTTTTGTTGCCGCAGACAAGCACGTCACCGCACCCGTGTGTTATAATCTGCGTGTGGTAGAGTGCACACTCGCGGCTGTGTTCCTCGCCAAGGCATTTGGACTCAAGAAGGAGCTACCACAAGACTCATCACCCCTAGGTGTTAGCTTGCGAGGCTTCCACGATACCTATTTCGAGGAGAAAGAAGACACATCAGACAATACCAAGATATCGGTCTCTGATTTTGAGACACAACTCACAAAACTCATTCAGCATGCTGAGAATTACCTACCACAAGAAAATGGCTACTCAAGAGCGGAGATTTGCGGTCTCTTGGGCATCTCTGAAGACGAGCTGAACCAGCGCTACATGTCCAAGTTTCCTGTTCGTGCAGAGAAGTTCATGCTTCGCCAACGTGCGCTCCACGTATTCACAGAGGCTCTCCGCGTCATCAAGTTCCGCTCGATCCTCTCGTCACCACCAACAAACGGCAAAGAAGTCCTGCAATCCCTTGGCGACCTCATGAATCAGACTCAAGACTCATGTCGCGATGTTTACGACTGCAGCTGTCCTGAGCTCGACGAATTATGTGAGCTCGCGCGAGCGGCTGGTGCGGCTGGGTCACGTTTGACTGGCGCTGGCTGGGGAGGATGCAGTGTGCATCTTGTACCAAAGGACAAAGTGGAAGCTGTCAAGAAGGCGTGGGAAGAGAAGTACTATAAGAAGAAGTTCCCAGGCATTACTGCAGAGAAGCTGGCGCAAGCAGTGGTCGTCAGCGAGCCGGGCAGCGGCAGCATGATTTTCAAAGTGACTGGCGAGAAGTTGGCGTAGAGTTTCTGATGCATTATAGCTAGCGCATGGCTTCAGCGAGGCTGACTAGGTATGTCAAGCATCCCGAGACAGCGTTGTTTGCGTGGCTACATGACATATACTCAATGACTGAACAATGAGTTGTCCGTTCGTATTCCAAAGTCACAGTTACAGTACAGCAGTCACATAATCTTTGGCCCACATTCAAGCAACTCCCTTCACATACCTCTCCTGTGACATTCACGCACCGCAAACATGAAGGGCAAGCACCTTTTACAGAAAGCCACTCGCCATGTCCCGCCCTCCTCCACCACACCATCTCTACCCCGTCCTCTTACCAAATCTCGCAGACTCCCAGCACACCCCTCCAAATCCCAGAAGGCCTTAATCCATCCCCGCAAACCAGACATCCTGAAAGCTCCAAAGAAAATTCCAGCATGCCCAAACCTCAGAACCGCCAAAAAAGACCACCCGCTACCTCCGCTCCCGCAACTGGCGCGACCGCACCGCCCCCTCCACCTCTTCATTCAGCGAAGACACCATCCAGCGCCAACTCAACTACCTAGTCCCGCGCCACGAAGAGCCCGGGTGCTGCTGGCATGCGTGCGGGTGGGAGGGGTTCGTGTGGTGTTGTGGGCGGACGTGTTGGGCCAATGACGAGAGTGCGAGGGAGAATGTTGAGAATGTGGAGGGGTGTGTGGAAGTGCAGGTGTTGACGGAGAAGAAGGTGGATAGGCCGTTGAGAGCGCTGTGTAGGGATGAGTGGGAGTGTGATTTTTGTGGGGCGGAGTGTTTTTGTGAGTGGGTTTTGGGGAAGTGAGGTGGGTTGGGGAGTGATGGAGATGGGACTGGGTGGGGTTGGGCATGTGCTGATTATGCTCGATGGATGATTGGTAATTCGTGGTCGTATGGGATACACGTGCTGCTTGCTCCCATATCGCTGCTTTTGCGTATGAATCGGAGCAATACTCCCAGTTCAATCACCTTCTTTCGTATAATTATATACACTCAACGCAGATGGTACGGTTAAGATGTTCGGCAAACCAAAAGCGAAGCAGGGTCCTCCACATGACTGAGAGTGGAGAAGAGAGGATCTCTCTGGAAATGCATGAACGACTAGTCTATGATCTCGGGAGAAGGGAGGTGGAAGTATCGTGATGGAGAGTGTTCTGCTTCGAGTTGTGACTGATCGTAAAATCGTTGGCTGCACATGATGTGCCAGAAAGACCCTCACTCAGCCAATATGGTATGCCAGAAACGTCTTCGGCTAGTAAGGATGGTCTGCCAGAAGCCTTGGCTGTTCTGTATTTCATATTTTCAGTTCTGTTCACAATTGTATTGAGTTACAAGCATAGTTTGCCGTGGTTTGAGAATCAGGGTGGCTGCAAGGGAAAATTGGTACAAGATCCGTAATCGTATGGATATCTGCAGATCAGTTGCACTGTTGAGTGGACCTTACCAGATCATGGAGCGTGGCAATCTTGGAAAGCTCCAAATTCTCTTACTCGCAAAAACAAGCCGTTCGCTGCTTTGGAGTCTGACATTCTTCGAGTCCATTGTTGATTATTGGCGCGATTTCCGCGGGCGTCATGAGAACTGGGATGACACCATTAATTTGGTTGACCATGTTACAGACAAGCTCATCAAAGAGCAATGGGGCAGGGGCCTGTTTGGGCTGCTGCCTATGCTGGCTGCCATCCTACGATCAATCGACTGCTGGGTGAAGCACAGCATGATCCTGCGCTTAAGAATGAGCTGTTACAGTGCGATGTATCCGTCATGGATGCTGTCCTCGGAAGCCATGTCGTGTTCGTGGAACGCTTAATGAGGGAAGAAGGCTTCAAAGCACACCTTCTGCATGTTAATTCCAAAGGCAAGAACGTCTTGTACGCGGCATCAACCAAATGCAAGGTAAAAATGTTTCATACCCTGCTTCCACGCATGCGGGACCTCATCCACAGCCCCGACAACGATGGCGAGACAGCGCTTGTCCACATAATCAAGGGTGAAAAGGTGCACGCAGATCATGTCGATTGCTGTGAGTGCAGAAGTGCAATTGTCTCCTGCAAATTCGGCACAACTTTCCAGGTCACCAATGGTTACGACGATTCAAATGATCCTCTGCGGCTAGCAGTTCAGCATGGATACGTGGATATGTCCCAAATCTTTTTGACTAAAGGAGGATTCGACGCGGTCCCAACTCTTATACATGGTGCGGATGGTCAATTTGCTTTGAGGACTACACCTGGGGAAAATCACGACACCTTGTTGATACTACTGCGCGAACATGCGTCTTCAGTGACCTAGGTACTGTAGGTATCTCCCAAGCATTATATATGTTCATACCAAATCTTTACCCTACAGATATGTGTAGCAGAACGGGCCCGCAAGGGTACTCATCGCATCCTGGATTGTGATATTCTTCACGCCAACATAGCTTCCCATGGTCAATGTGTCGTTCAGAGTGGCATTTACTCCCAGCCCCCCAATGATCGTTCCGCCAGCTAACGCATTCTGCCTTTGCTTGAGATCCAGATTCTGCCACGTCCACCAAACGCGATCGATCATGCCGTGATGAGGGAAGAAAGCCGGGTCCGCCGGCGAGTTATAGAAGTCAGATCCAGCGTCGCCTCCCATGGTGTAATGACCACCAGTGTGAACTCCCATCCTGCCGTCTGAGAACTCTCCTTGAAAGACGCGCTGAAAGCGAGCAATGTCCGGGTATCCTTTCAGGAGTGCTGAGACGGCTTCATCTCGGGTCTCGTAAGAAGATTGGAGACTGATGTCGCGGGAGAGACAGCGTGGGTTGTATCCTAATCCATTCGCTTGAGGGTTCTTTGGTAAGCCACCGGGGACTCTGAGCATTGATTGGAGCGGACCCATGTTGAGTTTCCAACTGTAAGAGCTGTTAGCCTACAGTAACTTTTTAAATAGTTCAAGCTACTCACTCTTTGAAGGGGCCAGATGTAACGCAGCCACCTCCAGTTCCCGGTTGAAGCTTCATAAAACACGTATCCTCGTAAGGGAAGCAGGAATAGTTTCTTCCTGGTATGTATGCGCCGTCTCCGGACAAGCTAGTATCGCTACCGTCAAAGAATGGAGAGCTCTTCGGATCATCTGCCCACCTGCGTCAAAAGCATGCAGTTAGTGTACATGTCTTTACTGAGGCTTTGAAAGATCAGACTGCTCTTACCATGCCCAGTTATAGTATGGCAAATCCCCTTTGAATCCGCATTCATTCCGAAGCATTTGCTCAAAAGTCCACGTAAAATATCTATGCCAAGATAAGAAACTACCCGTTCCATGGATGTTTTTAGATTGCTGTACATGTGTGACTACTAGGTCATCATAACGAGACTTCGCTCCTGGAGCAACCGAGGCAGGTGTCTTGGCTGGAAGTTTTGCCAGGCACTGGACTGCTTGTATGTAGTTGAGCTTTTCGGGCCTTGATAGAGTTGACCTGATTGGACATGAGCGAAGCACAACTTGATATGTAGTCAAGACTTACCATTCACGTCGCACTGCGATGTTTTCTAACGTGCATGTCTTTGGACTTGGATAACCGTTCTGCGCAATGTGAAGCCCTAGATTGAACACTCCCTGGGCGGCCAGTGCGTCGACTTCCATGAATCTGGTTGCAGTCGTACTGCCAGTGACCATAGCTAAGAGAAAAACGGTAGTTTTCATGATTTTTAGATCTTTTGAATGGTTTGAAGGTGAAAGGCTACCTTATGGAACGTCTTCGTGGACAACGTTTATTCAAGGAGTTTTTCTCGGATGATTAGAGAGTCGACTGCAGGCTATATCTCAAAGATGTCATCAGTCGACAATTGCACTGTGAAGTCTACGCGAAGACAGGGCAGGTCCAGACAGTGGCGAGACAAATAGCGGTCTACATAATCTATGCAGTACCCAGAGAATGCTCTATTCCCGGAAGAATGATTCCCTTCGATGCTGGTCAGCTTATCAGGCGCGCTGGCCGGCTCATCGATAGAAAGTGGCAGGGGTAAATCAGACGAGTTATACGCGGCTTTTAGAATTAGCCCTGCTTTCAGTAATCCCTTCTACCAACAAAAACTGGCCTTGCTTGGCTGCATGTTTTCGATCCGAGATAGTGGTTATCCCGCCTGGTCATCTACGCCGAACGACTGTGCCTCAATGACACATGCTTCAAACGCAACGGAAAAGGCAGGTCGTTCTGCAGCCTTATATTAAGCAGAAAAAAGGAATATCACTCGGTCCAGGTATTTGCGTGTCGCAGATCAAACTACCCATGGTGAAGTCTTGAAAAGAATGTGTTGGCCACAGAGGTTGCACCAACCCGCATGTTGCTCGCACTGATGTAATAGTTTAATCGACATTTAGAGCTCTCGCCACGGGTGAGTTGCTGTCTGGGGGCATAGTGTCATGGCAGACTGAAAAATTACCCCACAATGTCATGAAGTGTTAGCATTGTTTCTTGTCCTGGTATCGCAAGGTTGGATCTACAGCGTCTCAGTTGCCTTTGAGCAGCTCACATGATCGTTCTATGCCATGTTCGCTTTGATTGACTGAAACTTCGCTTTGTCGGCTCCACGCGACTGGTTATGGAAGGCTATCACACTGTGCCACAGCGGCTGGCAACTGCCCCAGCATGCCTACCTACCCTGGAAATTTCCAACACGTCAGTACATTCAGTGTCGTGAATTCCAATCTGCATCAAAGTATCTCAGGAGTTTGCAAGGGTGTTCCTTCCCTGATCTCTCAGCCGCACTCCAATCACAAATCGCGCAGCGATAATGGTATACTTTGAGAGATCACCACAGAAATAGACTCGCAAGTGACAGTTCTTTCACATCGCTCTCAACCTGAATCCCGTGTCTTGGCAATTCCATGCTTTCACATTTGCCGATCCGCAGAGGGATCCCCTTCTTGTTGAGTCTTGATGCATGGATTACTTCATATCAGATCACTACGCCTCTTGATCCGTGTTTCTGTGCCACATCAATGGATGGAGTTGCGGCTCGAATTGTCGCGAGTCAAGCATATTGGAGCATATCTTTTGCAGCATGCTGACAACAACAACACGCCAAATATCTTAGGCACGTATCGTTCCCGTAAGATAGTCATCAAATGACACGTCAATTGCTAATGCCACTCAGTATACTCTCTACCTTCAATCTTGAAGCCATGCATTTGACCACACTTCGCTCAGTATCCTCTCCATCTATCGACCCACAGGTTCCGGTGAACAGCAACGCTCCGAATCTGCTCGCGCAAACTATACCTTTCTTCAGTCTCGCAGCCGTGGTAGTCGCTGGACGATGCTACGTCCGAGCCGTGATGCTTCGAGCATTTGGCCATGATGACTGGGCAATAGTGCTTGCCATGGTCAGTAGCAGCCCATGCCTTTTTACCGACCAAGCTCTGAACATACTAGATTTTCTCAGCTGCTTGCTTCATATGCTACATGATAGAGATATCTTGTGGTGCCTGTAAGCATGTCGCTGCAATACGATCCACCCCACCAAATTATCGGACTTTTCTAATGGCGCGCCAAATACACATGATTACCGTCATGACTGGTATTTCATTAGTGAAGATATCAGTTTCGTTGCTCTTGCTGCGGCTTGCGGTTAGAAGGCTGTATGTGTGCTTCCTGTGGGGAATGATCATCTTCATGGTGGCTTTTACACTTGCCTGTGTCGGTACTCTCGGTATGTGCCTTTACCAGCTTAAGAGAGAAATGCTGTTGCTGACTACCATGTAGTGAGTTGAAGGAATTTACTCTATAAAATACCTACTCACAAGAATAGGTGTTCCAATGCATTCCCTTAGCTGCAATATGGGACATGAGCCTACACCCACCTCCGATGGGCACGGGCAATGCAAGGTGCCTAAGTGGAAAGACATTCAGTAGTATTGGGCTTTTCAATGCAGGTTCGAATTCCCCTGTGTCGTTGTCTGGGCTTCATATTAAATTCTCGTAGTCATCAACATCACAACTGACATCCTCCTCGTCTTCTTACCAACTCCACTTATATGGGAAGCTGCATATCAATCTACGAGCGCGAGTGTCACTTGTGGTGGTATTGTCCCTTGGAGTCTTCGCATCCGTTGCCGCAATCACAAAGCAGCACAACGCTCATCAATTTCGAAATCCCGAGCCTTACATCACGGACGCATATTCCATATGGAACTTCATCGAGCTTGATATTGGTATCATTGCGGCCTCGTTGCCAACATTGAAACCACTCTTTAGCTGTTTCTACGATACCGCACGTGGCTTGACCCGGCCGACGAAAAGAAGTGGCTTCGGAAGTGGTCGCGTACGGGGATACGAGAAGCGGCCCAGTTTTCCAGACGTAACTTTGGAAGAGTACAAATCAAGGTTGTCCATGACCGATCGATGCAAAAGAAAGACCACGTCAGGTGCGTGCATGGGTAGCGAGGAAAGCATCTTATCTCCCGAGCAACGCCCGAGTGCCTCGAATGGTATTACAGTCACGTATGAAGTGCATGTCGATATGTAACATTAGCATACATCAGCAAGTATTTTGATAAACAACAGTATAGCTCTTTCTCTCCGACGTCAGCCATGCACAATTCGCACTTACTTCACCCACGCCTCCTCCCTCACTTCCAAACCTCACATCTAAATCTTCCCATCTAAACCTCCACTCTCTACCACAATATATCCTCTCATCAGATACCCAAGTCCTTATAGGCACCACATTCCTTCCACCCAAAACCATGCGCCGCGACCGCATAAAGCAGCGCATAACACACTCATTCAAACACCACACGGCGCCCGCAACTAATCCATACCCGCCCACAACACGCTACTCCGCTCTACTCAACTCCTCAGACCGGCTTCTCTTCGCGCATCCAGACCCAGCTACGCGCGCGCCGTCGCCATCACTGCCTTCGAGCATGGAGACTGCAAGCACCACGCCATCGCACCGACGATCAAGCAGCCATATACCCCCGCCCAAGCGCTCATCCTCCGCTCCAACTCCGCAAAATACCGCTGCTGTGCTGCTTCAATGCACGCAATGTACGCGCCGTCTGCAAAGTCACGAGTTCCCGCGCTGTCTGCCGACGGCGAGATGTCGGCATGGGAATGCGGCGTGTGTGTATTGTCTGCATAATAGTGTGTACAATGCGTATGCGAGGGGGAGATGGAGGGAAGTCAGGTGTTTGATATGTGGAGAGGGTATGAGTGAGGGAGAGGCGGGAAGGTTGGTATTGTTGTGGGAGGAGGAGGCTATCAGGCATGGTTATGAGAGGGATGGAGTATAGAATCTGATTACGGTTCAAGCGACATCACAATTTGGTATGCAAAACATCGACTGTGCAAAGGTATCCGGAATTGTGTTTTATGGGTGCTATATCGTGTTCACTGCTTTTTTTAACCCCCATGCCATATGCCCAGAAACGTGAGATTCATGATTTGTCGTAGAGTATGCGATGAGAATTGCTAAGAAACTACCCCGACGGCATTGTCCGAAGCGCCGAGAAAGAAACGAGAAGTAAAGAAAGGAGAAAATCGAATTGGCACAAACTGACGGCAGTCCATGGGAAGGTACATCAGCTTAGGATCGGAAGGCTGCGTGCTGTAGTCCTTGTATCGCCCGCCTGCCGAGTATCTTCGTGATATATCCTCGTGCGCCTTTGTGATTGTGAGCACGATGGCTTGCATACTCCGTGTATGATGAGGTATGGAATTCCAGAAGGTCTTGCCGAAATTACGAAGGGAGACCACTGCTAACTCAGAGCATAGTCCAGTCATCGTCGTCAGGATAGTTGCTGCCAGTGGCTGCCAGAACATCGATTGGTTTCGCCGGTATGATCTCAGGGCTAGACATAGGCTCGTCCATGGAGGGGTTGACGGGCGGCTTGGGCTGGCGAATGATAGAGAAGCCCTCATCTTCGCTTGCAGACTCTGTAACGAAGCCTGTGTCTGCAATGGGCTCTCTTGGCCTGTGAACCAGGGTAGTGGCAGTGGAAATTGGTGACACTGGTCGCATGGGGGTTTCACTTGTTGCCCAGTACCTTCGAGCCAGATCTTCGTCCGTGTCGTAATAACGCCGAGGCACATCTTCTTCGTCTGTGGTGTTGTAATGTGGAGCTGGATCTCTATAGGTGTCGTAATAGCGTCTCTCGGTGTTTTCCATCTTCGGCCTGAGACTGAACACTTTGATTGGGCGGGGTGGGGTTTTCGGTCGGTCGAAGAGCATGGCTTCTGGTAGGTCTCTCGATGCGAGAAGCGTGGGGCGTATACTAGACTGCGGCTGCAGGGTATTGAGCGCGAGATGTATGATGTCAAAGGCGCCTTGTGATGTTAGGTGCAATCTTCGTTTGTAGATTAAGGCTCACTTACAGTCATCTTGGAAGTTCCGGTCCATGTTGGTGCGACACAAGTCTTGACGGAGCTCCGGGATCTGCTGAACAACTTGAAGGAATTCCATACTCTCACCAAGCTGATGGTATAGGAAGACGGAGATGCAGTAGTTCAGTAGAGTATGGATCAAACCTTGCTGCTGGCGTGCTTGCGGGCTTGCGAAGTTGGCATAGACGTAGCGGATAGTCTCGAGCAGGTCTTGTGGAGGCAAAGGCAGGCTACAGGCGCACTCGACCTGGACGGAGAAGTTGCCGTGTGCAAGAAGCTGAAGCTCAGGCACATCGTAGTCTTCTGCCATTTTGTAAACATGCGCGTGCAAGAGTAGTAGAATCGGTGCATCCTCAGCGCAAGCACAGGGAGGCAGATAGCTGCCTGTATAGCAGTATCGGAGGAGCGCGATGGCAGCTACCCGGGATGGGGCTTCGATGCTTGCTTGGAGACGGCTCTGTGATCCATGCTCGAATGCATGATACAGCAGTGGACAGTTGTCGAGCAATCGATATGGGCTGACGCAGTCTGAAATCAGAGAAACACGGCCTTCAGGGTCGACGGTTTTCAAGGTAGCATTGCTCGCGCCACAATCCCCGGCGAGCTGATCGATGAATGTAAGGTCCTCCATGGTGGCAGTCTACAGCTGCTCGGACCTCGGCGGCCAGAGCAGGTGGTAAGCGAGGATTGGCACGGTCAAGGAGTCGATCAAGAGAAGTCAAAGAGAAGTTTGAAGGCGAGTGAGAAGCAACGGAGGCTCGAGCAAAGTCAAAGTGGAATAACCTGAGGTGCGGCCCGGCAAGGCTGATCGAGTGGCTGCTAGGCTGCAGCGAATACGCAGGTGAAGCCAAGAAGCTTCTGTTCCGTAGCTGGACTCACCTGGACTCTCTGACTCGAAAGGGACTTCACTTTCACCTGTGACTCGAAGGAAAGATGCGCGACTGCGGGTATTGAGTGAATCAGAAAGGGTGTTACAGCAGCGGGGCATGGAATGAGGCTCGCGACCGTTGGGCGAGGGGAGGCCGGCATCCATCAGCCATTGGCCTCGCCATACAAGGCACGATTCCCATCCAATGGTGGTCGAGTGGCATACTCTCAGCCTTGCGGGAAAGCAATGGGTGCCTTGGGGTCAGATGTCAGGGTGGAGTAGGGTGGTGATCGCCGCCAGCATGCGGGCACGCTCAAGCCACGACCCACCGGCGGCCCACAACGGAAAGCCGGCCAGGATGACGAATGATGCCGCTTCCGTCAAACCTCAACATTCACAGACTTGCGCCGTGCTAGCACACCTGGACTTGTCACTCTCAGAATCTGCACTGTAACTGCTTGTGTCTGGTTCAATACACGCCACCGTAATCGTACTTGTTGTGGCAATTGCCGCACACAGCCATGGGGCTGCTCTCGATATTTCCAGAGAGTCTTGCCGTGGTAGAGACGTGGATCACGCGAGCATTTGTACGTGCTACGGTTCCTGATAGCAATGCACCAAATGCTAATCTCCCCAGCTATTCCTAGGCATCGTCACCATTGGCCCATGGGCGGCACTGCTCATCTACGACCTCGTCCTCTACGTCTTCCGCACGCTTACATACGAGGTACCAGTCGTCGGCGGACGTGCTCGAGGCAAAGCGCGACCACGGGCCCCGAGCCTTACAGAAAGACCCACTGGTTCACGCCGGCGCTTCAGTCTTGCTCGACGGCCAGAAGACTCGACGCAGAGTACAGGAGGGGAACGAGTGGATGCGCCGGATGCGCGGTTTCGCCATATAGCAGAGGAGAAGGATGCGGGCTCGTCAGTAACTTGAATGCGACCGTCTCTCAATTGAACAGACACCAACTGCTATGGCTTGGGTGGCACGATTGGATGATATGGCATGCACTAGCTACGACCATAATTGATTCCCCACAGTCGCTCACAAACCGTGGTTCCTCCGATGTACAGTTACCCTGACGGCCTCACATCGGTCTCAGTGAACTTACCACCAGTAGGTCTACAAGTATGCCGAGGCGATGCGTGAACTATAACCCCGCGTCATCGACACATCACGAAGTTTGCTATGCGCACGAGTGGAATATGGCAGCGCAACGGATGTGCTTCCGCATCGGCATGTTTGCAAAGCTCGTATCCCTGTAACTTCTATAGCCAAGCCCACAATTGAAGACAGATAGGGCACCAATCAGACAGCCTTTGGATTTCAGCCTTTGGATTTCGTTACGCAAAGCTTAATGCTGCGTAGGTCCGGGTCTCGCTCGAACCGGCCTAGCGCTCCTTCCCAGATGTCAATAACACTCTCTCTCACCCCAACTTTCACTCACCATCACGACATTACCGCTCCATAACCTCTGCCATCGCAATTCTGCTTCAAGTATCTAATCCATCCCCAGGCTTCACCATCAAGATATAATCGCTTCACCTTCACCAACATGGCGCCAGCAACATCCAAGACTGCTACTCCAAAGGCCACCAAGTCCGACGCCGGTGTCAAGAAGGCCCCTCCTCCTCGCAAGGCCGGCAAGAAGGGAAATGCCAGGAACGCCATGATCAAGATGCAGGCCTACTGTAAGTTTGAAAAATATTGACGCGTTAGTGTCGCGTTATTCGACGCGTTATCACTCTGCGCTAGTGGATGCTGTAGAATAGTAACTAAATTTTAAAAGTCAAGGAGAACCGCACCAAGTACAAGGATCTCGACTTCAAGGAGCAGCAGAAGGAGCTTGGCAAAGACGTGAGTTTCAATGTTGCGCTCGCCACGGTTCCTGCAACCGGTCTAGCCATTCATCACCTCACATCACTGACATCTTGCAGTGGAAGGCCTCGTCCGAGAACCCAAAGAACGCTGCTGCTTAGTGATTTCTGGACACCATCAGCACCATTGGCCTTTTATCTTTCATCACGGAATCACTTGCTGTCATTCAGAAGGACGGGTCCAGTCACGTCCATTGCCTCCACTGGACAGATTCATTTTCTACGAGCTACTTCTTCCAATGTCTTCTTCCTGGTCTTTACCACTCGAGAGGGGTATGCATCATCGCAGGCGTTCTGGAAGGAAGGTTGTGCTTAGTTCAGAAGCCGCTTCACGGCAATATGGATGAAGTCCGAAATTAACATGTTACACATGCATTGTACCTGCAGCCATTGTGATACCGCACTCAGGCTAATCATGTGCAACATCTATGTTCATGACAAGACGGCACAAGTGTACCGAAATCGGCTTTGAAGTTAGCACAGATCTTCCTTTATGATAGCATTGCCAGCGTGCTCACGATTAAAGTTTCCGTTCTCAGTCAGCATAGACGCGTTGGTCACATGATCAGTTGGGACTCGGTTTCTGTGCAGCTTCAAGCCTGTCACAGCTTCAAGAGCCCTCCAATACGTCGACCTTATTTTGAATCAGAGCTCTGTGTTGAAGACACCATCCTTCGCATATCGTACACAGCACACAAAAGCATGTGGTTGTTGTGAGGCCCGAGCTCCTAGTGACGCCACAACCCCACCGGCCAGACTACGAAGTACCGAACGACCCCTCCGACACCACTCGTAAATTCTTACCCGTTGTGTCAGCAGCGGGGCTTCACGCGACCTATGAGCTGTCGCAATTGTCATCGGGAGCTTCCCCAGAAGTCCCCACGTTCCGCGTCTGGCCATAGTTGGAATGACTTGATGCTTGCTAACATGTGTGTAATGCGACAGGAAGCTTTACAGACTCACTTCGCATCTGCAGATTCATTCTTTCACTGACAATCTTCATCTCTTTCTTTTTCTCTTCCTTCCTCCCCTTGCCTGCGACCCCATCTTCACTAACTCCTTCTCCTCAACACCACCGCACATCACCATGGCGGCCTCTGCAACCGGTCCAGGTACCGCATCAGTCCCCGAACTCAAAAACCTCACAATCGAAAACATCACCGAGAACGTGCACCGCATCAATTCGCAATGTTCCGACCCACGCCTGAAATACGTCATGGAGCGCCTCGTCTCGCACCTGCACGACTTCGCGCGCGAAACGCGCCTTAGCTTCGATGAGTGGATGGCCGGCATACAATTCCTGACGCAGGTCGGGCAGATATGTACGGATGTGCGACAAGTACGTTTACCTCCCTTGCTCTCCCAGTATGGTGCAAAGTCCCATGGTGCTGATTGTATTGTGAATTAGGAATTCATCCTCCTCTCCGACATTGTCGGCCTCTCCCTCCTCGTCGACTCAATCGACCACCCCAAACCCCCCTCCTCAACCGAAGGCACCGTCCTCGGCCCCTTCCACACACACGACGCATCCCACCTCGCCCCCCGGGTCTGCCATCTCCGCCGATCCCTCCGGCACTCCCCTCCTCGTCCTGTGCACCGTGAAGACGACGTCCGGCGCCCCCGTGCCCGGGCGTCAAGATCGACGTGTGGGAAACCGACAGCCCACGGCAAGTACGACGTGCAGTACGAGGATCGGGGGGATAAAGCAGACGGCCGGGCGGTTGTGGAGAGCGACAAGGATGGAGTATTTTGGTTCATGGGGATTGTGCCCGTGCCGTATCCGATTCCGAATGATGGGCCGGTGGGCAAGTTGCTGGTCAAGTTGGGACGGCATTGCTGGAGGCCGAGTCATATGCATTTCATGTTTGAGAAGGAGGGGTTTGATCACCTTGTTACGTGCGTATTGCCTCCCTTGCATTGATGTGTTGAGATGCTAATCGTCTGGATAGAGCACTGTATATCAAGGGCTCGGACTACGAGACGTCGGATGCGGTTTTTGGTGTCAAGGATTCGCTGATTGTCGGGCTGGATACTGCGACGCCGGAGGAGGCGAAGCAGTATAACGTCAAGGAGGGCACGCAGGTGCTCAAGTATGACTTTGTGCTTGTCACGGACGAGGAGACGAAGCAGCTGAGGCATGACGAGGCGGTCAAGGCGATGAAGGGATTGGGCAGAGAGGGCATGATGATTGTAAACGGCTTGCCTGTGCCTGAGGTCGATTAGAGCCCTCTCCCATCTTAGAAGAATACAACAAAAGACGGATCACAATGCATCGTGGTAGTCCTCGTGTCGGAAAAGCGAGCAAGCTCACAGCTGATTAAGATTTCCCAAACATGGACACACACACACTGGTGCCATTCTCAAATCGAAAAGAAAAGTAAACGCATGTTCCTGTCCGCTCTAGGCGTCAATCCACACATGCCCCATCCCTAACCTCGAACATCGAACATCGAAAGCCAAACATATGAAAACCCCATCCAAACCCATCATCTCCACTAAGAAGTAACCCTTCGAACCCAAATCGCGCTCCCAACATTCGGATCCTCCCTCTCCCTCTTCTTCCACGCGCGATGTAGCTTCATGCCCACCTCGTACTCCTCACGCTTAATCTCGCACAACTCGTCTTCAAAGCTGCGCTTGCGCTGCTCCACCAGCCGCGCGCGCTTGAAGTCGGTGATCAGCGGGTTCGGCGGCGCCGCGTTGTTGAGGTCGTTGAGCAGGCGGTACACGTTTGAGCGCCGGATGCGCAGGTCTTCCATGGCGGACTCGAGGACCGCGATGTGGTCGGCGGCGGAGAGGGAGGTTGGGGGGGAGGGGCAGCGCTTTGGTGGTGTTGGTGCTGTAGGGTAGAGGAGGGAGAGATGGGGCGCGAAATGGGAGAGGAGAGCGTGGCGGTGCCGGGGCTGTCCATTTGTGGTGGGATTTGGGAGAGGGGGATGCGGGGAGGAGGGGCGGTTTGCTTGGGGGATGGGCCGGCGTCGGCTGAGGATCGAGTTTGCGGCTGAGGTGGAGGAGATGGGTTCTGTGACAGTGCGCTGGCGCGGTGGTGTTGTGGTGGGTAGGTTTGGGGGCGAGGGCGGGGGTGAGTGTTGGTATGTGGTTGCGCTGTTGTATGTCGTCCACGAAAAGCGACTGTTTGATACCTCTTTCTGGTCTGGAGTTCGCCCACTCGATTTCTTTGCTACTGGTTCGATCGGTGGTGTGGGAACTCGTTGTTGCGCGGGTAGATTGCGTGCAAGCCCTTGCTCGTGAATGACTGTATCTGGAGAGTCGTTGCGCTGCCTTTGCGCGGGTGTTATTGGATTCGAAAGCGCCTGTATTCCGAGTCCTTTGGGATAGTTTGGTGATATTGGAGAGGTAAGCGGAGTGTTCCTGCCAACTTTGAGGGGTACAGTGGGTTTGATGAGGTCTTCATGCGACTCGAGTGCCTGAGGGCGGTCTGCGACAGAGCCAGTGTCAGCCCAACGAACACCACGATTGCCGTTATCAGAAGGCGCATTCGTGTTTGACCTTTCTGCAGTTGGCGATAGCGTCTTCCTGGGAAGTTGTAACGGTGCTTTAGCAGCCTGGTCCTTTAGTGGCGGCGCAATCTGGGAGCGACCAGTTGCGCGACTCCAAGGCTCGTGCGTTGCAGTCTCAACAGACGGCGGCGATGGTCGCCCTCCAAATCTTCCCATACGATCCTTGATACTCGCTTTTCTCTTGGGCCCAGACACTGAGACATGGTATCCCATTCCCGACAGTTGGTCTCCAGAGGATGCGACACCTTTGGCATAAGAGTTGGGGCTGACTGAACCAGTCTTGCCAGCACCACTCGCGGTTGGCTCACCAGAATACTCGTCCCACTTGACTTTGCCTTCAGGCGCGACTTTGCCTCCCCAGAATTTCTGAGCTGGCTGAGTTTGGCCAGTTTGCAGTACGGGTGGCGCCTTTCGCAAGACAGGAATGTTGCTTCCGTGCGGAGGTAGTACGGGTTTGCCACGGTGGTCATCCATTGGTGATACGTCGCGCATGGAGCGGAATCTCCTAGGCTGGTTGGAAGTGGAATACTGTTGCTCTGGTTCGGGCGAGCTTGGTGGTGAAATCTCCTCGTATGCATAAGACGGAATAGATGTAGGATTGTCGTAGTACGCTAGGTCATTTGAGGGGCGTGAGTAGACAGATGATTCTGTGAAAGCTTCTGATGCCCTGTAGTTAGGAGGATCCAGCGGCGAGCGGGAGCTGTAGTTGTTAGCTGTAGACTCGAGTCGTGATTCAGGGTCCTTACGATGATTGAGGGTCAGGCGCATTGTATCGGTAATTTGCATGTTGAGCTTCAGTGACATTTGGGTTGCGCCTCAGCTGTTCCTCGTCATAGGTCGTTTCAAGCAACACCGGGTTGCCGATTTGCGCATTTCTCTCTTTCTCTCGCCCATAGCCCTGTAATCGTTTCCACATTGCGACTAGTCCTATATGAAACGATGATTAGCCCAACCCGGAAGTTCATGTTATGCGATGATCTCGCGAGGCTAGAAACAGCAAGCAACCCTGCACTTTTGGGGGTCTCTAATGCCATGCATGCCCGATCCGATGGGGTTTGCTTTCGTTGTCCGAGTCGTTACAAGGTCGAAAATTGATCGACGAGCCGCACATTCCACGGCCGTTGTGTGATCCACATGCGCAGGGCAGGCGATGCTGGCGATTTGTCGGAGTCTGCGGATGCAGACTCAATGTTGCGAGTTTGATGGTTCCGATATTGCGCATGGCAGAACCACGACTACACTCGTCTACCGCTAGCACTGGGAATAGCCTGGTGGAGTCTATAGACTTCCGAGAGCGATGATTGCCACAAGTATATCCATGGGAAATGTCCGGGTTGTTCACGTGGTGTCGTTCGCATGAAGAGCAGATTACAATAGAGGGTTGCGTCGACATGAAAGATAATAGGCATGCCATAACGCCGCGAATGCAAATAGAAAATGTATGCTTACCTGGTGATTAAGATGACGATTAAGAAGAGAGAGTGTACAAACGTCGTGTAAGACGTGCAAGCTCAGAGGACATTAGATGTGAGAGAGCCAGATTGCAAGATGATGAGAGGGATGCCGGGTCGATGCTCCACGCGTCACAAGAGGTGGTGAGGCGCAGCTTTCAAACACCCACGCCGCCGCGCAAGCAACTGGTCTTTGTTGGCTTTGAGCTCGTGCGCGTCCTCAGATGCAGTGGACCGGTCTACGCTGGTTTGCCAGCGGCTGTTGGCTTTTGTTTCGAGGCAGTTGCCGTGTGAGCCAATCAGAGTTGAGGCGGGCGACTGAAATGAAGCTCTGTGCGGCGTTTCAGGCTGATGGCGGCGTTTCAACGGAGCCGCAATTGGCGGAGAAGGGCCTCGAGCTTCTGGAGGCAGACGGGCGCGTGCCTGAGGTCAGTTTAGAGGGTTGGTTAGTGGAGAGACTGTTGTTTGTGATTGTTGATTTGTGCAGCCTGAGGTGCTCAAGGTTTGTGACGTGAGACGGTCGATTCCTCGGCGCAGACGTGGCACCATGCACTCGTTGATGGCAGCACATGCACATGTACTATCGCATCGCAGGTGGTTGCGGCTCCCCAGGGGTGCAGCTGGGAGCATATGGACAATGTCTATAATTGTCTCGATGCAATGTGCTTGCTTGGTGGTAGGGGCGCGCTGGGCGGAAATGTGGGGGCGGCTGGTTTCCCTAGACAGCTAGTGCCGGTGCTTACCGGCGGAGTTGCAGGTTGCATCATGGCTGGGGCATGGCCGAAATAAGCTCAACCCTCTAATCTCTCCACAACGACATCGTGAGAGTCTAACGGTAGCCGCATCGTTCGTCGATCACCATGGCTGACGGTACGAAACGTTGAACTGCCCAGGGGCCAAAGGCCAAAGCTAACAGCAGCCCGCAGCTTCAGCGACCCCGCCGGCAGCCTATGCGTAAGCCCACAGAGCGTCCGCAGATGCCCTTCTTCTTGATACTAACCCTACATTCAGCGCTTCGCCGGTAACGCCCATCAATCTGATCCTCCTCTCTCTCTTCGCCGTCCTCGTCTATCTCCGCCTCAAGCCGTCCGCTCCGCCAGCCCTTCCGCGCGCTCCGCCGCCCACCGTCTTCCGCACATTCACCCCGCCCGAGCTGTTTCCCTACAATGGCCTGAATGGCATGCCCGTGTACCTGTCGGTTCGCGGCCGTGTCTTCGATGTGACCTCGGGACGGAACTTCTACGGCCCCGGCGGTCCCTATGCCAACTTCGCTGGGCGCGATGCGAGCAGAGGACTGGCGTGTGGTAGCTTCGACGAGGAAATGCTGACCAAGGATCTGGACGGCCCGCTTGACACGCTGACTGACCTCGACGATGAGCAAATGGAGGCCATGAGAGGCTGGGAGGAGAGGTTCCAGGAAAAGTACCTGGTAGTAGGAAAGCTGGTAGCTGTCGGCAGCAAGGAAGCTGAAGAGGCGAAGGCGCATCAATAGGCCCGAGTCGCATAGACGATGGAGGCGTGTACGCAGAGTGCGAATGTTTCCGTGTGATTCCGGGCACGCCAAGGACAACTTCTGTGCCAGTTGCAAGCTATAGGAGGATCACAGAATCGAGATATGCAAAGACCAATGTGCTGACTTCAGCGCCTTCCCCATGGCATATCACGCTGGAGTAGCGAATTTCTACGAGGCAATGACAACGACAATAACGACCTTGAATTGCACACCTTAGGTTGCTTCAAACCCTCATGACTGCAATCCGTAGTGAGAATCGACTTCAGCATTGCAGGCCAGTCATAATGGCTGGCAATGAAGCCATCGCCCCTGGTAGTCCTGTATATCTGCAAACATGCATCCAGTATCTCTCAACACAGCAACAGAACGTATCCAAGAGTTAAGAGGTGACTCCGCAGACTACATAGATATGCTTAGAGTCGTCAGCCAATCGACACACAAGCTAATCAGTGCTTCTGTGGCGGAAAGCGGGGTTACACCTACACAGGCAACTCTATCCCACCTTCACGCATGCTGCATCCGGCATGGCGTCTGCAGCGTCTAGTCATATCTTGAAGGTCTTTCCATACAACACCATGAAAGCCTTGCATATGCCTGTAAGTCTTTCAATATTGCGGCCACACTAAAGAGACCGTTCGGCCTTTGACAATCAGTTACAGAAAATGAGTGACAGCACAATGCAGGGACTCGATCTCATCAAAACACATACACCATGGATTCTGATGCTGCTCGCTGTCAGTTGGTGCATCTTCAAACCCTTCCAAGCATGGTATTTCAAGCCAGGCTCCAGAGTACCTACAACCCTCACCCGTTCCCTCATAATCTCTAACTCCCACCCTCCAGCAACCCACCTCTTCCCCCAAAAAACAACAAACCCAAGACAACGAGGAAGCATACCACACCATCCACCCGCTTCCAAACTTCCACCTTGAGGCCGAACAACCCCTCAAACTCCGCCCCTTCAAGCCAATCTACCACATGACCATGGCCCTCGAATCCACCACCTTCTCCGACCTAATTGCCATGGATAACACCTTTTCCTCCCGCTGTTCCATCCGCAAGGGGTTGATCCAGTCAAACCGCCACGACGTGCTAGCATGTACTCCCCGCGGCGCGCCCGCCGTGCTAGAACTATACCACTGGCTGACATCAACATACCTACCCCGTCGCTTTCCCTCCCTATACACGCAGCAAAAGAACGGTTTGCACAACACCATCACAGGAGAAACCATGCCCTTCCACCTCCCCTCCACAGACGCCGAATCCGCCCTGCAGTATCTCGGCGAGAACATCGACACCGATTTCTTCCTCCTCCTACCCTCTCTGAACGCACATGACGAGGGCAAATACCGCCTCGAAGCCTTCATAAACACCTTCCCCAGCGGCTTCAACACGCGCAGCAAACTCGGCCGGTTGCTGGCAGACATCCACGCGCCCGTCCCGCACTACGCCGCCAAACTCGAGAAGAGCATGGACCGCTTCTTCGCCTCCCTGCCTGTGGGCAAGATGCTCAAGAGGGCGAATTGGAGCATATCAACCAATGGAGAGCTGTTTTGTCTCGCGGGGAATCACTTGACTGAAGCGCATCTCAATCCCCCCAACAACACCCATGAGCAAGACGCAGAAGAGATTGATCTCAAGAAAACGGTCCTCAGGTGTGAGAGACAGACGCTGCATCGCTTACCACAGACGCGCTCTTGTGTTTGCTTTTGTAAGTCTCGTCTACTTGTGAGAAAGGGTTTTGGGGGCTGGTTGGACTAATAGTGTGTCATTAGAAGACGTATCAGTACCCGATTCAGGAAGTAAAGGATGAAGGGAGTGGCGAGATACTTGCGCAGGCGATTGATGGCTTGGCCAGGGGCAGTGTGCCGGACATCCGGATCTACAAGAGACAAGTCGTGTGGGGCGAAAAGGTCAAGGCATTCTTGCGTGGTGAAATCAATGCATGACCAAGTGTGCAAAGGACAAATAGGTGTAGAGGTGGTATGTATTGATTTTTTCAATGCTCGGCAATGTAGCCACATTGAAAGTCATGTGTATATACACTTAAAGAAATGTCTTTGTACTTTTGCTCCCATATCCTCGCTATCGGTGAATAACTCCTGTCTCCTTTGCGCCTGACCATATACTCCAGCCAAAGAAAATTGAGCCGACTGAGCCACACATGACCGTAAACGCCACCGTCGATCAAATGCCTATCCTGCTCTGGGAAACGAAGACCCTTGTTGGCTTCAGTGCAGTAGAGGTCGACTGCCACATCGGAAGAGGTTGTTGAGCAACCAGGTCCAACGTTCGATGCCATACCAGAAAAGGGACAGTAATCGGACATTGTCGACCATACTGGACAAGCAAACAGGGAATAAGGAGGGGAAGTTGGAAAGGAAAACACGGGGGAGCTTGAGAGTGACTAGCAATCAATTCCAACCGCGCAAAGCAACGCAAGGAGTTCCAGCGCGCTGGCTTACCGTCTGATACCGGGCGTTCCTCGCTTCATCATGGGCGGCTTCACAACCGCAGACTTGGGAATGAGGGGCTTGCTGGTGCCAAAGACCTTGTGGTTGATGGCTTCTTTAGGCGTCAGACGCTTCTCGACGTTCATGTGGAGACAAGCACTAAGCAGATCAGCCAGATCATTCAGTTCCGTGGCGGTTGGGCCACCCGATGCAATGTTTCGAGCGGCATCATGCACCCGGGTCTTCAGATCGCGATTGATCTTTTTCTGTTGCTCAATCTTGCGAACAGCAATCTGCAAGGAATTAGCCAAAGCAAAAATGACGGTACTATACATACATTGTTCTGCTGATCTACCTCACGGCTGATGAACTTCAGAGTCGATGATCCAAACTCGAAGTGCGTGAGGATATTGTTCGCAAGTCCCTTGCGCAGAAGCTTCTCGCTAGGCCAGCCTAGACAATCCATAAAGGCCTTGACCATTTGGTTGTTCGACCTGCCTGTGAAGAGGATCTTGCCTGTCCATAACTCGTACACAGTACATCCAACAGCCCACATGTCAACTGGGTAGCTGATGTCCATACCCAGGATGATCTCTGGTGCACGGTAGAAGCGACTAACGAGGTATTCGGTGCGCTCGATGATGTCACGCTTATCGACGGCTGTGCCGAAATCTGCGAGCTTGATGGTCTTCTTATCTTCCGACACCAAGACGTTGTCAGGTTTGAGATCGAGGTGGATGACCTGGCAATTCTGCAGGTGCAGTAATCCGTAGAACATTTGTTTAGCATATAGGCGCACAGCTGGCAACGTGAGGCCATGGCCGTTGGTTTCTTCCTTTAGCAGATCTCGAAGGTTCTTGGACATGTGCTCGAAGACAATACACAAGTGGCCCTTGTGATCGAACGAGCCGAGAAGTCGGATGATGTGCTTCTTGTCCTGCGGATCCTCCTCGTTGACCTTGCGCAGGAAATCCATCTCCTTCTGACTGGCCTTCCTCATCAATTCGTTCCTGCGAATCATCTTGATGGCGACCACCTTGTGGCTGGGGTCGTCGGTCTCAGCGTTTCTGTCTTCAGCCTGCGCAACATTCGCGAAGACACCACGGCCTAGGGTGCGGATCATGCGGTAACGCCCGTTATTGACCAACTCGTTGCTAATGAGCTTGTAGTATCCCTCCGGATCGTCCCAGTTATCGAGTAACTTCTCATCCAGCACAGTTCCTTTCAAGTCCGCGCTTTCTTCGACCATGGCTCCTGCGTCGTCGTCTTCCTCGTCGTCTGATGCAAACATGTCTAATTCCTTCTTCTGCTTTTTGACCGGGACCACTTTCTCGGCGGGTAGAGTTGAAAGTACCTTTGAATCGGTCTCGTGGTACGCTCCAGATGAGACTTCGGAAGCCTGGTTCTTTTTGGCCGCCCGATTTCGATCATCCAGCATGTCCTGCACAGGATCATAATCCGCTGCCGATGGACTGGCTGCAGCAGGACTATTTGCTTCGCTGACACCAGCCTGTTTGTCGATTACCATGACATCTGGAGAGGCGGGCGCGGAATCCGAATCGCCGTTGCGCGGTGAAGCAAATGGAGACATGGACATATCCGCATGGAGAGAAGGCGAGGCCGCGTTCGGCGTAGTAGCTTCCGAAGCATTTGTGATCACCGCCTGGTGTAGGAGGTCCTGGCTTGCCTTCGCCTGCATCTCAGCGCGCTTAGCTGCCCATCGGCGGCGCTTTTCCTCGCGCGACTCTTCTGTCGGAACCTTCTCCTCGACAGGTGCGAGGGAATAGTCGGTTTCGTCAACGGCGGATTTCCTATCGTGAGATCAGTAACAAGGAAGGAAGTGGAATTTGGCTGCCTTACATTTCGACATCCTGTTGCTCGCTTGACTGCTTTGCTGCGCCTTGCGGGCCGCCAGCAGTAGCCTGCTCATGTCGTCGCGAACGGGCTTGGTGGCTGTTGCGCTGATGGTTTCCGTTACTCGGATTCTGAGAACGATCATTCGCAGGCATGCCATCGCGGAAGTCTGGCACTGCATTTGGGTTCTCTAACTCAGCATACGATATCGGCTTAGCGTGGCGCTCTGGCACCTCTCTACGCCCACTGGAGTCACCAGACTGAGGAGGTGCACGACGGCCGTCTTTCTGGCGGAAATCGCTCCCTCGGTCGCTCCTGTTGCGATCAGTGTGAGGCCGCTTCTCTGGACGACCCCCACGTGGTGGGGAACCCTTGCGCTTGGTATAGGAGCGCGAGTCACCGCTCTCACGACCATGTCGGAAGGGGGAAGGCGAGCGGGAGCGGTCGATGGTGCGTTTGCTGCGGTACGGCGAAGGGGAGCGGGAGCGGTCGGGGACGCGTTTGCTGCGGTAAGGCGAGGGAGAACGTGAGCCCTTCCGACGATAGGGTGAGGGCGAGCGACTTAGAGGGCGGTACTTGTAGCCTGAGCTTGTGAGCGGCCGTTCTGGCCGTGAGCTTTTGTAGTGGAACACGCTACCATCATTGTCCGAAGCTCCATCCAGGCCGAAGACCCTGTTTGAGCCGTTAACCTCGGAATCGTTGTGTTGATTGAGCCTGTTTGCCTTGTGCTGCATATCGAAGGCCTCGCCGTCCGAGGCAGAGCTGGCGCGTGAAGTCGTCATGTCAAATACTTTCCCGTGACTTCTGCAAGTCCAGCGATTGAATTCTGGGCGTCAGCGTGCTTCTTGTTGTGGGTGCGATTAAGTGTCTCTGTCACTGACTGTGTCCCAAGAGCTGGAGGCGCTCGACCGACTGGTTTGTGTGGGCAAGGGAGCACGCAGAGAGACAGACGGGAGTGGTGTGCGATCGCAATGCGATTGACAACAACTCGTAAAGAGCAAGAGATGCGCGACAAGGTCGGTGTCGCGATGGGATCGCGGAGTTAGTGGGGAAAGCGCGAAAACGATGAGGTCAGAGCTTTGTGCCAAGCCCTTAGTCGGTCAAGTCACGTGGCCGACTCGTTCACCCTCACACATCAGCATCATCCGTGCGAAGCCGCGGGCAAGACGTTAGTGACATGTGTTGTGGGCAACGCTCAATGCTTGCGCGTAGATCAAGCAAGGCGAGCCTGTGATTGGTACACTTTGAACCTGCCGCCTGTGGGCACTACGTACCATGTCTTGCCTGAATTGAGCAGGTGTGAACATGGTCTCGATGTAAGAGAGAAAACGTTCTTGATCGAGAGTCCAGGGGGTGCGACACTTCATGTACGAGGATTTGACGGGAGTCGCATACATGCTTTGCACGTCTGTAAACATAAGACAGGGATATTGGGCGCGGCAACTTTGATTATGAGCAGCGGAAGAATGCTGCTCATCTCAGTCAGCATGAGTCATCACTGTGGCAGTTGGGAACACCGGTTATATCAGCCCGATTAGGTTTAAATGTTGAGAAGCGGTTGTGGCTCAAGATGGACCCTTCCGAGAACGTCTGACGTTAGTCGACCAGATTTCGGCACGCCAATCCAGCGGAATATGTCCGACATTTATCGGGCAGACTGTACGTAGGTGGTTGATTCGTATTCAAACGATGTACACCATGTAGGAGAAAACTTTCGTACAAGGGGTCCATACGAAGACCGTGCACACGACCTGCATCTGGCCGAGGAGATGCTCAAGAGAGTTTGCCGATCTAATGTGCTAATGCACTATGATCCCAGCTCCCGCAGAGCCTGTGATGAGTGGTGCCACACCACGGCGTGAGGCTTGTTGCATAAGTTTCTGACTAGGCATCTATTAGAGAGGTTTCTACGTCCGTTTTAGAGTTTTGATTCTAAGTATTTATAAGCGTTTTAATCGCTAGTTGCAGTTACAGCAGCGTTAGCGCTAAGTTTAGATAAGAAGAGTTTTTATCTATTTTATATTAGCTCTTAATCTAAATATTATTATGCTCTGCGCTAAGAGCTTACTACTAAATATTATATCTTAGCGTTCTATATACCTGCCTAAATAGAGTCTCTAGATAACCTTGCTGCTATTACTATAGCTGCCTAGCTATATATTAATAGTATACTAATTGCTATAATTCTTACTACTCTAAATAATAATATATCTTAGTAGCTATATAAGCTATTTAAACGCCTTAGCAATTATTATATAGTTAATATTTAAGTAAATAAGAAGAATAGCAGTATAAGTAATAACTTATTTAAATTCTATACTTATTTTAATAAGAAAGAGGTTAGAAGAATAGTAAGAAGCTTTAAGTTATCTATTTATTTTAGTATAGATAAGCAAGATGCTTACGCTTCTACTAAGACTCTAGAGAAGTCTCTAGTAGTATTTCTATAGAGAGCTACTTATCTACTGCTGCTAGCATATTTAATACTATATTTTAGAAGATCTAGACTCTAGTTATTATAGGTATATAATAGAGTTTTAAACTACCTTTAAGAGTACTAGAGTACTTAAATTTAGTTTAATAGATAGCTATTATAACTTATAAAACTAAGCGTATACGCAGTAGCAGTTACTAATAGCTTTAATAGCAAGAATAAGCTTATTTTTAGCTTTATAGATAGTACTAAAGTGCCTATTTACTACCTAGGTAAGAAGTTGCAGTAGCTATACTACTTAGGCTATAAAAAGTAGCACGCTATAAGCTACCTAGTAATAGTATTATCTAATAAGTTACTTAGTATAGTATACGCTAGTAAGCTAGCTACTAGTAGAGATGCTAGTCTCTATATTAGTATAAGCATAGGCAATAACCTTACTAAGGTAACTACTTACTTACCTGCTAATAGCAAATTATATATATATAGTAACGCTGCTTTTAGTAGCTAGAATAGAGTAATAGAAGCATATAAGCAGCTAGCTAGCTAAGTGCTAGCGCTATCTAAGAAGAGAATTAATACTTAGTATTTAACTAAAAGGATTATAGTAGAGCATAGCATTAGCAGCATTAGGCTAGCAAATAGGTATAGATAACTTATATATAGGTATAAGTTAAGGTATAGTTAAGTATAGGTTAACTAAGGTTAAGTTAATACTAAGACTATATAAGTTAAAGTTAAGTATTATATAAGAAAGTTAAGTCTAGGTTAACCTAGGTTAATTTTATTATATAATACTTAACTATATAATTAAGTATTATATAAGCAAAAATTTAATCTTCTAAATTACTTAATTTAGTAGTATAGATGCTTTAGAGAATAAAAAAAATTATTAAATTTTTACTTATATAATACTTAACTTTAACTTTAACTCTATTATATAATATACTTAACTATAACCTAAATATCTATGACTATAACCTAACTTATACCTATTCTAGCTAGAAAGTTTAAGTATAGGTTAAGTTAATTTAGAGTTTATATTATATAATACTTAACTATAACCTAACCTATACCTATTTGCTACTCTAAGCAGTATTAAGAGTAACTTTAAGCAGCTATATAATTTATATAGGCTATAGAGTAGAAATTACTCTATAGAGTATTACTTACTAATATTAAGCTTTCTTTAGAACTGCAGAACTTACCTGCGCAGAGGTAACTAAATTTCTACTATATTTAACCTTATGCTACTAAATTTAGAGAAGTATATAAGCTTAGAAGTAGCATAGAAGATAGCTAATAAAATTAAGCGTATTAGCTTTAGTATATTATATAGATAGTAATATAAGTAGCTTTTTTAGCGTTTAAATAAGCAGTATATTGCTATAGAAACTTCTATTTAAAACTTAATACTACTATGTATAGATATCTCTAACTATCTAATTAGGTAAGGCGTAGAGCTATTCTCTACTATTCTTCTTTATAATTAATAGTAAAGCATTGCTTTTAAGTATTACTAAGAGCTTTAAGCTTCTTAAAACTTTAGAGGCTTAGTATTAGAAGTAAGATAAGTAATAGTATAATTTTTAAGCAATATTATATAGAAAATAAGCTGTTTTTAGTATATATAAAAGCTCTACCTAGATAGGCTATCTCTAACGCCTTAGAAAACTAATAATAACCTTATGCTTAAGGTTACTATAAGTTACTTTCTAATAAGCATATACTATCTTATATAGAGTTTAGAGTAATATAAGCCTAATAGCTATGCTTAATATTAACTTTAATACTACGCTACTCTATATTGCTTCTATCTTAATATCTTAGTAACTCTAAAATTACGTCTAGCTTCTTATTCTATTATTATTACTTATTTCTTACGTTTTTAATAGCATTCTATATAAGGTTTTAGACCTCTAAGTAAGTAATTTCTTTATTCTTATTATTAGAAACTAATACTTTACTAAGATATCTAGAGTAACTAGCTAGGCTCTAAAGTACCTCTATTATTCTATTAGTCTTATGCTTATTAGCTTCTATTAACTACTTAAAAATATTACTATTATTAGCATATTATTGCTAAGCTTTAACGTAATTATTTAAGTTATAGCTTAATACTTAAGCACGCTTTTACTTAGGTTAAGATAATATTTCTAATATTTCTAACTCTACTTAAGTAAGTAATACTCTCTTCTTATTGCGCTAGTAGCTCTATAAGTTTATATAATGCTTCTCTTTTTAATAAGTTTTAGCAGTAGCTACTTCTTTATTAACCTTAACTTTGCTAATAAGATTTTATTTAGTAATTAGCTTATTAAGTAATTAATAGTATAAGCTTTAGTTTACTTTCTTATTACTTATTTTATTCTCTAGCTTCTGCTTATAATAAGCTATCTTACGCAGTAAAAAGCTTTTTATAGTATTCTTATTATAGGCAAAAGGCTTCTTACTACCTACTATAAGAATATTCTAGTAACGTTATTTAATAATATTTTAAATAAAGCCTATCTTTCTCTAGTTTAATTTTAGTAAGTAGCTATATAGCGTAGCTGCTAGTAAAATAACTTACTTATACTTATACTTAGAAATATACTTCTACTTTAATAAGCATCTATCTCTCTTACTACTAAAGTTATATATATTATTACTATAAGCAACGCTAGAGCTATAATTATTCTTCTTTATAACTGCGTTAAGCTTCTTAGTAAGGTCTACTAGTAAGCTATATAAAACTTCTTAGAGATTATATACTAGTAGAGGTAGCTCTCTCTAGGCAGGTAGATTAAGTAACTATAAGTCTAGCCTAAAGAGCTCTTAGAAAGGATAACGTTAGTTATCTCTACTAGCTAAGATAGATAGGATTTTAGTTAGCTCTTATAATTAGATAAGCAGCGCTTTACTTATATACTAATTATTATAAGAAGCTAGCAAGCTAGGTCTTAGCAGGCTAAGAACTTAATTTTAAGTATTCTCTAAGCTAAAAAGTTATTCTCTAGAAGCTTCTCTAGTATCCTCTAGAGAAGCTATTAGAGTAAGATTATAAATAAGATTATAGCTTATTTAGTTAAGCTACTACTCTAGTAAGTTTTAAGAGAGTTACTAAGATATAGAATCTAAATTAAGTCTAATAGTTGCTTATAGTTCTAATAAGATAATTTATTAATACTAACTCTGCATAGTCTAGCTAAGGTTTTAATTTAAACTATTGCTAGCTATCCTAAGTTTAGCGCGATAATAATCTCATTTGCCACCCAGAAACGTACAGAACAGAAACTCCAAAACAGACGTGGAAACCCCCCTATTTACTACTGTGGCACGCACTGGTCGTGTCTGAAGGCGTGCAGCACTAGTGGCCGATTCCAAACACTATTATCCAAGGGCTCGGTATCTGCTTTCAAACAGGTTGGACAAAGAAGTCTCAATGGGTCGTGCCGAGGAATGTGACTGAAGCCAAAGGCGTCTAATACGGAGCTCTCCGGTACATATATCATGGATCGCATCGTGTCGGGTGCCGCTGGACTCTGGGACCAAAAGAAAGATGGAATCTGATGCTTTTGACGCGCAGGCAATCAAGCCTTGAAACCTATCTTCACATGTGAGGACGTCAAAGGTGAATTGTATTACGGCATTTTACATCCACACCCAGGTCGATCTTGAGCTGCACTAAACGCGGTGAACGTCCTTGCAGGCCTAGATGCAGTGCCAAGATCCTGCACTGCTAAACTCTCTTCATGCCACACCCTAGCACGCGTTGTGCACGCAGAAGAGATGGGTGTGAGCCGATGCGTTGTACCCAGTGACACGCTACTAATCAGCTAGGCAAGGGTTTGTAGGTAACACATACGCGACCTGTAAGTAGCAGACCGGCTCATGCCTCCGCATCGCCCAGTTGCAATCACAAGCATCCAAGACTTACCCCGTCGTAAAGGCGAGACCCTCAAAATTGTGTGATCAGCGTCATCGTCTTTGACGAATCAGGCTGCCCTGGCAGAGCTCCAGTCCTTGTGATGGGTCACGTTCTCAGCTAGAGACCCTAGAAAGGATTGAAGCCAACCCCTCAATCACTATACCTCGGAGGACCGTCACCATACCTGCAGATATCTGTGGCTGCCACTGTGGCTTGAAAGAAGGTTCAGTAGCCTGTAGAAGAGGAGGCAGCAAAGGCTCGTTGGTGGTTGCTGAGCATCCGTATTGATCACCGTCATTGGCCTAGTGGCCTTTGAGCCGTACCGGGAAAGCGTCTTGTGCCTGGCCCTCGCGGAGCATGCTAGACAAATAAGATCTACGGTGTGAGCTTACCGGTGTATCTTCCCGTCCAGACAGTGATGGAGCCCAAACGCAATATCCATGGCGATAGCTTCGAATGGTTTGCCCAACAATGCTCTAATTCTTCTCTTGGGCTTCAATCTCCTGCCAGAATCATGCCATTCTCCACGTGACTTTGATACCCGCTCGATTGGCAGATTTGCTTAAACCTCCATCCTTGCTCAAACAGGACAAATACTGGTTTCTCGCACTTGAAGCCTCTAGTCCGTGTTGACTGGGGATAGTAGATTAGCTGCGGCAGGACGTTCGGCGAATCTGGCCCGCTGCAACTTAACAAGCTGTCTGCCAATCAGACGATTCATGTTCTTGGTTGTAGCTTGGAGCTCTGCTGCAGGCGTTCTCACACAAACAGAGGTGCTTGGAATTCTAGTCCATCTTCTGCTCTATACAGGACTATTGGGATCAGCATACTGCTTGCGGTTTAGTAAGTCCCGGGATGTGTTCATGCCAGATTTGCTTTCAGATAGCTGCCGCAAGAGAATGCTTACTTTACAGAGACATCGAAGCAAACATCGTCGTCTCTACCAGATAAGCCGACTCTCGGGGCTTAGCCTCCGGCGCGGAGACCCATCCCACCGAAAACCAAATGGATCGCTGGAATAGCGGGGCGATATGTTCGCGTGTAGCCTCGCTTGCGGAAGAAGCTCATTGAAGACTCACCCGTACATCTCTGCCGTTGTCATTGATGAGAACTTCAGACTCTTGAACATGGACAGGGTGCTCCAATGATCCATGTGGCGTCAACCGTCAGTACGCTTAGTCTGAAGATTGCCGATATCGAGGAGGAATTCGGATAGTCCCCGACGCAACGTAGGATCGAAGTGGTTCTCGAAGCTCGAAGCGCCCCTGATGCGCTCACGGGAGACCTGCTGTCTAGACCTCATGGCTTGCGGAATGACACAATGGTTTTGGCCGTTCTAGTATCAAATCAAGGCTTTTGGGTCGTTCAAATAGAGTGAACGCAGCCGACAGCTACGTCATGTAGCTCACACATCGTTGTGTCTTGAAAGCCGCCGCTGGAATATGGCGGGAAGTCGCTGCAACGCGATGGTGCGACCAGCGTGCTGAGCCTCGTCGATCGGACCGAATCGACGCCATCGTCCTTCCGCTTTGGCGTGCGAAATGCGCATCATTTTACTGCCGGTCGTCCAGACGTGAGCAAGGTATGCCACGATCTCAAGGTCTCGGCCTCTGTGATCTTCGGGTATGGTGCAGGCAATGACTTGAAAGTCAGCGAAGGTGCGTCACCGCACAAGATGACATGAGACCCGTGGTCAAGCGCGACCGAACAAGCTTGCAAGGAAATGGCGTAGAGCACCCTTACCCTTTCAATAAGCCGACGGCGCGCTGATCCACATGGCGACTGACATGTCCGGTGTCGAGATGGGTTATGCCATGATCCAGCATTGTCAGAGTTTGCTTTCAGTCGCATGGCGATTTCTAGACGCACTGTGGCCGTTCCGGTCTAATCCGCAGTGCCGTTCACTAAGCCGACTTCCCCGCTGTCCGTTGGGTTTGGTGCGCTAGTTCATTAGTTGACCTGCATTCGACAGATCTTGGTGTTTAGATGGCGACGACTATGAAACCCGTCCCAGCCTCAAAGGCTTGTCAGCAGTGCCGTCTTAGTGCTGGTTGAACACTAACGGTTTCCTATATTCGTTCCTCATGTAGGCGATATACAGGGTAATTCCCCGAACTGCATGGCAGATCGTCCAAATGTTTCTCGCGAAACATATCCCACGCGTCCGCCACCCAATTTTCATATAGCTTCCTCGTCCGGTGGTACATTGGAGAATGCTCGCACACATGCCTTCACACTCCACACATTCGTCTCCAGGTACGCCACAACAGTCGGCTGAGCACTGATCTACCACTAATCTTCATCAGGACACAATTATTGGTATGGCAGTGGTAGTCTGCCAGACGCGCTGGAGGGATTACCACAAGGTGATTCAAACTCTCGCATTATGCGTCGAGCATCAGAAGCCGTGATTCAATCGGCAGGCTTTCAAAGGTATGCACGATTCTCTTTGTTCGAACCAGACGCAGCAGTGCCGTCTATGGACGGCGGATTTCTCCGCGATGACTGCTGTTCTCGGCGATACTGTCTTCGCAGCGGGGATGCGCGGTGCGTGGTTGAGGTGGGCACAACGGCCCACCCTATTTCATGTCCACTTCCATCGCTGTACGACTTCGAATCCGACCTGCAACTTCGTCTTGCCCAACGCCGCCGCCGCCGCCACCACCACCAACCAGGCCATTACTCGCACAACACGAAGAATCGCAACTCCAGCACGCGATCCGAACGTGCCAAGTAATCGGACGGTGATCTTGAGGAGATATTCTTCTTCGGGCAAGGATCGGCCAAGTACCCCCAGAACCACCGAGGGCCCAGGTCTTAGTCCCTTGCAGGATCAGCGTACGATCCATTGGGCATACTTTTGGTCGGTTGGCGATTGAATGAAGTCCGACAGCCCTCCAAGCGAGAAATTTGGCACGGAGGCCAGCTTTTGTGGGAGGTTAGTCTACTGAGACGCTCGAAGCCTTGCTGTGTGTTTCGATTCACACGAGTCGATGTCGCACGCTGCGATAGCGTTCCACCAATTAGCGGGCATGGTATCAAGAGTTGTGGAGCGCCTTGGCCAAGTCCTTATTAGCTGGTCCCATTGAGTTTGAGCTGATGACTGGAACACGCTGACCAAATTATCAGTCAGGATCCTTCTGAATGGGAGGGAAGTCAGGATCAACTCCATCTGGACACCTCACAGTCAACGCTTGTGATTCGCCCGCAGGCACCGGGCGCGTCCGCACTCCACAAAGCCCCGCTGGCTCCCAAACAAGGTCTGGGGGGTTCCCTTGCGAACGCTCGAGCACAACACTCGTCTCCCATATCCGGCACCTACGCCTTGCGGACGCCTCGGGGCAAGATCACATCCATAGCTTGTGAGAGCTGCAGGAAGCGGAAGTCCAAGGTTCGTGGAGATGTGAAACATTATGATGGCGTGCATTGACCAAGGATTTCAGTGTGACGGGGTTCGACCAAAATGCAATACCTGCCAGTCGAAGAACCTTACATGTGTATACGATGTGGCCGAGGACGGCAAGACTACAACACAGCTGAGAGCCCACGTGCGGCGTTTAGCAAAAGAGCTGGACGACATGAAGTCCATTGTATCATTGTTGGCCATGGCTCCAGACCGGGCTCAGGCTGCGAACTGGGCCAGTGAGCTGGAAAAGAACGGTTTCCAGCACCATTCCGTGGAAGAAATCAAGAAATCGCTCCAGGTGAATGATACGCCATTCGTAGCGTGGGTTTCTCTAACAGAAGGCAGGACCCTTCGGCACCGCAACCCGCTCTACCGGACCAAGACTCTTTCGGCACTTCGGGTAGTGATCAATTTCCGGGCCACGGGCATGGACTTGAACCTGCATCATACGATGACTCGTCGCGCGAAGAAAGGTGAGGTTTCTCAATGGCGGAATGATGCATCCGAAACTGACGCCGCTTTACAGCCGGGAACACAGTCAGACTGCACTAAATTTCCTGCCTAGCAATGCAGTTGACGGTATTACGCGGATGGATCCCCCTCTTGATATCGAAGGTGCATCGACCGCCCTGAGCAAGTTCAGCTTCGACTGCACATACTTCCGTCGGGCGAAGCGAGATCTCCTTGCAAATGGATGGAGCGAAAGCCAAATTTTTGGAAGGGCCGAGGTTGACGTGGATACCATCCTACTCGGTTTTGTAGATCCTCAGGATACTCAAACGGTACCCACGTGGTGCGCACGAACAGTGAATAAGATCCTACCGGCCACGCCTCTACCAGTTCGTCTTGCATCGACCTGGCTGTTGACGAAGATGATGCGGGTAAGTTGCTTATATGCACAAAGCAGAACCACGACTGACTCCAGCTGCAGTATCTTATCTGGCCCAGCGTGGAAAAACATGAACGCCAACCCCGATTGGATGATGCCCTCCATAGGGAAAGAAGAGGTCACTCCGTACGATATTTTGATCGATCTCGTGCCCTGGTATGTACTTAACATTTGCTTCCATGACATGTGGTAGTATACTAACGATCGCAAGGCCACAAGTACGCCAATTGTTATACCAGCATCCACAGGAGTACCCGGTCGGCCATTTTGTAGGTCTGATAGGTGTGACATGGCCGTTTGCCGATGACGCCTGCCATTACTGGGACATTGAAGCTGGTTATACGAGGATGACGCCACTCTTCGAAAGCACAGTCGCTGATCTGAACAATTGGACCATCGATCCGAAGATTTTAGAGCTGGCACCTCAACTCGAAGGACTCCTCCCGATCAAGCCGGTGTAATTCGAAAAATTTAGCAAGTCTTCTATTTTGTTCAATGGTCTTATAGAGGTCCCACTCAGGTTGGGCGGTGTCCTGAAAACATTTTGCAAAATTTCTCGGCTAGTGTAAAGTCCATTTGAGCATGATTGCGAGACGAGAGGGAGATGGACATTATGGTGTACATGGCTCTGGACGCTTGGGCGCTGGTGCTCTTCGAGTTACCTGTCTGGTAGACTAGAGCGTTAATATAGGTAAAATAAAGCTCCGACTGTACATTCCCATGAAGCGAGCTGTATTGCACCGGACAATGTTGCCTGAGGCTCGCAGGCACCATATATACAATAAGAGCAATGGTGCCGTGGGGTTCACTTACCTAGGTCGTTACGGCTTATTATAACTCGACTCGAAATCGTTCCACGTTGGGCCCAGGTCGCGATGCCAAGAGCACATCGGGAAAGCAGGTAATCCCGATCGCCCTTCACCTGAGCGATCCCACTAACAATTATCATTTGCACCCCACGGGAAGTCCCAGCGGTTATCACGCCAGCAGTGGGTCTCTCAAGAAACAGCAGGGTAGATTTCAGCCTGATGGGGAACTGAGCGCGTTTACGGCGCTTGTGGATGCTAGCAAGCTTGGTGATTGGTAGGGCAATGTGCACTCAAATTCATCTAGACGAAATGAGGGACTTCGTTACGAGGTAGAGTGAAAGTAGCCACGAGTTGACTTACACAAAATGATGGAACGCACCCGTATATATGGTACCAACACCGGCTCATCCCGCTAGGCATCCTGCAATACGGGCCTGCAGGTGTCATACTTCCATCTTCCGCGGAGAGAAAGCATGGAACGCCAACACACAAACTTCCGAACATGTCTTACTTCCGCTTTATGTCCGGCCATTTCGATAGGATAATCTACTCTGGACGGAATGCGCCACTTCGCGATCCTAGAGACATGCCCTCCTTCGTCATTTTTCGAGCAATGCCCTCGATCACGGTGCTTCGAAACGGTCCACCCGTGCCCAATGTCGTGGGTCTCACCCGTTCAAGACCTGTTGGTCATCAAACTTTCACTCCATAGATTGTCACAAAATAGTCCCATTTTCTGTCATTATGACACACAACAATGCTTTATCGACAAGGATCTGGCTTAGTAACGACCCGAAAGTCTGCATGTGCTGCAATTTTCTCTTCCTGTCTGTACGAAGCTTCGTCGTTTTAGCGTTTACTGGGTAGTCGATTACAATGCCCACTAACGCACGTCGCAACGGGAACGGTATTTAAGAAATGATCCCAACGAGAGCTGTAGCCAACATTACCGCGGAACGGCCCGAGCCCGATAGTAGCTGTGCAACGATACTGTGCTAGCGTATCAATAGACACTACACTGGTTTGGCATGATTACTTTCTCATAACCTTGTAAGAAACTCGGCCTCTGTAGTGATCATATATTGTGTACACTGTACGCTCAAATGTGTGTATTCCGACGGCAAGAATGAGAAAAGCAGTTCGAGTCGTACCCAGCAACATACAGCTTCTGTGATCCATGTGTCAAAGCATGCACATCCAGCCCTAAATCTAAACGTAACGAGTCCCTCATGTGCACGTCTGAAATGCTCCGATTCAGTGTAAGCCTCGTGCATGACCCCTTTTTAGTCCGGACGATCATTTTGTACACTATGCCAGAACTGAATATCTCTGCATAACATCCGATTTGCTGAATGCCAGAACAGACAATTCTCCGGCACGCTTCGCTTACTTGCAACCGACATACCTACCGTACTGGGTACAGACTAGCAGTGTGCATGGAAACCCCTCTTTGCACAAGTCACTTGTACACAGGAATTATATTAGATCAAAATCTTAGACAACTTCATTGCTTATTGCGGAACTACATATAGATCGATCTCGATAGGATGATCTATGTTATCTTCTTATGATCCGCATTCGGCCGGTGCCTACTTGAACCAAAATCAGTAACTCATGATAGAACAGAACCACGATGTCCCCGGGTGAACGCATCACACATAACTGTAAACATCAGAAGTCTAACACGACGCAACATCGTAAATTTGCCGTTTGCACTTTCTCCCTAGGTACTGCGATGGAACTTTACGATTGGGTTGACTGGGGTCTTTGGAACCGATATTCTACTAAAATAGTGAAGCAAGGGCTAAATATTTTGATATCGCACGTATACGTCACCGTATCACGATGCGCTCCGGAACAATTCTTCCACTAGAACGGTCTTGCCTCTGACCCGGTGTCCACATTCATTCCACAACTTCCTGCGCGTGCCAGAGCCACTGAGATCCTGCTCCTCCACCAGATCCTCAATGTTTGTAATCCATTCATTTCGCTCCTCGCCATCTTCAGCAACAGCGTCGCACATTCGTCGCCTATCAGGTCTCAGGTCGTACGTGATCTGACTACCGACCTGGCCAACAAATCCACCAATCGCTCTATTGCTTTGTGCATCGTTGCTAGAATTATAGAGTCGGACCTTCATACGAGCATTTTTACGAGCTGCCAGTATGCGGGCCTGAGCTTCGAGTCGAGAGCGTGTCGGTGTCAACATAGCTTGCGCGGGACTAGTCGGCGTCATCGGAGATCCGGTAGCAGAATCGGCACGAGCTTTTCGCTCAGCGATCTCGGCCCCATCTTGCGTCGGACTTGATACGAAGCTTGATGTGGCCATGTCAAACGGGAGCAATGCTGTGACAAGCGGCTTGCAAAGTGCTTGGATGAGGCCTTGGGGGTCGTGGGGTATGCGGATGCGCCGTAGGGAAGGAAATACGCCGCTCTTGATACTCTTCGCAAGGAGGGTGGTTGCAAAACAGTTCACTGAACTTGAGCTTGCGGGTGATGGAGGCTCGGGCATGATTAGCGAATAGGATGTGGAGGGCAAATCTACCAACGATCCAGCATCGGAGCGGATCTCCCAATGTATGTACCGAAGCGTGGGTGATTGGAAGGTGGTTGATACTGATTGTCTAGTCAGATTCCCGGGTGCTTTGTCCTGAGCAAGGGAAAATTCTTCGAGGTTGGCGGAGTGAGCTGAGAGTATGTCTGAAATAGTGGTTAGATTTGACACCTCAAGATCGATGAGCAACAGAGTCCTGATAGAACTCATTGCCTGCGAATTAGCAAATCGCTGGAGGCCTTTGTCATCGATGCCAGGAAGATTTTCGAGGCTCAAAGAGCGTAAATTCAGTGGAAGAGCGTTCAATGTCATGTTTGTAAACGAGCTTTCGGAAAGCCCGGATATCGACAGATCTTGCAGATTCGGTAATCGCCTCAGCGTGCCAACAATAGCACGAAAATTCAGAAGTCGTAGCAGTGAGAACATCGTCCTGATGCAGCACTAGACGTCTTCAATAGCACATGACTGGAATTGAGTGCGAGAACACCGTTCTGTCCGGTCGCAGGCTTCAACATAGTATTCGCCTGTTCTGTCGTCACCATCATCGCTCAC